>NC_088327.1:29039166-29393333 GCF_036884655.1 Musa acuminata AAA Group
TGCCGAAACTCCGAGAATGAGTAAGGAGCTTGCCGAAGGGTTTTTCGGAAGCTCACCGGAAGGTTCGTGGGAAGTTCGCGTTGCTTGCAGAGAAAGATCGGAGCTTGCCAAAGAAGCTCATTGGAACTCGCCAAGATCAAATCGTGAAGTCTAGGAGCTTGCCGGGAGTCCGTAGAATGGTTTTCGAGAGTTCACCGAAAGACCGCCGGAAGTTCGTCGGAAGCTCATCGGAAGAAGTCTTAACTTGCGAACTTTGTAATAGCTTAGGAAATGTCTTTAAATTCATAGTTAGCACGTTAATTAGGGTTAGGATTAGGTGTTAATCCTATAACCCAAGTAGGGGCCAATTGGGCCCAAGTTCGGACTAGTTTGGGCCAAGTTTGGAGCCCAACCAGTGAGCTGAATTGGTCTAGGTGGTGGCACCGCCAGATTAGGCGGTGGCACCGCCCAGCACTCAAGAGCTAGGCGGTGGCACCGCAAGTACATTGTCAGTGTCAGACATTGACAAGCGGTGGCACCGCCAGCATCGGGAACCAAAGAGAATTCAAATTTTGGAGCCCAAATTTGAATCATCTTGAGGCCTATAAATACCCCTCAATTCTCAGCTGAGATGACAACTGTTGAGAAGCAATTGATTGAGAGAAAGGTCTTCGAAAAGTCTTAGCAAGTCTTGTTTTAAATTTGCTAGAGTGTTCACCTCATTCTTTCTAGTTGAAAATTTGTAAGAGTATGAACCGCTTGTAAAGAGTTGTAAGAGGGGTATTTACCCTTCCCCTTCAAGAGATTTGCTAGTGGAAGGTGGGAGCCTCATCGAAGAGGGCCTCGTAAGTGGATGTAGTTCATTTGACTGAACCATTTTAAAATCGGTGTGATCTCTTTTTTGTATTTCATTATTGCTATTTACATTACTGCAAACCTTCTTACATGCTTTATTTCTTCATTACCTTTGCTGTACACCTTTACGAACACGCGTTCAAGTTAAGCTTTTCAAGTTCGATTTTTTATCGTATAAAAGATTTGTCGAAACCAACGTTTTAATCCGCTGCACTAATTCACCCCCCCGTCTTAGTGCCGCTCCGATCCTAACAGAGATCACATAAGATTTTAGCAGCGTTTCTTACTTTTTAGACTCTCTGTGCTTGTATGCTTTAACCAGGGATGAGAAGGGTATTTATAGGCTTCAAGTTGATTCAAACTTAGAGCCTAAAACTTTTCCATCCCGGGTTCCCTAGGCATAGGCGGTACCATCGCCTACGCTGGGCGGTACCACCGCCCAATGTTAGTCTAGCTAACACTACCCTAGGCGGTACCATCGCCCAGGTCTGGCGGTACCACTACCTAGGGGGCAGTGTTGGGCGGTACCACCGCCCAAACTGGCGGTACCACCACTTGGCACCTTGCTAGGGGCGGTACAACCGCTTGGCACCCTGCTAGGGGCTGTACAACCGCCTAAACTAGTGGTACTACCACCTGACACAGTCTCAAAGATTGTGCCACGACGGTGAGACTTCTTGGGGCACTGTTTGGGCCTCTTATTGGGCTCAACGTAGTTCTTACATGGGTCTAGCTGGCCCCTAATTAGGTTGGCCCAATTCCAAGCCAATTACGTGCTAACTACGAAATCCTAAGACATTTGCTAAGCTAAACATGTCCCTATGTCTATTCTTCCGGCGAGCTTCCGGCGATCTTCCGATAAACTTCCAACGTTCTCTCGGCAATGTTCCAGCGGACTCTTGGCAAGCTCCTGGATTTCACGATGATCTTCTTGGCAAGTTCCGATGAGCTTCTCTAGCAAGCTCCGAGACTTCGTGGCTGGTTCCTCCATAACTTCTAACGAACGTCTGGACTTCCGACAAACTCTCGAACTCCTAACGTAATCGCGTCCTTGACTCCGGGACTTCATTTTGCTTTATTCCATGCTATTATAGTTAATCCTACATATATAAAACACACTTCGATATAGACAATTAATACTAAGCATTAATCAAGTTGTCCGGCATGTCATTGGTCCCTCAACGCTTCGTCCGATTCTTCGGCTCATCGTTCTCTCTTGCGGCCTATTGCCTAATCGGTCAGTTGACTCCGCAACTTTGATATCGTTGGTGCAATATCTGCTTTTCTTGGCCCGATACCCAAATCCATGGCCCGAAGCCTTTTGTCGATATGTGGACTGTTACTGCTTTAATTGTCTCATCCTGATTGAAGCATCCTGCATCACTCAAATCGCAGATTAAAATATAAACACACATCGATTGGTTTCATCATCAAAATCCGAGATTCAACAATCTCTCCCTTTTTTATGATGACAACCAATCGACAACGGAGTTAACCTAAACTCCCTGAGTTTAAACAAACTTCCCCTATCAATATGCCATATTGATAGAAACTCTTGGATTAAAAAATCCAAGCAACATGTCATGATCAAATTATGTATGACATCAACATACTTCTCCCCCTTTGTCATCAACAAAAAGGAGAAGTTCCAACCATCAAGGGTTTGAAATATCTAAGTTCAATACTTTGCATGAAAAACATAATATCCATTTTTATCATCATGCAAGCTAGCAAAAATTTAGAGTTTTGCAAGTTTGTAAATTTTGCTAGATGTGTAAGTTTAGCATTTTTGCTTCTTGAGATGGGCAAGATAATACTTTTTTGTAGTGTTCAAGATAACAAGTTCTACATCATGCAAGCTAGCAAATTAGAGATGTTCAAGAAAGCAACTCTTGCTTCTTGAAATATGCAAGTTGCAAGCTAGCAAATTTTTGCTTCCTTTGCAATGTTTGAGCTAGCAATTTCGCTTCCATTGCAAAGTGCAAATTATCATGTTTTGCATCTTGAGATAGCCAAGATAGCACTTTTGGTATGCAAATTTATAGTATACAAGCTATCAAATTTTACACAAAAAATTTAGCAAAATTTAACATCTTTTGAGATGTGCAAGATGGATTATTTTGCCTCTTTTTAAAATGTATAACTTGACAAACATTGCTTCTCTTGAGATTTGCAAAATAGCACTTCTTGGTGATGTTCAAGATAGCAATTTCTTCTCTTTTGAGAAGTGCAATTTTTGCTTTCTTCTTGAATTGTGCGAGCTAGCAAATTTACTTTCTAGCATGTTTTGCTCCCCCTTTGTCATTGTCAAAAAGAAGGGAAGATCCTTTACATCAATTTTTAGATTATGACAAATGTAAGTATCAATCTTATTTGTGCATCATTATATTTTCAAATTAAAACATGCACATTTTAAAAAAACTTACATTTCATTTTTCATGCATGATACCGAATAAATCAATCATCATTATAAGCATATCATACATATTAGGCATTTATCAACATTTTGATCATGATGCCAAACATAAAGCATTCATGATACACATCATATGCATCACATATATCATCACAATAAAAAGCATAAGTATTGCATGTATTTATATCATCACATGAAGAATATCAAGAAGAACTTGGTGATGAGATATTACTTGATGAATACAAGGAATTGTACATAAAAATCATATCATGAGAGATAAGATCATGTAAATATTAAAAGACATGATTCATAAGTTAAATCTCCTCTTAAATAAAATACCAAGAAGAATCGTAGGAGAACGATTAATGAAAAATCTTGATTCATAATAAATCTTAGTTTGTAAATATCAACGAATCAAGATAATGATTTGGATAAAAAATTATTCAATTTTAAATCATCAAATCAATTTCATGGTTCACAAAATTCATAACATAAATAGATCCATTAATCTCCTTTTTGGAAAAATCGAGAAAGTAGGAAAATATTTCAAGGAGAAAACTTTTCTCTTTTTAGTTGTTTGTTTCATACAAGTATGCCTTTGTCTTTTTTATGCCAAATCAAAACATATATCATTGTTTAAAATGAAAGTGCAAGATTTATTTCAACAAAGATCAATAAGCTATAAGTTACAAGAATTATCATGCATAATTTTGAAATCTCATTCATAGTATAAAACCATTAAGCATGGTATCAAAACTTTAATATTTTCATTACAACATCAAGCAAGGTTTCATTGAACATAATTTTGAATGATTCTTATAGATATCTAAAACTTATTTAGTTTTAATTTATATGATTGACTTTATATTAGCATGCCCAAATTTTTGTTCTTATGTCAAAACCATACATCATGTTGAAAACCAAAGACAAGGTTCATAAAAAAATCATCAAGCCTTCCATACAAAAGCCATGCATCGTCATTGAAAAGCAATATGGAAATCATCAAAATGCACATTCTTGCTTCTTAAGCACATACATAAAATTAATCTTACTAAGTGTACAAACATTAGATTTATATTTAACATTTTATTGCATTATCATAAAACATGTAAGTTTCATAATCATTTTTAAAATTACTAGAATGATAAGACTGATCCTAATTTTTTTACATTTTTATTTTTAAACATGAAATTTTCAAAAAAAATAATTATTCTAAAAAAAATAAATGTATCATGAAAAGCATCAAGTAATTTCAAAATAAATTAGGGGGATTTCGATTATCTCATCGTTGAAAGCGGTTAAGGCGTAGTTTGCCACGCCTTTGTTGATTTTCTACTCGTCATCGGAGGAGCTTGATTCATCCCAATTTATGTTCTTCTTCTTACATTCAAAGCAAGTAATTGCATTCTTTTTGTTCCTTAATTTTTGTTTCATTAATTTCTTTGTGAGTTCATGTTCACCATCACTTGAGCTTATGCTCGAGGGGTCTTCGATTGTTTTTAGTCCGAAATCCTTCCTATCATTTAGAAGGTGGTTCTTATGTTCTTTACGTGCATTGCACATCATTTCATAGGTCATTAAAGACCCTATTAGTTCTTCAATCGGAAAGGTATTCAAATTTTTTGATTCTTGAATTGTCGTTACTTTTGAATCCCAACTCTTATTAAGAGAACGCAAAATCTTGTTTACAAGTTCAAAATCTGAAAAACATTTGCCAAAAGCTTTTAAACTATTGACGACATCCGTAAAATGGGTATACATGTCAACAATGGTTTCGCTCGGCTTCATTAGAAAAAGCTCGAAATCACGTATTAAAAAATTAATTTTTGAATATTTAACTTTGCTAGTTCCTTCATGTGTGATTTCAAGAGTGCGCCAAATATCGAAAGCTATTTTGCAAGTAGAAACATGATTAAACTCCGTTTTATCTAAGGCGCAAAACAAGGCATTCATAGCCTTTGCATTTAGAGAAAACATCTTCTTCTTCAAATCATTCTAATGGTTCATTGGAAGAGAAGACATTTGAAAACTATTTTCGACCATATTCCATAAATTTAAATCAATCGAAAGCAAGAAAACTCTCATTCGAGTTTTTCAATAAGTGTAGTCCATCCCATTGAAAAAAGGAGGACGAATGAGAGAGTGACCATCTTGAAAGCCGAAATGAGCCATTTATCTTGGGTGTTAATCCAAATAAGAAATCATGAGGCTCTGATACCAATTGTTAGGATCAGGGTCGGCACTAAGAGGGGGGGGGGGGGGGGGGGAGGGGGGGAATTAGTGCGGTGGTAAAATCACGATAGTTTAAAAACTTTCGTACGATAAAATCGTTTCCGACGTAAAACCGTTTTCGAAAACTTAACTTAAATTGAAAGCATACGAAAGTGTAGTTGATGTAAAGCAATGGAGGCAGTTTGCAATTAAGATAAATAGCATAAAGTAAATGCAAATCGAGGTTTAGAGTGGTTCGGTCAATCTTGACCTACATCCACTTTTGGCTTCCTCCTCCGATGAGGTCACTGACGTCCACTAGAGGCCTTCCTTTAATAGGCGAGGCCAATCACTTCTTACACCCCTCTTCTCCTTTTACTGGGTTTAAGAGATAACCCTTACGAGCACTCACTTACTCCTCTCTTAAACTAGTCTAACACTTAGAAGAGGGAGAGGAGATTAAACAAGATTTTAGCAGCGTTTCTTTCTTTTTAGACTCTCTATGCTTATATGCTTTAACCAGGGATGAGAGGGGTATTTATAGGCTTCAAGTTGATTCAAACTTGGAGCCTAAAACTTTCCCATCCTAGGTTCCCCGGGCATGGGCGGTACCACCGCCTGCGTTGGGCGGTACCACTACCCTGTGTCAATCTGGTTGACACTACCCTGGGTGGTACCACCACCCAGACTGGCGGTACCATCTCCTGACACCCTGCCAGGGGTGGTACAACCACCTGGCACCCTGTCAGGGGCGGTACAACTGCCCAGACTAGCGGTACCACCGCCAGACATAGTCTCGAAGACTATGCCACGATGGTGAGACTTCTTAGGGCACTGTTTGGGCCTCTTATTGGCCCCAACATAGTTCTTACATGGGCCTAGCTGGCCTCTAATTAGGTTGACCCAAATCCAAGCCAATTACGTGCTAACTACGAAATTCGAAGACATTTGCTAAGCTAAACAAGTCCCTATATCTATTCTTCCAGCGAGCTTCCGGCGTTCTTCCGGTAAACTTCCGACGATCTCTCGGCAATGTTCCGACGGACTCCCAGCAAGCTCTTGGATTTCACGATGATCTTCTTGGCAAGTTACGATGAGCTTCTCTAGCAAGATTCGAGACTTCTTGGCTGGTTCCTCCAGAACTTCCGACGAACGTCCGGACTTCCAACAAACTCTCGAACCACTAACGTAATCGCTTCCTTGACTTCAGGACTTCATTTTGCTTTATGCCTTGCTATCGTAGTTAATCTTGCACATGTAAAACATACTTCGATTTAGATAATTAATATTATGCATTAATCAAGTTGTCCAGCATATCATTGGTTCCTCGACGCTTCGTCCAATTCTTCGACGCATCGTCCTCTCTTGCGGCCTATTGCCAAATCGGTCAGTTGACTCCACAACTCCGATATCCTTGGTGCAATATCCGCTCTTCTTGGCCGGATGCCCGAATCCACGACCTGAAGCCTTCTGTTGATACGTCGGTCGTTCCTCCAGCTTGACGTCCAATCTTCTAACATGTTTTACTCCAACACAACATGATTTTTTCTGCTTTAATTATCGTATCCTGATTGAAGCATCCTGCATCACTCAAAACATAAATTAAAATATAAACACAAGTCGATTGGTTTCATCATCAAAATCCGAGATTCAACAAGTTCGTCATTTTATCTTTGTTGGTTTGCTCCTCGTCTTCATGTTGAATCTCATATTTTGATAATGAAACCGATTGATAATTGTTTTATGATTTAATCTGTGTTTTGAGTGACATAGGATGCTTTGATCAGGATGAGACAATTAAAGCAGGAAGAATCATGTTGGGCCGGAGGAACATGTCAGAAGATTGGACATCGGACCGAAGGATCAGTCGACGTATCGACAGAAGGCTTCGGGCCATGGATTCAGGCATCGGGCCAAGTAGAGCGGATATTGCGCCAAGGATATCGGCGTTGCGGAGTCAACTGGCCAGTTGGGCAATAGGTCGCAAGAGAGGACGATGCGCTAAAGAATCAAACGAAGCGTCGAGGGACCAATGACATGCCGGACAACATGATTAATACTTAGTATTAATTGTTTAGATCGAAGTATATTTTACATGTGCAGGATTAACTATGATAGCAAAATGAAGTCCTGGAGTTAAGGACGTGATTTCGTTGGGAGTTCGAGAGTTCGTTGGAAGTCCAGATGTTCGTCAGAAGTTCTGTCGGAACTAGCTGAGATGTCTCGGAGTTTGCTAGAGAAGCTTGTCGGAACTCACTAAGAAGATCATCATGAAGTCCAGGAGCTTGCCGAGAGTCTACTAGAATATTGTCGAGAGATCATCGGAAGTTCGTCAGAAGATCGCCAGAAGCTCGCCGGAAGAAACCAAGACATACGGACTTGTTTAGCTTAAGTATGTCTTAGATTTCGTAGTTAGCACGTAATTGGGTTTGGAATTGGGTTAACCCAATTATGGGCCAGTTGGGCCCATGTAAGAATTGTGTTGGGCCCAATAAAAAGGCCCAAATAGTACCCCAAGAGGTGACACCATCGTGGCACACTGTCCGAGATTATGTCATGCGGTGGTACCGTTGGTCTGGGCGATGGTATCCACTAGACACAACCTCCGAGAGGCTGCAAGCGATGAAACCACCAGTTTGGGCGGTGGTACCGCTAGACCGGGCGGTGGTTCCACCCAATGCAGTGTCAGTGTTAGACTGACACTAGTGGTGGTACCACCCAACGCAAGCAGTGGTACTGCCCAACGCAGGCAGTGGTACCGCCCGGACGCAGGAAACCCGGGATGAGATATTTTTAGGCTCTAAGTTTGAATCAACTTGAGGCCTATAAATACCCCTCTCATCCCTAGTTAAGATACATAAGCATAGAGAATTTAAAAGTGAGAAAATGCTGCTGCAATCTCTTGAGAAATTCCCTCCTCCACTCTAAGGTTAGAATTATGGAAGAGAAGAGTGAGTGCTTGTATGGGTTATCTCTTAAACTCGGTAAAAGGAGAAAGAGGGGTGTAAGAAGGAGGTTAATCTTTGGCTATTAAAGGAAGATCGATAGTGGATGCCGGTGACCTCGATGGAAGAGGAATCGACGAAGTGGATGTAGGTCACGATGACCTAACCACTCTAAAATCTGGTTTGCATATACTTCTTGCTATTTATCTTTATTGCAAATTGAATTCCTCCTTCACTACGTTTCCATACAATTTCAAGTTAACATCTTTACGAAACCGGTTTTATCGCAATGAAGTTTTTAAACTGACATTATTTTACAGCTGCACTAATTCACTCCCACTCTTGTGCTGACCCCATTCCTAACAGTTGGTATTAGAGCCTCATTTTTCTTATTTGATCTAACACCCAAAGAGAAATAATTCTTTTCGGCTTTCAAGAGGGTCACTCTCTCATTTGTCCTCCCTTGTTCAATGGGACGGACTACACATATTGGAAAACTCGAATGAGAGTTTTCTTACTTTCTTTGGATTTAAATTTGTGGAGTATTTTGGAATCCTGTTTTCAAAGGTCTTCTCTTCCAATGAACCATTGGAATGATTTAGAGATGAAGGTTTTTTCTCTAAATGCAAAGGCTATGAATGCCTTATTTTGTGCCTTAGACAAAAAGAAATTTAATCGGGTTTCTACATGTGAAACGATGTTGATATATGACACACTCTTGAAATCACACACGAAGGCACAAGTAGTGTTAAGGATTCTAAAGTTAATTTTTTATTACATAATTTTAAACTATTTCATATGAAACCAAGTGAAACCATTGGAGACATATACACCCGTTTTACGGATATCTTCAATGGTTTAAAAGCTCTTGGTAAAAGTTTTTCGAATCTTGAACTTGTGAATAAAGTTTTGCACTCACTTTCTAAAACTTGGGATTCAAAAGTAACCACTATTCAAGAATAAAAAAACTTAAATTATTTTCTACTCGAAGAACTTATAGGGTCTTTGATAACCTATGAAATGACGTGCAATGCACGTGAAGAACTTGAGAACCACTTTCCAAAGAACAGGAAGGATTTCTAACTTAGAATAATTGAAGACCACTCGAGCATAAGCTCAAGTGATGGTGAACTTGAACTCATGAAAATTTTAAAATAAGAATCAAAAATTAAAAATGAACTTAAAAAGAAGAAGAAGGTGATTTTAGACAAATCAAGCTCATCTTAAGACGAGGAGAAAAACAAAGGCGAGGTAGCGAACTACGCCTTAATGACATTCGATGATGAGGTAATCAAAATGCCTTTAGTTTATTTTAAAATTATACGATGTTTTTTCATGAGTTATTTTTAATTTAGTTTAGTTGTTTTTCTTAAAAATTACATGTTTAATAATGTTTAATGAAAATATAAAAATAAAATTGGAACATGCTTACCTTTCTAGTGATTTTAAAAATTGCATGTTTTATAATAAACAAACAAAATGATTTTGATTAAAAATACCTTATGAAATCATGCTTGATGAAATAATGTAATGATGATTTGATATCATGCTTAATGAGTTTATATTTAGAAATGATGCATGATGATCTTTGCAATATTTACCGTAATGAAAGTTGTTTTTTCGGTTTTAAAAATGATGCATGTTTTGATTTGGCATAAATGAAAAAGACATGCTTATATGAAATAATGTAAGTATTTTGCTTGATAATTTTATATTTAAACTATGCATGAGACTTTGAAGTTATTCATGATGAAATGTTGCTTTTTCGATTTTAAATAAGATGGATGGTTTTCATACAAAAACTTGAGCATATTGATTTGAAATCATGTTTATTGGTTTTATAATTCGAAATTATACATGATGAATCTTGCGATTTATGGACTATCGATTTTTACTATAATGAAAGTGGCTTTTTGATCTTTGTCATAATAAATCTTGCACTTTCATTTTAAACAATGATATATATATATATATATATATATATATATATATATATATATATATATATATATATATATATATATATATATATTCATTTGGCATAAAAAAAGACAAAGGTATGTTTATATGAAATAAATCACATGAATTGAAACAACTAAAAAGAGAAAAATATTTTTCTTGAATTTTTTTTTTCTCTATCTTGTCAATTTTTCACTAAGAGATTGATAAAGTTGTTTATGTTATTTTGAATCTCTTGAAAGTGATTTCGATGATTTGAATGAGTTTCATCTAACCATGATTTTTATCTTGATTTCTCGGAATTATAACTTAAAAATTCTTTTTATAAATCAAGATTATCTACTATGATTCTTTCTTTTCACTATTTGAGTTATTAAAAAAGAATCATAATATGTCCCTTGCTATTCACAATTTATCTTCATTATTTATGCATCTCATCACCAAATTTCTCTTGATATTTTTCATGTAATAATATAAAATTTTGCATGAAATTCTCTTGATATTATTTTGATGCATACAAATGTGAAATTATGATCATGCATGGTAGGATATACTGTAATTTGATTTTTTGATACTATCATGATTTGAAATATTTATGATTTGTATATCGCATGATATTATTGAATCATTGCTGTAAAAGAAAAAGGAGATTGTTAGCTTGCAAACGGTAGGATAACATGTTGCTTGGATTTTTGAATCCAAGAGTCACTATCAATATGGCATATTGATAGGGGGAGTTAAGGATAACTCCATCATCAATTGGTTGTCATTATAAAAAAGGGAGAGATTGTTGAATCTCGTATTTTGATGATGAAACCAATTAATAATTATTTTATGATTTAAACTATGTTTTGAGTGACATAGGATGCTTCGATCAGGGATGAGACAATTAAAGCAGGAAGAATCATGTTGGGCCGAAGGAAAATGTCAGAAGATTGGATGTCGGGTCGGAGGATCGGTCCACGTATCAACAAAAGGCTTCGGGCCTTGGATTTGGGCATCGGGCTAAGAAGAGCGGATATTGTGCTAAGGATATTGGAGTTACGGAGTCAACTAGCTGATTGGGCAATAAGCCACAAGAGAGAACGATGTGCCGAAGAATCGGATGAAGCGTCGAGGGACCAATGACATGTCGGACAACATGATTAATGCTTTGTATTAATTATCTAGATCAAAGTGTGTTTTACATGTGCAGAATTAACTACGATAGCAAGGTATGAAGCAAAATGAAGTTCCAGAGTCAAGGACACAATTTCGTTGGGAGTTCAAGAGTTCGTCGGAAGTCCAGACGTTCGTCAGAAGTTCTATTGGAACCAGCCGAGAAGTCTCGGAGCTTGCTAGAGAAGCTCGTCAGAACTTACCAAGAAGATCATCATAAAGTCCAAGAGCTTGCTAGGAGTTTGCTGGAACATTGTCGAGAGATCGTTGGAAGTTCGCCAGAAGATCACTAGAAGCTCGCCGGAAGAAACCAAGACTTACGGACTTGTTAAGCTTAAGTATGTCTTAGATTTTGTAGTTAGCACGTAATTGGATTTGGAATTGGGCCAACTCAGTTATGGGCCAGTTGAGCCCATGTAAGAACTATTTTGGGCTCAATGAAAAGGCCTAAACTATGCCCCAAGGGGTGATACCGTCATGGCACAATCTCCGAGGCTATGTTAGGCAGTGGTACCACCCAGACACAACCTCCAAGAGGCTGTAGGCGGTGGTACCGCTAGTTTGGGTGGTGGTTGTAACATTCCATTAGTCCCACATCGGAAGTGGGTAGTGTGTATGATTAGCTTATAAGGGCCTGATGAGTGTACTACATTAACTCCTGCTTAAGCATTTTGGTCCGCGGTTGAAGGACCAAAATGGAGTTATTGGCCAGTTGGCTCATCAGACTTGGGTTATAACATTTGGTATCAGAGCTGACCTAGCATTTGGGCAGGGTGAGAGGGCTCGAGTAGGAAAGGGCTACCCATGGATGGAGTCAGAGAACTCATCACGGCATGAAGCTAGGGTTCGATCTGGGTTATGTCGGGCCTTGACGAGGATGTCAAGCTAATTGAGTTGGGGATATTGTAACATCCCATTAGTCCCACATCGGAAGTGGGCAATGTGTATGATTAGCTTATAAGGGCCTGATGAGTGTACTACGTTAACTCTCGCTTAAGCATTTTGGTCCGTGGTTGAAGGACCAAAATGGAGTTATTGGCCAGTTGACTCATTAGACTCGGGTCGTGATAGTGGTACCACCTAGTGTTAGGCGGTGGTATCGCCAAACTGGGTAGCGTTTGCATATACTTCTTGCTATTTATCTTTATTGCAAATTGAATTCCTCCTTCACTACATTTCCGTACAATTTCAAATTAACATCTTTACGAAACTAATTTTATTGCAATGAATTTTTTAAACCGACGATATTTTACTGCTGCACTAATTCACCACCCCTCTTAGCGTCGACCTCGTTCCTAACACTTCATAGGTACTTAATTTGTCCCAAGTCGTCTTGAGTGCCTTCTTCTTCTTTGGCAACCTCTCTTTTTTAAGTTTATTTTTATTTTTTAATTCTTATTTTATGAACTTTTTAAACTTTGTTATTAGAAGATCAAGTTCATCATCACTTGAGCTTTTGATCGAGTAGTCTTCTTTTGTTCTAAGTGTAAAATCCTTTTTGTCCTTTGGAAAGTTGTTCTCAAGTTCATCATGTGCCATATAAGTTATTTCATAGGTCATCAAAGACCCGATAAGTTTTTCGAGTGAAAAGTTGTTCAAATCCTTAGCTTCTTGAATTGCAGTTACTTTAGGATCCCAATTTTTATGAAGAGATCATAAAATTTTGTTTATAAGTTCAAGGTTAGAAAAATTTTTACTAAGTGCTTTTAAACCATTAACAACATCCTTAAAACAGGTGTATATATCTCCAATGGGTTCGCTAGGTTTCATATGAAACAACTCAAAATCATGCATCAAAAGATTTATCATAGAATCTCTAACTCTAATAGTGCCTTCATGTGTGATTTTAAGAGTGTGCCAAATATCGTATGTAGTTTCGCAAATAGAAACCTGATTAAATTCATTTTTATCTAAAGTACAAAATAAAGTATTCATAGCTTTAGCATTCAAAGAAAAAGTTTTCTTCTCCAATTCATTCAATTCGTTCGTTGGATTAGAAGAATTTTCAAAACCACATACAACAATATTTCATAAATTTAAATCTATAGAAAGTAAGAAAACTCTTATTCAAGTTTTCCAATAAGTGTAGTCTATCTCATTGATTATAGGAAGATGAAATATAGAGTAACCCTCTTGAAATATGATAAAAGCTATTTCCCTTGGGTATTAAACCAAATGAGAAAAATGTGACTTTGATACCAACCGTTAGGATCTAAGTTGGCACTAAGAGGGGAGTGGGGGTTAATTAGTGCTTACGATAAAAATCATGATTCAAAACTTCTTGTTCGATAAAATCATTATCAGAAAGATGTTAACTTAAAAACGTACAAAAAGCATAGTGAGATTAAGAAATTAGTTTGCAATATAAAGAAAAAGCGTAAAGGAAATACAAACTAAGTTTTATAGTGGTTCAGTTATCATGACCTACGTCCACTCCCAATTCCTCTTCCGTCGAGGCCACTGACATCCACTAATGGTCTTTCTTCAATGGGCAAAGACCAAGTACCCTCTTTTAACTCTTTTTCCTTTTCACGGGTTTATGAGACAACCCTTACAAGTCTCACACCTCTCTTAAATGATCTCAAAACTAGAAGCAAGGAGGACACTTAGCAATTTTATAACCTAGAATAACAACCCCTTTCTGCTCTAATTCATGCTTTCCATGCAGCAATAGCTGGGGTATTTATAGACCCCAAATGACTTCAAAAATGGAGCAAAAAAATATCTCATCCCAAGTTTTTGGGGTATTGGTGGTACCACCGCCTACAGCACTAATACTGGGCAGTACCATCACCCAATCTGGCGATACCATTGCCTAACATAGTCTAGGAGACTATGTTTGGGCGGTACCACCGCCTAGACTAGCGGTACCACCACTTTGATAAAATATGAGATGTTATTATAGAGTTCATTTAGATAGTGAACTTTGATAGCTATTTATACACATTTAGCAAAGAGGATTTTCCTCAACTGCTCAGAGATTTCCTCATGCAGTTGAGGAAATCTTATCTGCTTTCATAACCCTGCAAGATTGAGTTTCTATCAAGGATGCCAATCTTGGACCGATGCAATGAAAATAGTTTGCTGGCGAGAGGCTTTGTGAGTGAGTCTGCTAGTTGATTAGCCGTATGCACGTGAGCAACACGTAGTTGATGTTTGACAACTTGATCTCGCACGAAGTGGAAGTCGATGGTAATATGTTTCATACGAGAGTAGAACACTAGATTGGCACATAAGTAGGTAGCTCCAATATTATCACAATATATTGTAGGAGTAACTATGGAGTTAACATTGAGTTCCCTGAGCATATTTGTGACCGAATTGAGTTCAGCCGCGACGGTGGTGATGGCACGGTATTCAGCTTCAGTTGTAGATCATGCGACCATCTTTTATTTATCAGAACTCCAATTGATTAGATTAGCTCCAAGGAAGATAATATACCCTTATGTGGATGTTCTATCATCAAAGTTCCTTGCTCAATCAGTATCAACAAAGGCATGGAGATTGATTGAAGCATTTTTGTGGAGAAAAAGATCATGATTAAGAGACCATTTAAGATACCACAAAATTCATTTAACCGCACAAACCAATGCGTAGTAGATGGTCGATGCATGAATTACGATAATTTATTGACTACAAATGAGATATATGGACGGGTGAGAGATAAGTACTATAAGGAGCCAAGAACTTGTTGGTATCGAGTCGAATCTATAGTAGGGCTTCCATCATATAATTTTAGTGATTCACTAGTAGAGAGAAGTGTTGTAACCTCTTTTGCATCCTGCATGTTTGTCTTTGATAATAAATCTTGAATATACTTTCTTTGTGATAGGAAGAGACCTGAAGATGTAAATGTTGCTTCCACTCCCAGAAAGTAGCTCAAAGTTCCTAGATATTTGAGGGAGAATCGATCAACCAATTGCTTTAGGAATGCTTGAGTCTCTAAAGGATCATTGCCTATGACAGTAATATCATCCGCATACACCAGAAGATATATTGTGCTTCCATTGTATTGGCATATGAATAACGAGGTATCATACTTGGAATTGATGAAGCCAATTGAGGTTAGAAACGAGCCAAGTTTAGTATACCAAACCCTTGGAGCTTAAGGAAGTCCATAAATAGCTTTTTGTAGTTTGAAAATATGCTTCAAATACTGAGGATGAACAAAACCAGGAGGTTGCTGCCTAAAGACATCTTCAGTCAGAGACCCCTGTAAAAATGCATTGTTAACATCCAATTGTCGTATATGCCAGCCTTTTGAGATGACCAAACTCAAGATAAGATTGATTGTTATGGGTTTAACAATGGGACTAAATGTCTCTGTGAAGTCGACACTAGGTCATTGATGAAACCCTTTGGTTACTAGACGTGCTTTATATCTGACAATGGATCCATTTGGGTTTTGCTTAATTCAAAAGACTCATTTACACCTAATGATATTTTGTGTATAATAAATGGGTACTAAGGTCTATGTCGAGTTATGGAGGAGAGCATCATATTTTTCACATATGGCTTTACACTAGTGAGGAGATTTTTGAGCTTGAGTGATTGTAGTGGGTTCATTGGCCTTAGTAGAGGAATTTGTTATAGCATGTACATCTTGAAAATATCACTTTTGGAGCATGTTATTATTAGATGTCTAGGGGCGATGGAAGTGGTAGATTATGATGTTAGTATAGTTGAGGGTGAGTCACTGTCATGGGCTGGGGCCAATTATAGGCACTTCAATGTCACTAGGTATAGGAGAAGGTAAAACTAGTGGCAATGTTGCCGAGGGTATTACTTCATCAATAGGGGAAACTTGTGAGGAACGGAGTGGAGAAATAATAGAGGGAGTGAGAAGCTATTGAACTGGAGTAATGTAGTGTGCAGATCTTGAGAGTAAAGATTGGACGGTGTCATGGGAGGTTCGTGTGATGAGATCGGAGGAATACTCCAGTGATATATGTTTAGTGGAGTAGCCTACATAGTAGAATGGTTTTGAAAAGGAAAGACAGACTCCTAAAAATAACATGACGTGATATAAAGACTTTTTTAGTTTGGGGTTCATAGTATCAAAAAATATTATGTTCAAGAGAGTAGCCTATAAAAGTGCAAGGCTTAGATCATGGTGTTAGCTTATGTGAGGCATAGGGATGGAGCCATGGATAACATAAACAGCTAAAAACTTTGAGTTTATAAAGGTTTGGAAGCTTGTGGAATAGTTTTTCAAATGGTGATTGGTATTGTAAGATTGGAGTGAGCATATGATTAATAAGATAGACTGCAGTTTGAAAAGCCGCTGACTAAAAAATTGGTGGCTTGGATGCTTGATGTAGAAGTGAGAGACCAGTTTTAACTATATGCCAATGTTTGTTTTCGGTAGAGCTAACCAATTTGGGGAGTATGTAGGGTGACTTGAGGTGTTGTATATCATAAGCAGAGAGACAAGATGTGAGGGCTTGATATTCGCTGTCGTTATCAGAGTAAACTGTTTTAATGGAAGATTGAAAAAAATTCTCGACTAACTTTTTAAAGTTGGTAAATACTGTGAAAACATTAGATTTATGGTAGAGAGGATATAACTATATGTACTTAGTGAAATAGTATACAAAAATGACATAAAAGTGAAACTTGTCAAAAGAAAGAATTGGGGTAGGGCCCCAAACATCTGTATAAATAATTTCAAATGGTTTAGAGCAAGATATGGAGGATGTCCCAAAAGGCAGTCTATAACTTTTATTGCAAAGACAAGCATCACAATGAGTGATAGTGCTATTGATTTTAAAGGTAGGAAGAGAATAACAAGAAAATAATTTTTGCTGGATAAAAGATGAGGTATGACCAAGACTACGATGCCATGCATCAACTGGAGCTGCGATTGATGAGTGAACAGTAGGCTGGGTAATTTACGAAGCAGATGGCCACTCATAAATGTTGTCTTTGTTCTGGCCCTTGACTAAAGATGCCCCCGTGCTCAAATCCTTGACAAGAAAAGAATTAGGAAAAAAATCAATGGAGGTATTATTTTATTTCTAGAATTGAGAAACGAAAATGAGATTTCATTTAATGTTAGGTGCATATAGAACATCATTGAGTGTAAAAGTTGTGGTAAGTGAACTAAGCATTGAGGAACTAGAATAAGTAATGAGAATTCTTTTACCGTCGCCAATGATGATATATTCATTTATGCCATAATTGTTGTGGATAGATAAGTTTTGAGATGAAGCTGTTGTGGTGCGATTGAGGGACATAGTGTTAGGACTCTAGCTAGGAGAGTCCTAATTGAGAGGGGCATTCATATAAAATTTACCTAAGTCGACCCCTATTAAAGAAGTGAAGAGGCCGGCTAGGGTTTGGAGGTTATTTTTTAGAGAAGAATTATGAGTTGTAAAGGAATAAGATTCTTGAGTAGGAGTTCTATTAGGAGTCTTGAGTAGGAGTCTTAATTGAGTAGGAGTCTTGAGTAGGAGTCCTATTAGAAGTTAGGGTTTAGAAACCCTATAAATAGCTATGTATTTATCCTCTTTTAATAAGCAATAGATGAATCTTTTCTATAGCTTTTGAGCAACAACTTGGAGGGAGGAACCCCTATAGAGTTCCAAGGAGGCTGAACCTCTAAAGAGATCAACCCCAAGTTTAGAATCTGTAAGGATTCTAACACCTGGTATCAAAGCAGCATTCTTGGCAATTCGCTGCCCTTCCATAGCCCTCCACAGCTGCCCGAAGCAATTCCCACAATTGCTTAAAAGATCATCGCCAAATTCCGTCATCATCTCCAACACCGCGGATCATCCTTTGATCTCCCCGTAAATTGCAACAGGTTCTAGTTTCCTATCTTACTGCTACTGCAATTTAGTTATCCTTATTTGAAAATCTAAAAAAAAATTGTTTCTATATTGCTGCATAAACTTTTCGTCACAAAGTTTTCATCTCTACGACGAAAGATGCATTGTAGAATTCTAACCGCATAGCACAATCTATTTGATCTTGTTACTGTATTTTTTCTATCCAAATCTATATGAAATTTTTATGACAGCTTTGACACATCCTAATAGTAGATTTCTCTTTGGTTTTTTCAAAAAATTCTCAATATAAACCATTGATCTTTTATGTCTAAACTGCTATACTTGAAAATCTATACTGTAAAATTCTAGCCGCATACAACAGATTGTTTGATCTTGCTACTATATTTTTTCTGTCCAAATCTCTATGAAATTTTTATGATAGCTTTGGCACTTTCTTACAGTGGATGTCCCTTTAGTTTCATCAAAACATTCTCAATATAAACCATTGATGTTTTACGTCCAATCTGTTATACTTGAAAATCTATGCTGTAGAAAATTTTAGCCGCATATTGTTGCCTTAACCCATCTATTTACAATCTTTTTTGAATAAAATTTCTTATGCACTTCATAGATCATCTTGGCTTCCATCTATGATTGATCTATTAAGGAATTCATCTTTAAAAACGATTTTGTGTTACTACAAAGTTTTATCGCAAACCGTTGAAAATTTTCGATAAGAATTCTGCTATCACAACTTGCACCAATTTCCTTGTTGTTATACTACCAAAATTTTCTTGATTAAATTAGACATCCTTTATGTCATATAATCTGAGATTTTACTGTCAATTCCCTCAAATTTCTCAAGTTTTTGATAGAAATTTCATCGAGAAACCGCTATTTCTTCGACGATAATTCTACTCTTACAAGATAACACATACCTGCAGCAACTTCCATTGATTTCTATCAAACCTTTGCTGCCATCTACCACATATCTAAAACTTTCATTCATAGCCTGAAAACTCCACCAAACCACACCTTCAAACTGCACCAAAAACAGCCATAAAACAAGCCTAAACCACACCTTACATCGACCATCACTTCTCTTAACCTAATCATGCCTTTAACCCGATAACAAAAGAGAGATATTAACATTACAGATTTGGAGGTATATACTATGGCATCTAAAGAGGCAATCAATGCTATAGTTGAAGCCTTCGAGGCGTAAATAGAAAATAAGATTCAGACTCTATTTACCAAACTTAGATTGGGCCAACCATCAAGCCCGAAGAAATCACATCAAGAGGAGAGCTCTAACCAATCGTACCTATTAGGATCAAGAGCACTAAGAGGGGGGGGGGGGGTGAATTAGTGCAGTGGAAAACCTTCTTCGATAAAAATCGTGTCCGTTCGATAAAAGTGATTTCGGTAGGAAACCCGATTCGTAAATCACTTTAACTTTTGATTAAGCGAGATGCAGCAAAGATATAAGTGCAGTTTGCAGTTATGGTTCAAATCAGATAGTGGGCGCAAACTGAAATATGATATTCGTACGAAAAAACTGATTTACGTCTAAATGCTGATTCGTAAATCACTTGATTAAGCGAGATGCAGTGAAAGCAAGGATATAAAGGCAGTTTGCAGTTATGATAGAAATAAAAACGTAAACGCAAGCTGAAATATGATGATCGTACGATAAAACTGATTTACATCTAAACGCCGATTCGGAAAGTATAAAGCTTGAAACACAATCGTATATGCGCAGAAAGCAGTAAGCTTTTGAGGAGATTTGCAGCAAGGATAAGATGCTCAAAGTAAATGCAAACCGAGATTTAGAGTGGTTCGGTCAATCTTGACCTACTCCACTTTTGGCCTTCCTTCAATAGGCGAAGGCCAACCACCCTTTTACATTTTCACTCCTTTTGATGGGCTTAGGAGACAACCCTTACAGAATTTTCTCTCCTCTCTTTAAAGATCAGAACTTTGAAAAAAAGAGGGAGAAGAACTTTTGGCCTTTACAACAATTTTGAGCTCTAAGAATCACAGAATAAGATCAGGATTTCGGTGTTTTTGTGTCTCTTTTCAGTGCTGAATGGGTGGGGTATTTATAGGCCCCAACCCAGTTTGAATTTGGAGCTCAAAACTGTAAATTCTTGGAATTCCGGGATCTGGCGGTTGCACCGCCTGACTGGAGCCGTTGCACCGCTTGGCAAAGCTTGAAGACTGAGCCTCTAAGTGGTGCCACGTCCTGTCAGGGGTGGTTGCACCTCCTGCCAGAGCTCGAAGACCGAGCTCAGGCGGTGCCACCTCCTGACTAAGGCGGTTGCACCGCTCAACTAGAGCTCGGAGACCGAGCCCAAGCGGTGCCACCTCTGTCAGGGGCGGTTGCACCTCCTGCTAGAGCTCGAAGACTGAGCTCAGGTGGTGCCACCGCCTGACTGAGGCGATTGAACTGCCTGGCAAAAATCATGGTCCGAATGGGTTGATCCATTCGGCCCAATTTGGGTTTTTTCAAGGGCCCAATTGCCCCAAGATTAAGTTAATGGGATCACCTCCCATTTCCAACTTAATCATTGTGCTTACTACGATTTTTCCTAAGATATTTACTGTAACTTGCTCCGGTGTGTCAATCGCTTCTTCCGGCGAATTTTCGTCGATCATCCGATGAACCCTCGATGATGCTCCTGCGGACTTCCGGCAAACTCCTGGACTTGCAACGATCTACTTGGTGAGTTCCGATGAGCTTCTTTGGCAAGCTCATGGACTTCTCGGATATGTTCCCGCAGAACCTCTGACGATTGTCCGAACTTCCGGCGAACTCTCGAACTCCCAACATGATCATTGTCTTGACTCCGGTGCAACTCTTGTTGCATATCTTATTTTCATCGTAGTTAATCCTGCACACTTATCTCAACATATATATTAGATGACAAATGACAATTGATTTTATCATCAAAATCCGAGATTCAACAATCTCCCCCTTTTTTATGATGACAATCAATTGATAATGGAGTTAACCTTAACTCCCCCTGTCTATATGTCATACTTGAGATAAGTCATTCTTGAATTCAAAACCTTTGAATTCAAGAGATATATTGATAAGTTAAAATCATTTAAACTTATCAATACTCCCATCATGCTTCCCATCATGATGTTTCTCTCTGAAGATGATGTCAAGGCTTGACATTCATTTTCAAATTTTACATAACAGGTTTGAATGATGGTAATAGTAGCAATTCATCATATTGCAAGATATCAACATGTAAAACTACGAAGTAAGATTTTGATATCATTACATGATACAAACAAGGCATAATGCAAATTATAGCAATCATAGCATCAATTCATATATCTCTTGGTGATGCAAGTATGGCATTAATTCTCATATATTTCTTGGTGATGCAAGCACGGCATTAGTACTCATATATTTCTCCCCCTTTGTCATCAACAAAAAACATGGTAATTGTGATAGCTGGAGAACAATAAGCGAATTTTGAGCATAAGTGTGATAATTGTTCATGCCTTTACATGTTATTTTCCAAGCATATAAAGGAAGGCATGATACATAGATTGCTTTGAATACTTCTTCCTTTTTATTTGTTATAATCTTTTTGCATGAAGGAGGAAGGCTATTTGTGATTTTACTTTGAGTGAAGTTAAAATCAATGAGAGATTAAATCAAGCTTCATTTTTACAAGGATCAAGATATGTATGTGAAACAAGTCTTTGCAAGTAAAAACACTATCATCCATATTTCAAGATGGAATTTATAAGCAGGAATCATTTCATCAAATCCATTTCAGAAAAATATTTTTCATAAGTGTATGAGAAAATCCGATTGTTAGGATACCAATTGTTAAGCGAATCCGAAAATGAAATTAACACTTTCATGCATTCTGACAAGACTATGCTATTGATTTTCAAATACAATCATGAAGACAAAACATGCTTATTGTTATGGAAAAACACATAATTTCTAACATATTATTTAGGCATGTAATGGCAATCAAGTGATTTGATCATTCAATAAAGTCCGAAAGATAATTTTAACTAGTTTATGTATTCGGACACATCAACATTCCTAATTCTCTTCTTATGAAATCAAATTGTTCTTCACTTAGAGGTTTTGTAGAAATATCAGCTAGTTGATGTTTAATATTATGGCAATATGACGCATCAACTGCATTGGTATATCATTTTCTCAAATCATATTTATCATGGAAACCAAAACATTTAATTTCAATATAAAATTCGATAGTGAGTAATGAGATTAAACAATGAATGATGTTCGTAACTCTGCTCACAAATAAATACATCAGGTAACCATATCAAATATCAAGGCACAGGGCATTGTGATGAGTAACATAAAGAGTTTACAATAACAATAGGTGATTGTGTTCACATACAAGCTCATTCAGGGGGTGGAAAATTAAAGTGCCTAAATTAAGAGTCAAATTGTCGATGAATTTGCTACAGCTCAGATAGGATTTGATCTTGTCGATGTTCAAGCCGTTCTTGTCTTTGTTCAAATCGGTCCATCCGAATCTCAATATCTTCGACAGATGATGCAGTAGCTTGCTCAAATGAGTGTGTTTCCTCAAAGGGACAGATTGGAGGAGATTGAGTACCCCTAAAGGCTGGTGTTTCCGGTTCTGGTTCAGGTTGAGGGGGATCGGTTCTTCTAGTTATTCTAACCCAGTTACCGTTTCTATAAACGCATCTTAATTGGTGAAGTAGATTTTTGTTTATTATGCTAAACCTATCTACTTTTATTACTTCTCCTTTCGGTGGTATTGGAATATCGTAGGCTTTCAGTATTCTAGTGATTATACCACCATATGGAAGCATAATGTCTTTCTTAGATAGTTCTAACATGTTTTGCTGGATAAGATAACTAAGACAGATGTCATGTCCTTTCATGATCCAATACATATTTCCTAATTCTAATTGGCTTACTTCATCATGATGGTATTTTTTAGGGAGAATGATGCTAGTTAGGATATGATGATGTACCTTAGTATTTAGTGGTAGTAGATGTTCATAACTTTTAGGAACGAATGCTAAGTTGGGATTGGCGAAAATTGTTCCTAAGGCTTCAACATATGTTGTCCCAACAGTTTCATCATCCCATGATCCTCTAAAGTAAAGTCCTCTATTTTTTATGGGAATGCCTATCATGTTGCAAATGAATTTATCCGTAATGGAGATGTGTTGTCCTAGGAGATAAGTAGACATTCTTTCTTCTTCATCTACTTGTATATTGTTGTAAAACAATCTAACAAGTCATGGATAGATGGGCTCACTAATTTGTAAAATAGGGAGTAGATCTAAGTTTACAAACCATTGGATTGTCTCTAAGTCTCTTAGTTCATTTAAATCTACATGTTTTCCCTTATTGACACTCCTAAGTTCGAAAGAGGAAAATTTTCAGCATGATATTTTGAATCGAAAAAGGTAAGATCAAAATCTTCTACTAATCTCCTCTTCCCTTTGTCCCTTGAGGATCTTCTAGACCCCATAACTACTGCTATTTAAGAGGATAGTAATGAGCAAGAGTAAATGAATCAAAAACAGAATTTAAGGGGTTCTTAGAGAATACCTTAGTGAGATCTTCAATAGAAGGAGAGATTGTTGATCTTTTGCTTCAAAATGAGGAGTATTTGGGATGCTATGAGGGGTGAAATGGAGGTGGCGAAGCTTTGGAAGAGTAAAGAGGGGAAGGGAGTGAGTTGGGGTCGGTTCCACCGCCGACCCTAGCTCGGGTTAAAAAGAGGCAGAATTGCGGACGGTTGCGCCATTGGCTGGGGCGGTGCAACCGCTTGCAACACGTGATAGCCGGAGGTGCTACCTCCAACTGGGGTGGTGCCACCGCTTGTAGGCGGTGAGCACTTGTTCTGACCGCAGTGTGATCTGATTTGAATGTTTTTGACTTGAGAAGAATTTTCATTCAGAGCAATCAATTTTACTTATGTAATTACGTAATAATTTTCATTGTAAGATAAGAAATTTTGCATGATCAAGATAGATCTTGTGACGTGCATACTCTAAATGTCGTGTACATGTTTGTGACAGAATGTTCAGGCTGGTAAGCCTTGCAAGTTTTATGACAAACTTAGTAAGTTCATGATATAGTTGAATTTGAAAGTAACGAATGGATGAAATCAATGAATTTGAAAATCTAGAGGATATGTGAAGTGAGAATCATGGGTTTCCAATTCTGAGAGATCAAATAGGATTGTATCTATATCGCATTTGTAATTTTACCCTTCTAATCCTCTTCTGTTATTTAGGCTAGAGAGCATCGCGAGTTCTTTTTGGATCTCGGGCCATGAATATCGAAAATCCAAAGAGCAGGTTATTATTTCTTGCTCCCAGCTTAAGATGTTTTATGTCTTTACAAGAAAGGATGATCTTTAGGTACCCATTTGCTTTTGGGTGCCTCAAAAATAGATATACATTGTTTA
Source organism: Musa acuminata AAA Group (assembly GCF_036884655.1). Taxonomy (NCBI): domain Eukaryota; kingdom Viridiplantae; phylum Streptophyta; class Magnoliopsida; order Zingiberales; family Musaceae; genus Musa; species Musa acuminata. Next base: position 29,063,921 of record NC_088327.1, read on the forward strand.
TCATGTTGCATAGAATTTATCATGGTTCCTTTAGGAACCCAAATTAATTTGTTTGGACTAATTTTCTTGAATGGACAATAATGCATTTTATGTCCAAGTTTGCAACAAAAGTTACATTTGCTTTAGTGTCGAACATGTAAGATGAGGCCTTTTATGAAGGTGGTTGGATTTTGGTTAGGACTTCTCACAAATCTGATTCCACTTCTTTTGGAAACGTGACCCTTGTTTGCAAGGATCATGTTCAAGGACTTGCTACCAACCTCGAATTTCTTCAAGGTGTCCTTAAGTAGCAAGTTTTCCTTTTGGAGAGTTTCTAGATCAGGGCATTTTATGCATGAACCTAAACTATCATGATATTCAGTTTTTAACTTGTCGAAATTACAAGTAAGACTATCATGCTCCTTTTTTAGCAATTTGTATTTTCTACTAATAATCTTACATTTATCAAATAACTCATGGAAGGCATTTAATGATTCATCAAATGATAAATCTGCATCTATTAAATTCGTTACCTCCTCTCAGATGGCCATTAAGGCGTAATGAGCAACTTGCTCGGTGTTTGACTCCTCTTCTTCGGACGCGCTCGAGTCATCCCATGTTGCTTTGAGCGCCTTCTTTTTTGATGTTCTCTTTTCGACTTGGGGACAATCACTCTTGTAGTGTCCCGGCTTTTTGCACTCATAGCAAATAACTTGGTCCTTCTTGGGTTCAAGTTTATTTTTTGTGTCATTCTTAAACTTGTTTCTTTTAATGAATTTTTTAAATTTTCTTGTTAGAAGTGCCAAGTCATCGTCACAGTCCTCATCACTTGAATTTTCTCTCAAGTGGTCTTCTGAAGTTCTAAGTGCCATATCCTTCCTGTTCTTTGGAAGGATGTCTTCTTGCTCTTCATGAGCTTTGCAAGTCATCTCGTAGGTCATTAATGACCCGATTAGTTCTTCAAGAGGGAAGTTGTTTAGATCTTTCGCCTCTTGAATAGCAGTGCATTTAGGATCCCAACTCTTAGGAAGGGATCTTAGAATCTTATTTACGAGCTTAAAATCCGAAAAACTTTTTCTGAGTCCATTTAGACCGTTGACGATATCCGTGAAACGGGTAAACATGTCGCCAATAGTCTCACTCGGTTTCATCCGGAAAAATTTGAAAGAATGTAACAAAAGATTGATTTTTTATTCTTTCACTCTACTTGTGCCTTCGTGAGTCACTTCAAGTGTGTGCCAAATATCAAATGCGGTTTCACAAACCGAAACACGGTTGAACTCATTCTTATCAAGCACACAAAATAAGGCATTCAGAGCCTTTGCATTAAGAGCGAAAGCCTTCTTCTCCAATTCATTCCAATCGATCATTGGAAGAGAAGACTTCGAAAATCCATTTTCGACAAGATTCCAAAGTTCAAAATCCATAGAAATAAGAAAGATCCTCATTCGGTTCTTCCAATAGGTGGTCCATCCCATTGAACATGGGTGAACGTGTAATAGAATAACCCTCTTGGTTTCCGACGTATACCATCTCTCTTGGGTTTTAATCTGTTTAAGAGTTAACCCCGCTCTGATACTAATTGTTAGGATCAAGATCACTAAGAGGGGGGGGGGTGAATTAGTGCAGCGGAAAACCTTCTTCGATAAAAATCACGTTCGTTCGATAAAAGTGATTTTGGTAGGAAAGCCGATTCGTAAATCACTTTAACTTTTGAGTAAGTGAGATGCAGCAAAGATATCAGTGCAGTTTGCAGTTATGGTTCAAATCAGATAGTGGGCACAAACTGAAATATGATATTCGTACGAAAAAACTGATTTACGTCTAAATGCTGATTTGTAAATCACTTGATTAAGTGAGATGCAGTTAAAGCAAGGATATAAAGGCAGTTTGTGTTAGGATCGGAGCGGCACTAAGAGGGGGGGTGAATTAGTGCAGCGGATTAAAACTTCGATTTTAATCAAAATCTTTCGTACGTTAAGAACGAAACTTGAGAAATTTAACTTGAAGGCGTGTTCCTAAAGTTGCGCAGCAAGAGCAATAAGGAACTAAAGCAGTAAGAAGATTTGCAGTAATGTAAATGACAATAATAAAAAGCAAACCAGAGATTACGCCGATTTTTAGAGTGGTTCGGTCAAATGACCTACTCCACTTGCGAGGCCCCTCTTCGATGAGGCTCCCACCTTCCACTAGCAAGTCTCTTGAAATGGAAGGGTAAACACCCCTCTTACAACCTTTTACAAGCAGCTCAACCTCTTACAAATTTTCAATAAGAAAGAAGGAGGAGAACTCTCTAGCAAATTGAAAACAAGACTTGCTAAGACTTTCTAAGACTTTTCTCTCAATCAAAATGCTTCTCAAAAGTTGTAACCTCAGCTGAGATTTGAGGGGTATTTATAGGCCTCAAGAGGATTCAAATTTTGGGCTCCAAAATTTGAATTCTCTTAGGGTTCCCGGTGCTGGCGGTTCCACCGCCCAGCCAGGCGGTGCCACCGCCCAGCGCTCGGGTGCTGGACGGTGCAACCGCCCAGCCAAGGAGGTGTCACCGCCCAGCCAGGCGGTTCCACCGCCTGGCTTTCCGATTCATTGGTTTGGCTTATTTTTCGCCCAAACCAAATTTGACTTTGGGCCCAGTTGGCCCCTAACCAGGATATAGGATTATCTCTTAATCCTAATCCTAATTACAGGTGAACTACATAAAAAAAACATCCTAAGCAAGTTTTTTAACCGCGAACGTCGAGTCTTGTTCCGGCGAGCTTTCCGACGAACTTCTTCCGACGGACTCCCTGCAAGCTCCCAATCTTTGTGATGACTTTAACGAGTAGCCGAGCCTTCTTGGTGATCTCCGCGAGCCTCCGACGATTTCTTCGGCGAACTTCCGACACGTTCCCGATTTCTTCTCGGACGGTTCCGGCAGCATCTCCGATGATTCTTCGGTCTCTTAAACGTCCATCGAGCTCGACTCCGGTATCCTTGCTTTATGTTTTCTGGTTATCGTAGTTAATCCTGCACACTTAACTCAATAATATGGATTAGATCAAATAACCCATCAATTGATTTTATCATCAAAATCCGAGATTCAACAATCTCCCCCTTTTTGATGATGACAATCAATTGATGACGGAGTTAAACGTAACTCCCCCTATCTATATGCCATATTATGAGAAGATAAAACACATGAATTTCATCATTGAATTCAAGTATAAACCTATAAGCTCTAACCGTAGAACTTATTGTTATTCTCATTAAGCATAATGTAAATGCGAAACTTTGATGAAAATCATAAGTTAAATGATACGGGACGAGTTTTGCCACGATAGAAGATAAAGATTTTCAATATAAATTTCATGATATCAATCTTGTGATATTTTCAGGGATTTGCAAGTTATATAAGACATTCATATCACAAATTCATATTAGCCATGCTATCGTTCTGGTGTAAGTCATCACTTCTCCCCCTTTGTCATCAACAAAAAGAGACAAGCCAGCTAATTGATGATCATAGAAAAAGGTTTAGCATTTATCAAAGTTCTTCATTCAAATTTTCCAGAAATAGTTTGTCCAAAAGACATCATCATCTATGCAGATTAAGACAGTAGTTATCTAAAGGAAAGATCAGTTATCGTACAATCGATGACAAACATGAACTTGTTTTTGAACAGCAAACAGGACAGAATAAAAAGATACATCAATTTAATCCTTAGGAGGTAATCCACAGTGCTGATACATGATATCTATTTTTTCATTCATCTGTCGTAGTGTCTTCAAAATTTCAACTTGTTGATTCTGAATTTGTTCTTGCTGTGATTTGATCTGAGATAGCTCCGCCATAATGATATCTTCAGAGGAGGAAACAGGAGCTGAAGGTGCTGCTCCAAAGGGACTAGGAGGAGGAGATTCATTTCCCATAAGAATTGGTGTTTCGGGTTGTTCTATTTGTGTAGGAATTGGATCCGTTCTTCTAGGCTGCCTAACCCATATGCCATTGCTAAAAGTGCACCTAAGTTTTTTTAGCAGGTTTTTATTTATTATGTTATATCGATCATTTTGAATAGATTCTTCATTGGGTGGAATGCAAATGTCATAGGCATGAAGAATTCTAGTGATTAACCTCCCATATGGCAATATAGTATCCTTAGTCATAATTTCCTGCATGTGTTGGCGAATCAAGTACCCGAAACAATTATGCTGACCGGTCATAATCCAATACATGGTTCCTATCACTAACTGACTTACTTCGTCAAGATGAAATTGTTTGGGGAATATGATGCTCGTGATAATGTGATGAAGAATTTTAGAGTTGAAAGGCATTAAGTGTTCACAGCTCTTGGGTAGGAAGTCAAGGTTTGGATTTGCAAAAATTGTTTTCACGGCTTCGGAATAGGTTGCTCCTATTTTTTTGACGTCCCATTTACCTTTAAAATAGCATCCCCTATCTTTTTCAGTTATGCCAATTAGCTCACAAATGGTGCTGTCAAAAATTCTAATGGGTGTTCCTAGAATGTAAGTGCTTAGGCTATCATTGTCTTCATATAGGTTGGTATAGAACAATCTCACTAACCGTGGATAGATTGGTTCATCTATTTGTAGTAGAGGTAGAGCTTCTAGTTGAGCAAACCATTTAATTGGATCTAAGTCTTCTAGTTCATCCAAATCAATGTATTTTCCCTTATGGACACATCGTATTTCAAATTTTGGAAAGCTAAGGGCTACCTCTTTTGATCTAAAAAGGTCATGGTTATATGAATCTCCTTGAATCCTTATTCCTTTTGATCTCTTTGGAGCCATTTTCTAGACAGGATGATGATACCAATTGTTAAAAATAAGCAAGAGAAAGAGAAAGGAAAGGAGGGATTTCAAGAGTTACCTCGTGGAGATTATGTTGAGAGATGGAAGGCTTGGACCACCAAGAATCCTTCTCCAATGTGTCTAAGAGTTAGAATGAGGGTTAGAGGAAATGGGAGTGGGTTTTGAGAACTCTCTCTTCGGGTTGGGGGCGGTGTCACCGCCGGCCCTAACCCCTTGGGTTAATAAGGGTCGCTCGGTCGGTGCCACCGCCAAACCGAGCGGTGTCACCGCCTGGCGCCCGAGCGCTCAGGCGGTGCAACCGCCAAATCTGGCGGTGCCACCGCTGGCATCCCGTGGAGGAAAAAAAATTTTCTTCCTCACTCTCCCCTTTTTTTGTTTGCTTCCCTCAAGATAATAGATTATACTTTAATGGATCATTTTGAATTGAAGAAGAAATCAAATCCATAAAGGAAAGGAAAAGAACGAGTCATTTTTCGTGAAGCTCATTTTAGGGACAATTTAACATGCCTAATTCCCTTCTAATGAATTCAAATTGATCTTCGTTCAGAGCTTTTGTGAATATATCTGCTAATTGATGCTTTGTGTCAATGAATTCTAGAACAACATTATTGTTAAGGACATGATCGCGTATGAAATGATGCCTAACGTCGATGTGCTTAGTTCTAGAATGCTGAATTGGATTTTTAGTAAGACATATGGCACTAGTATTATCACATTTTATGGGAATATTTTTAAAGTGAATTCCATAGTCTTCTAATGTATTTTTCATCCAAATGACTTGTGCACAACATGCACTTGCAGCTATGTATTCGGCTTCTGCCGTAGATAGTGCAACTGAATTTTGTTTCTTGGAAGTCCAAGAAACAAGTGCATGTCCTAAAAATTGGCATGTTCCGGATGTACTTTTTCTATCTATTCTGCATCCGCCAAAATCGGCATCCGCATAGGCTATTAAATCAAAATTTTCAGATTTTGGATACCACAATCCTAAATTTGAAGTTCATTTAAGATACCTAAATATTCTTTTAACACTTTTAAGATGAGATAATTTAGGATTAGATTGAAACCTAGCGCAAAGTCCTACACTAAACATAATATCCGGTCTAGTCGCAGTGAGGTAGAGTAGACTACCTATCATTCCCCTATATGTTTTTTGATCGAAACTTTCACCATTTTCATCCATATCTAACTTAGTCGCAGTACTCATAGGGGTGTTTATTGCTTTTGAATTATCCATGTTAAATCGTTTTAACAATTCTAATGTGTATTTAGATTGGTTAATAAATATACCATCCTTAAGTTGTTTGATTTGTAATCCTAAAAAGAAAGTTAATTCACCCATTAAACTCATTTCAAATTCAAGACTCATACATTTGGCAAATGATTCACATAGTGATTCATCCGAAGAGCCAAACACAATATCATCAACATAAATTTGCACAATAAGAAAATTATTTTCAAAATGTTTAATAAACAATGTAGTATCAACCTTGCCTTTGGTAAAATTATTTAAAATAAGAAAGGAACTAAGCCTTTCATACCAAGCTCTAGGAGCTTGTTTTAAGCCATAGAGAGCTTTAGTCAATTTGAATACATGATTAGGAAGAAGAGAATTTTCAAATCCGGGAGGTTGTTCGACAAATACTTCTTCGGAAATAAAACCATTCAAGAAAGCACTTTTAACATCCATTTGAAATAGTTTAAAATTATTACTACTAGCATAGGCAAGGAGCATCCTTATGGCTTCTAATCGAGCCACGGGAGCGAAGGTTTCTTCGTAATCGATACCTTCTTCTTGGTTGAAACCTTTGGCCACTAATCTAGCCTTGTTTCTAACCACAATACTATTTTCGTCTTGCTTGTTTCTAAAGACCCACTTAGTACCTATGACTAAGTGGTCACTTGGTCTAGGAACAAGCTTCCATACCTCATTTCTCTCAAATTGGTTCAATTCTTCTTGCATTGCAATGATCCAAAAATCATCTTTTAAGGCTTCGTCAATGCATTTAGGTTCAATTTGAGAAAGGAAGGTGGCGTTAGCACAAAAATTTTTGAAAGAAGAACGAGTTTGAACCCCTTTTGATGTATCTCCTATAATTTGCTCTTTTGGATGAGCATCTACATACTTCCATTCTTTTGGTAAAGAAATTTCGGAAGAAGATGCATTCAAATGGCTATTTTGAGGAGAGGGTTCATTTAAATTCAAATTATCAAAACCAAGATCATCATCAAAATCATTTTTCTTTAAATCGGAAATTTCATTAAAAACTACATGAATAGACTCTTCAATTACTAAAGTTCTTTTATTAAAAACCCGAAAAGCTTTAGAAACGGAAGAGTAACCAAGAAAGATGCCTTCATCGGATTTAGCATCAAATTTTCCTAAAGCATCCCTTTCATTTAAAATAAAGCATTTACAACCAAAAACTTTAAAATAGGAGATGTTTGGTTTTTTGTTATTCCATAATTCATAGGGAGTTTTGGATAAGGATGGTCTTATTAGGACTCTATTCATGATGTAGCAAGCCGTATTTACAGCTTCGGCCCAAAAGTACTTAGGTAAACTTTGTTCATTCAACATAGTTCTTGCCATTTCTTGTAGGTTTCTATTTTTCCTTTCAACTACTCCATTTTGTTGAGGATTTCTTGGAGTTGAGAAGTTGTGATTGTACCCATTACTTTCGCAAAAATTTTGAAATTCACGGTTTTGGAATTCACCACCGTGATCACTCCGAATTGATGAAATCATGAAGCCTTTTTCGTTTTGAGTGAGTTTACAAAATTTAGAGAAACACTTGAAGCAATCACTTTTGTGAGCTAAGAAATAGGTCCAAGTATATCTAGAGTAGTCATCCACAATCACAAAAGCATATTTGCTTCCACCTAGACTTGTTGTATCAATTGGTCCAAATAAGTCCAAATGGATCAATTGTAATGGTCTAGTAGTGCTAATTTGATTTTTTGGTTTGAAGCTTGTTTTTATTTGTTTGCCTAGTTGACATGCATCGCATACTTTGTCCTTAATAAACTTTAAATTTGGAATTCCTCGTACTAATTCTTGAGATGAGATCTTAGATATTGTTTTCATGCTTGCATGGCCTAATCTCCTATGCCAAAGCCAAGCATCATCATTTACGACGGAGAAGCACATTTCATTACTTAGTTCATCAAGATTGATGGTATAGACATTATTTTGTTTTAAAGCAATCATAGTCATGTTATGATTTGGTTTTTCAATAATGCACATATTTGATTCAAATCTAACGATGTAACCTTTATCGCATAGTTGACTAATACTCAAGAGATTATGTTTCAATCCATCAACTAGTAAGACATCATCAATGGAAAAATTAAATTTGTTACCAATAGTTCCCTTGCCAATGATTTTGCCCTTGTTGTTGTCTCCGAAGGTAACGTACCCTTCTTCTTTGCTAGTGAGCATAGAGAAATGAGATGGATCTCCAGTCATATGTCTTGAGCATCCACTATCGAGATACCATCTCTTGCTCCTAGCTTGTGGGTTTGTCTACAAAAGAGGATGATTTTTAGGTACCCATTTGATTTTGGGTGCCTCAAAAATTGACCCACTAACTTTGTTATTTATGATTGAATTCTTTATAGTTCCTTTAGGAACCCATATTAATTTTTGTGAACTAATCTTCCTAAATGGGCATTTGTAGGCAATATGTCCGGATTTGCAACAAAAGTTGCATTTCATATAAGAGGAAACATGTAATGTAGGTCCTTTTATGAAAGTGGTAGGATTTTGATGCAATCCTTTTACAAATCCAATTCCATTTCTATTTGCGATGTGACCCTTGTGTGCAAGGATCATATCTAATCCTTTGCTACCAACCTTAAACTTGTTTAAGGTTTCCTTAAGAAGCAAATTTTCATTTTTTATTGCTTCTAAGTGCTCACACTTAGAGCATGGAGGAGTTTGAATATTATCAAACTTATCTTGTAGCAAAGCATGCTCTTTCTTTAAGATACTTAACTTCTTGCTAACAGTTCTACATTCATCAAATAATTCATGAAAAGCGATAGAGAGTTCTTCAAAAGATAAATCTTCATTAAGTAAATCACATACCTCTTCTCCTAAAGCCATTAGCGCGTAATGAGCAACTTGCTCGGTGTTGGACTCCTCTTCTTCGGATGTGCTTGAATCATCCCACGTTGCCTTGAACGCCTTCTTCTTTGATGTCCTCTTTTTGGCTTGAGGACAATCGTTCTTGTAGTGTCCCGGTTTTTTGCATTCATAGCAAATCACTTGGTCCTTCTTTTGTTCAAATTTATTTTTTGTATTATTTTTAAATCTGTTCTTTCTTAAATATTTTTTAAACTTTTGAGTCAAAAGTGCAATGTCATTGTCACTGTCCTCATCACTTGATGTTCCTTTCAAGTGGTCTTCTTGTGATTTGAGTGCCATATCCTTCCTGTTCTTTGGAAGGGGGTTCTCGAGCTCGTCATGAGCTTGACATGTCATTTCGTAGGTCATTAGAGACCCAATGAGTTCTTCAAGAGGGAATGCTTTAAGGTCTTTGGCCTCTTGAATGGCCGTAACTTTTGGATCCCAACTTTTAGGGAGGGATCTTAAGATTTTAGTTACTAGTTCAAAGTTAGTAAAATCTTTACCAAGAGCTTTGAGTCCATTGATGACATCCGTAAACCGGGTGTACATGTCTCCAATGGACTCACTTGGTTTCATTCGGAAAAGTTCGTAAGAGTGCACAAGGATGTTGATTTTGGACTCTTTCACTCGGCTAGTGCCTTCATGAGTGACCTCAAGAGTTCTCCAAATATCAAAAGCCGAATCACACATTGAAACACGATTAAATTCGTTTTTGTCTAGTGCACAAAACAAGGCATTCATAGCCTTTGCATTTAAAGCAAAAACCTTCTTCTCCGATTCATTCCATTCGCTCATCGGAAGAGAAGATTTTTGAAATCCATTCTCGACAATAGACCAAAGCTCAAAGTCCATAGAAATGAGGAAGATTCTCATGCGAGTCTTCCAATATGTGTAATCCGACCCATTAAACAAAGGTGGTCGTGCAATAGAATGGCCCTCTTGCATGCCGGAGTAAGTCATCTCTCTTGGGTATTAAACCAAATATGAGAGATAACCTTGCTCTGATACCACTTGTTAGGATCGGAGCGGCACTAAGAGGGGGGGTGAATTAGTGCAGCGGATTAAAACTTCGATTTTAATCAAAATCTTTCGTACGTTAAGAACGAAACTTGAGAAATTTAACTTGAAGGCGTGTTCCTAAAGTTGCGCAGCAAGAGCAATAAGGAACTAAAGCAGTAAGAAGATTTGCAGTAATGTAAATGACAATAATAAAAAGCAAACCAGAGATTACGCCGATTTTTAGAGTGGTTCGGTCAAATGACCTACTCCACTTGCGAGGCCCCTCTTCGATGAGGCTCCCACCTTCCACTAGCAAGTCTCTTGAAATGGAAGGGTAAACACCCCTCTTACAACCTTTTACAAGCAGCTCAACCTCTTACAAATTTTCAATAAGAAAGAAGGAGGAGAACTCTCTAGCAAATTGAAAACAAGACTTGCTAAGACTTTCTAAGACTTTTCTCTCAATCAAAATGCTTCTCAAAAGTTGTAACCTCAGCTGAGATTTGAGAGGTATTTATAGGCCTCAAGAGGATTCAAATTTTGGGCTCCAAAATTTGAATTCTCTTAGGGTTCCCGGTGCTGGCGGTTCCACCGCCCAGCCAGGCGGTGCCACCGCCCAGCGCTCGGGTGCTGGACGGTGCAACCGCCCAGCCAAGGAGGTGTCACCGCCCAGCCAGGCGGTTCCACCGCCTGGCTTTCCGATTCATTGGTTTGGCTTATTTTTCGCCCAAACCAAATTTGACTTTGGGCCTAGTTGGCCCCTAACCAGGATATAGGATTATCTCTTAATCCTAATCCTAATTACAGGTGAACTACATAAAAAAAACATCCTAAGCAAGTTTTTTAACCGCGAACGTCGAGTCTTGTTCCGGCGAGCTTTCCGACGAACTTCTTCCGACGGACTCCCTGCAAGCTCCCAATCTTTGTGATGACTTTAACGAGTAGCCGAGCCTTCTTGGTGATCTCTGCGAGCCTCCGACGATTTCTTCGGCGAACTTCCGACACGTTCCCGATTTCTTCTCGGACGGTTCCGGCAGCATCTCCGATGATTCTTCGGTCTCTTAAACGTCCATCGAGCTCGACTCCGGTATCCTTGCTTTATGTTTTCTGGTTATCGTAGTTAATCCTGCACACTTAACTCAATAATATGGATTAGATCAAATAACCCATCAATTGATTTTATCATCAAAATCCGAGATTCAACAGTTTGCAGTTATGATAGAAATCAAAACGTAAACGCAAGCTGAAATATGATGATCGTACGATAAAACTGATTTACGTCTAAACGCCAATTCGAAAAGTGCAAAGCTTGAAAGTAGTAAGCTTTTGAGGAGATTTACAGTAAGGATAAGATGCTCAAAGTAAATGCAAACCGAGATTTTGAGTGGTTCGGTCAATCTTGACCTACTCCACTTTTGGCTTCCTCCACCGACGAGGTCACTGACGTCAACTAGAGGCCTTCCTTCAATAGGCGACGGCCAACCACCCTTTTACAGTTTCACTCCTTTTGACGGGCTTAGGAGACAACCCTTACAGAATTTTCTCTCCTCTCTTTAAAGATCAAAACTTGGAAGAAAAGAGGGAGAAGAACTTTTGGCCTTTACAACAATTTTGACCTCTAAGAATCACAGAATAAGATCAGGATTTCGGTGTTTTTGTGTCTCCTTTTAGTGCTGAATGGGTGGGGTATTTATAGGCCCCAACCTTGTTTGAATTTGGAGCTCAAAACTGTCAATTCCCGAAATTTCGGGATCTGGCGGTTGCACCGTCTGACTGGAGCAGTTGCACCGCTTGGCAGAGCTCGAAGACTGAGCCTCTAGGCAGTGCCACCTCTTATCAGGGGCGGTTGCACCTCCTGCCAGAGCTCAAAGATCGAGCTCAGGCAGTGCCACCTCCTGACTAAGGTGGTTGCACCGCTCAACCAGAGCTCGGAGACCGAGCTCAGGCGGTGCCACCTCCTGATTGAGGCGGTTGCACCGCTCAGCCAAAGCTTGGATACCGAGCCCAGGCGATGCCACCTTTGTCAAGGGTGGTTGCACCTCCTGCTAGAGCTCGAAGACTGAGCTCAAGCGGTGCCATCGCCTGACTGAGTTGGTTGAATCGCCTATCAGAAATCAGTGTCCGAATGGGTTGATCCATTCGGCCCAATTTGGGTTTTTTCAGGGGCCCAATTGCCCCAAGATTAAGTTAATGGGATCACCTCCCATTTCCAACTTAATCATTGTGCTAACTACGATTTTTCCTAAGATATTTACTGCAACTTGCTCCGGTGCGTCAATCGCTTCTTCCGGCGAGCTTCCGGCGAACTTCCATCGATCATCCGATGAACCCTCGGTGATGCTCCTGCGGACTTCCGGCAAACTCCTGGACTTGCGACGATCCACTTGGCGAGTTCCGACGAGCTTCGTTGGCAATCTCATGGACTTCTCGGATTTGTTCATACAAAACCTCCGACGACTGTCCAAACTTCCGTCGAACTCTCGAACTCCCAACGTGATCATTGTCTTGACTCCGACGCAACTCCTGTTGCATATCTTATTTTCATCGTAGTTAATCCTGCACACTTATCTCAACATATAGATTAGATGACAAATGACAATTGACTTTATCATCAAAATCCGAGATTCAATAGTACCAAGCCCGAAGAGATGACTTCCAAGATATGGGAGGTTCTATGATCGATCTCAACTATCCATGCATGAGGGTGGACTTCCCTAGATGGGAAGAAGAGGACCCGATTGGTCGAATCTCACGTGCGGGAGCGATATTTTCGATACCACAAAATCGAAGATGCATCTATGGTGGAAATTACAGCTATACATCTTAAAGGGGATGCCATAGAGTGGTTTGACTAGTTTGAATACACTCATGGAGTCCTCTCATGGCAATAATTCGAAGAAGAACTACTTATCTGCTTCGGACCAACCGATTACGAGAACATTGACGAACAACTACCAAAGATCCGACAAACCTCCACCATTCAGGAGTACTAAACCAGGTTTAAAAGGTTGTCTAATCAAAATTGTGATTGGTTTCAAAAACAGCTATTGGGGACCTTCATTGAGGGCTTGAAGCCAGAGATCTAGGGAGAAGTTAAAGCGCGACAACCGTACACACTTATGGCAGCCATCTCTTTTGCATGACATCAAGAGGAGCGATTGAACCATGAAGCCTAGTGGACTAGGGTCACTCTCTGACCAGTAGTACTAAAGCCCTTAGCCCCCCTACTATCAATCGAGACCTTACACCATAATCGTTGACAAGAGAAGAGCTTTGGGAGCGATCTGCGAAGGGGTTATTAGATAGTGCGACGAGCCATGGAGCCGTGAGCATTGTTGTAGTAAAGGGAGACTTTTTATGATTGACCTAGTAGAAGAAGAAGTCATTGAACATCCAAAAGAGAACCTTGAACATGAAAAAGAAGATACAAAAGAAGAGCCATAATCGACTGACGTTACGGTACACACACTAGCTAGCTACTAAAACCCACAAACGATGAAAGTTGGAGGCCTTCTTAAACAGCAACCGATCACTGTTCTCATCGACATGGGCAACGCTAATAACTTCCTAAATAGTAAGGTTACAGCTTGGATGACACTCCACATTGAAGGTTGCAGCAAGTCCGATGTAAAGGTCACCGACGGCAGAACCCTAAAGTGCGACCAAGAAATAATTGCATATTTCTTCCTCCTCCCTCTTGATGATCATGAGGCCATGCTCAGAATTAAATGGTTGACAACATTAGGTGATGTTTCTTAGAATTTTATGAAACTAATTATGAAATTTTACAGTAAGGAGAAACATGAGATACTGCACGGGAAACGTTGGGGCGACGTAATGATAATTTGCACACAACAAATGGAGAAGGTTTTGCATAAAGTATGCAACGATTTTTTGGTACAACTTCAGCAGCAAACTTAGGGAGAGCCAACAGAATTTGAAGATCTAAATCTACTTCCTTTGCTTGCTAAATTTTTAGATATATTTTACGAACCGCGCAACCTACCTTTTACCAGTCGGCATAATCATTATGCATTTATGTAAAACCTACCTAAGCCGACCCCTATTAAAGAGGTGAAGAGACTAGCTAAGGTTTAGGGATTATTTCTTGGAGAAGAATTAGGAGTTGTAAAGGAATAGGAGTCTTGAGTAGGAGTCCTATTAGGAGTCTTGAGTAGGAGTCCAATTAGGAGTTATACAAATAGTCATGTATTCATTCTCTTTTAATAAGCAATAGATGAATCTTTTCTGCAGCCTTTGAGTAGCAAATTGGAGGGAGGAACCCCTATAGAGTTCCAAGGAGGCCGACCTCCTAAAGAGATCAACCCCAAGTTTAGAATTTACAAGGGTTCTAACACAAAGACATCGTCGCGAGGAGGGATGGTCGAGTGGCCACGGCTGCGGCTGCGACCCAAGGGGAGGTGGTGGACTCCAACTAAATCATTTATCATATTTATGACTTGTTATATATTCAACATGAAACATCATTCTTGATACACATATGATTCCCTCTTTTAAGAGAATATTTATCAATTCATGATAAGTTGAGATTTTCTTTATATTAATCAAGACTTTTCATTATTCTCCTATGATTCTACTTGCTATATATTTAAGAGGAGCTTTTCTATATAAATCATGAGATTTCTTATGCATGAATTAAAATATTCTACCATTTTATTCTCTTATGATTCATTTTGTCATTTACTAAAGAGGAGAATTATCCATATGAATCATGGTTTCTCTTGATTTCTTGGAATCAAAACTTGATATTTTCCTATGTGAAGAAAGATCCCTCACTTTTTATTCTCAAATGATTTCTTGTATTTTATGAAAGAGAATATTTATTAAAATGAATTATGTCTTTTGGTATTCACATGATCTCATCTTTCATGATATGATTTTTCTTTGTATCCTTGTATTCATGAAGTATATCTCATCACTAAATTTTTCTTGATATCTTCCATGTGATGACTTGAATATTTACACCTTTATGCTATTCCCCTCTTTTTGTCAATGACAAAGGAGGAGAAAATAAATGATGAATGTTTGGTATCATGATAAAAATGTTGATTTAATATTTGGTATCATGAATGCTTTAGTATCATTCATGGGAGAAATGATAAATGTTTGGTATCATGATCAAAATGTTGATTTAATGCATAAAGTGATAAATGTTTAAAAATTTTAATGTCTTAGCATCATGAATGTTATGCCCAAAATGATGTATCATGAATGCTTGAGTATCATGTATGATATGCCCATAGTAATGATTTATGATATGCCCATAGTAATGATTTATTTTTGGTATCATGCATGAAGAAATGATGAAATGTAATGGTTTGAAATTATGCATGTTATTGTTAGGACTTTAGCTAGGAGAGTCCTAATTGAGTTTCATTAAAAGGGGCATTTATGTAAAACCTACCTAGTCGACCCCTATTAAAGAACTGAAGAGGCCGGCTAAGGTTATGATTAATTTGGAGGTTGCTTCTTAGAGAAGCATTAGGAGTTGCTTAGAACTAGAAGTCCTATTAGGAGTTGGGGTTTAGAAGCCTTATAAATAGTCATGTATTCATCTTCTTTTATCAAGGAATAGATGAATCTTTTTAGCAGTCTTTGAGTAATAATCTAGGGGAAAGAACCCCTTTAGAGTTCCAAGGAGGTCGATCCCCTAAAGAGATCAACCCCAAGCTTAGAATCTGCAAGGGTTCTATCACTTGTTATCAGAGCAGTATTCTTCGCATCTCACTGCCCTTCCATAGCCATCTATCAGCCCTCCAAAGCCACCCAAAGCAATTCCCACAATTGCTTAAAAGATCATTGCTGAATTCCGCCATCATCTCCACCACCGCGGATCATCCTTTGATCTGCCCGTGAATTGCAACAGGTTCTGGTTTCCTACCTTACTACTCCTGCAATTTAGTTATCCTTATTCAAAAATCTAAAAAAAAAAATTGTTCCTATATTGCTGCATAAACTTTTTGTTGCAAAGTTTTCATGTCTACAACGAAAGATGCATTGCAGAATTCCAGCCGCATAGCACAGTTTGTTTGATCTTGCTACTATATTTTTTCTATCCAAATCTCTACGAAATTTTTATGACAGCTTTGACACTTCCTAGCAATAGATTTTCCTTTAGTTTCGTCAAAAAATTCTCAATATGAACCATTGACCTTTTTACATCCAAACTACTACACTTTAGATAAAAAAATCTGTTGTAGTACCTTTAGATGATCCTCAATTTTTTTGAACCTTCCACCACCCCATGCCATTAACCCATCAATAAAAAAAAGATAGGGATATCTCTGATCTACAAGCATATGCTATGGCTTCTCAAGATCCAATTAATGCCAAATTTGAAGCATTGGAATCTTGGATTGAATCGCGACTTGAATCGTGCTTGGAGGACAAATTGCACGCTTTGTTTGCAGAATTCAGAATTGGACAACTACTGAGTCTAACCAAATTTCAGTAAGGAGATCGTTCAGAGAGGCCTCCAGGGAAGGAGGGACAGCCCTTGGACATGCTTTAGCCATGCATGAGAGTGGACTTCCTGTGATGGGAAGGAGACCCGACGGGGTGGATTTCGCGCACCAGATGATGCTGCTTTCACTACTACCGAACGTCGGATGATGCTATGGTGGAAATTACTGTCATCTATTTTGAAGGAGATGCTATTCAATGGTAAAATTGACTAGAATACAATCATGGGGCTTCGACATGGAATCAATTTAAGAATGCACTGCTGAATCGTTTCAGACCTACGAAGTATGAAAATATCGATGGCCAACTTGTAAAGATTCGACAAACCTCTACGATTCAAGAGTACCAAACCAAGTTTAAGAATCTATCCTACCTTGCTCATGATTGGACTAACTATCAATTGTTAGGAACATTCTGTTAGGATCAAGAGCACTAAGACGGGGGGGGGGGGGGAAATTAGTGCAGCGGAAATCTTTCTACGATTAATAAAAACTGCGTTCATATGATAAAAGCGATTTCGGTGTGAAAGCCGATTCTAAGATTACTTTAACTTAAGATCAAGCGAGATGACGTTAAAGTAAATCTATGAAGGCAGTTTGCAGTTATAATGGAAATCAGAATATAAGCGCAAACTGAAATACGACGTTCGTACGATAAAAGTGATTTGCGTCTAAACGCCGATTCAGAAAGCACTGAACTTTGAAACACGTTCGTAAAAGCACAGAAGGCAGTAAGCTATTGAGGAGGTTTGCAGTAAAGATAAGGTTCTCAAAGTAAATGCAAACCGAGATTTAGAGTGGTTCGGTCAATCTTGACCTACTCCACTTTTGGCTTCCTCCACCGACGAGGTCACCGACGTCAACTAGAGACCTTCCTTCAATAGGCGAAGGCCAACCACCCTTTTACAGTTTCACTCCTTTTGACGGGCTTAGGAGACAACCCAATTTTCTCTCCTTTCTTTAAAGCTTAGAACTTGGAAGAAAAGAGGGAGAAGAACTTTTGGCCTTTACAATAATTTTGAACTATAAAAATCATAGAACAAGATCAGAATTTCGGTGTATATTCTGTGTACTTTCAGTACTGAATGGGTGGGGTATTTATAGTGTCACGCCCCTTAAAATATCGATAATATTAAAATTCAAGAAAACAAATCAATCCAGGATCCAAACGAACATTTGAGGTCACTAAGAAAACATTCAGATCAAAATTTCACCTCTATAATCTATAAACCCTGTGCAGTTCATAAACATACAACACATCGCTCGATGATTCATAAAATCTGAACCCAACTCACCTAAATAATAACCACAACATAAATTCACAAATTTATAAACCCTATGCAGTTCATAAACATATAACACATCGCTCGATGATTCATAAAATCTGAACCCAACTCACCAAAATAATAACCACAACATAAATTCACAAGTGTTAGAGTTTGTACAATCATAAAACCAACGTTTACCATAAGTTCATATCGTTACACGAATTAAACTTAACATTCCAGAATATTAAACATGAGAGGTCCTTTAAATTTTTACAAAATCCACAAGTTTAGATTCATCGTCAACATTTCATTAGATGTAGCGTGTGCTTATACAACAAAAACATATATACTAATAAAGATCTGCCCAAAATCTTTTAGCTTTCCACTGCCTCAGCCCAATCTTAACATTTAAGCAAGCGACAAGCTATCCTGAAAAATTTATACAACAACGGGGTGAGCATATAAAGCTCAGCAAGTGACTAACATATCCATGTCAAAAGAGGACAATTTTCAAAGAGATAAAGTTTCAAAATGCAAGGCAGAATATAAGAATTCATAGACGTAATATCATTAGGTGCAGAATCACAATTGTCATTTCAATCATACATATTTGGTTCATAACAGATGGGGCATAGAGTAATTGGAGCATATCAACCATGAATGAAACGTTTCGGAGCATATCAATAACAAATGAAATATTTCGGAGCTTATCAATAACGTATGAAATGTTCCGGAGCATATCAACGGCGTATGGAACATTTCGAAGCATATCAACGATGAATGAAACATTTTGGAGCATATAAATAACAAATGAAATGTTTCGGAGCTTATCAGTGGCGTATGAAATGTTCCAGAGCATATCAATGACGTATGGAATATTTCGGAGCATATCAATAACAAATACCAAACAGAAGCTCAAACGTCGTCTTTGACGTTGCATTCATATCATTCTTATCCAAAGCATGTATAGAAACCCATAACCAAAGCTCTGGATATCATATCAAACATATAGAAGGTGTAGTGAGACCACAGACAAAATGTGATTCATCCATTTCTGAATGACCACCAGACAGAAGTCTCCCACGTCTGGGAGCTCCATCCACCCACGTCTAGGTGAAGTCAGAGGGGGCCGGCAGAGCATCGCAGGCTCTATGCATAACTCCCTTTACCATTTCTAGCAAAGGTTCACATTATCCCACAACACCAGAGTACAAAAGGGCAGTATGAATAATTAATAGCATATTTCGGAAGCACACGTGGAACAACAAAACGTACATGTGCCTTTACGAGTCAATACGATGCAAGCAATAATCTCTCACAAATGTATTCAGATTTGGAATGAAATGAAAGCAAGAGTATACCAAGATTCCAAGCAATCATATGTAGCTCAATTCAAATAAGAAGGTTAGATGAATTCAATATCCAAAGGAATGAAACTAGAATAGGCACATATCGAAAGCAAATATGGAACAATGGGATATACATGTGCCTATATGTGTCAATGCGATATAGCATAAATGTTACACAAAAATGTTTCAAGAATGTAAATAATTTATAGGCAAGAGCAAACTAGAATTCAAGCACTAACATAAGCCTCAATTGAGCGAAGGGGACTGAATGAAATCTATTTCCAAATGAATGAAACAGAATACGCGAAATCGACTAAAGCTCGATTTCTGTCAGGATTCAAGAGGTACATTGAACAAATACTTCAGATTATCAATTATGCTCTAATACCCTTAAGAAAGCTATTGTCAAAAGATAAATCAATCTATTTTCTGATGAAATAAGTTTCATACGAATCAAGGTTTCCAACAAGGAGTTACCATTGATTTAGTGACCGAAGGTCAAAAAACTAAATCACTATTTTGCAGAATCCATAGGGCGGAATCAATAGATAGCAGAATAGGCATTTGAATTCCAAAATTTTCAATCTATATATTGAAAGAAAGGTTTACAAGTCTAGTTTCAAATGAAATTAGTTTGGTACAAATCAGAATTTCCAACAGGGACTTGTAGGCATTTTAGTATCAAAAGGTCAGAAATTTTGATCCCTGTTCTACAGCATCTATAGGCTCATTTGAAATAGACGTTTGGGTACGTATTCGATGTCCAAAATCTACAAAATCAGTGTCAAAAGAAAGATATATGAGTCTAATTCTAAATGAGCTAGATTTTGCCTGAATCCAAATTTGGTACTAAAAATTATAGTTGAAAAAGTGTATAGGGGTCAGATTATCGAAAAAATTTCAGATCCTTGATTTTATGTCCAAAGAGAGAAATATCAGGTTCTAAGCATAAATCATTCAGAATCAATATAGGAACAGAGACTAATACTTCTGTAGGATGGGGTTAGAATACTTGCCTTTGAGAATTATGACCCCAATTGAGAAGATTGAGTAAGAAACCTCAAAGCCCCAATTTTTTTTCTTCTTCTTCTTCCCCCTTTTTTTTTCCTCTTCTTCTTTCTGTCTTTCTCTGTTCATCCACGTAGCTGCCTTCTCTGGTTCCTTAAGAACGAAGGTAGAGAGGCTTAAACGGTGGGATTTATAATTTTGTGCATTTTGCAATTTAGTCCTTGTATGATTATATTTACGATTAGGTCCTTAGGATTTACATATAGGTCCTCAGATTTTTTTTTTGAACAAATCCTCCAAATCTTATGAATAAGTTCTCAGATTCATACTTTGACTTTTTATCAAATTTAAAATAGATACTTACATTACAACTAGAAACTTATACGAAAATTCAGAAATGAGGGATGTTACATATAGGCCCCAACCCAGTTTGAATTTGGAGCTCAAAACTGTCAATTCCCGGAATTCCGGGATCTAGCGGTTGCACCTCCTGACTAGAGTGGTTGCATCGCCTGGCAGAGCTCGAAGACTGAGCCTTTGGACGGTGCTACCTCTTGTCTTGGGCGGTGCTACCTCTTGTCAGGGCGGTTGCACCTCCTGCCAGAGCTCGAAGACCGAGCTCAGGTGGTGCCACCGCCTGACTGAGGCGGTTACACTGCTCGGCCAAAGCTCAGAGACCGAGCCCAGGCGGTGCCACCTCTGTCAGGGGAGGTTGCAACGCCCAGTCTCGCTCGGAGACTGAGCCTAGGTGGTGCCACCTCTTGGCTGGGGCGGTTGCACCACCCAGTCTCGCTCGGAGACTTAGCCCAAGCAGTGCAACCTCCTGGCTTGGGCGGTTCAACCACCTGGCAGAAATCAGAGTCCGAATGGGTTATCCATTCGGCCCAATTTGGGTTTTTCAAGGGCCCAATTGTCCCAAGATTAAGTTAACGGGATCACCTCCCATTTCCAACTTAATCCTTGTGCTAACTACGATTTTTCCTAAGATATTTACTACAACTTGCTCCGGTGCATCAATCACTTCATCCGGCGAACTTCCGTCGATCATCCGATGAACCTTCGGTGATGCTCCTGTGGACTTCCGGCAAACTCCTGGACTTGCGACGATCCACTTGGTGAGTTCCGACGAGCTTCTTTTCGCAAGCTCATGGACTTCTCGGATTCGTTCCTGCAGAACCTCCGACGACTGTCCGAACTTCCGTCGAACTCTCGAACTCCCAACGTGATCATTGTCTTGACTCTGGCGCAACTCCTGCTGCATATCTTACTTTCATCGTAGTTAATCCTGTACACTTATCTCAACATATAGATTAGATAACAAATGACAATTGACTTTATCATCAAAATCTGAGATTCAACAATCTCCCCCTTTTTTGTTATGATAATCAATTGATAATGGAGTTATCCTTAACTCCCCCTGTCTATATGCCATACTTGAGATAAGTCATTCTTGAATTCAAAACTTTTGAATTCAAGAGACATATTGATAAGTTAAAATCATTTAAACTTATCAATACTCCCATCATAATTCCCATCATGATATTTCTCTCTGAAGATGATGTCAAGGCTTGACATTCATTTTCAAATTTTACATAACAGGTTTGAATGATGGTAATAGTAGCAATTCATCAGATTATAAGATATCAACATGTAAAACTGCGAAGTAGGATTTTGATATCATTACATGATACAACCAAGGCATAATGCAAATTATAGTAATCATAGCATCAATTCATATATCTCTTGGTGATGCAAGCATGGCATTATATATTTCTCGGTGATGCAAGCATGGCATTAATACTCATATATTTCTCCCCCTTTGTCATCAACAAAAAGCATGGTAATTGTGATAGCAGGAGAACAATAAGCGAATTTTGAGCATAAGCTTGATAGTTGTTCATGCCTTTATACGTTATTTTCCAAGCATATAAAGGAAGGCATGATACATAGATTGCTTTGAATACTTCTTCCTTTTTATTTATTATAATATTTTTGTATGAAGAAGGAAGGCTATTTGTGATACCAGCTATTTGTGAGTTACTTTGAGTGAAGTTAAAACTGATGAGAGATTAAATCATGCTTCATTTTTATAAGGATCAAGATATGTATGTGAAACAAATCTTTGCAAGTAAAAACACTATCATTCATATTTCAAGATGGAATTCATAAGCAGGAATCATTTCATCAAATCTATTTTAGAAAAATATGTTTCATATAATAAGTGTATGACGTGATCTCCTCCAGCGCAACGTCAATTCCTCCTGCGTCAACTATCTAATCCTGATCGAGTAGACCTGCATCACTCAAAATTCTTTTAAACATCTAAACACAATTAATTAGTTTTATCATCAAAATCTGAGATTCAACACTAAGTTTGCAATGTTAAGACCGAAGCGGCACTAAGAGGGGGGGGGGGGGGGGGTGAATTAGTGCAACGGTAAAGTATGATAAACTTTCGACGATTTAAACACTTTCAGAAACTTCGTATGGTAAAAGTAGCGTTTCGTTTGAAACCGTTTCGATTGCGTTTTAACTTGAAGGTAGGAAGCTATTGAAGGGGTTTGCAGTAAGGTAATAGCAGGAAGTAAATGCAAACCAGAGAAGACGGTAGTTTATAGTGGTTCGGTCAATCATGACCTACATCCACTCCTCCGATTCCTCTTCCGTCGAGGCCACCGGCATCCACTAATGATCTTCCTTTACTACGCGAAGATCAACCTCCTTCTTACACCCCTCTTATAACCTCTTACAAGTGGTTCACCCTTTTACAAAGATTTCAATGAAAAGAAAGCAGGTGAACACTCAAGCTATTGAAAACAAGACTTTTCCTAAAGCTTTTCTCAACTTCTAGCTTCTCAAAAGGTTGTGTTCTCTGCTGAGAATTGAGGGGTATTTATAGGCCCCAAGAGGATTCAAATTTAGGCTCCAAAATTTGAATTTTCTTGGGTTTCCAATGCTAGCGGTGCCACCGCCTGTTAGTGTCTGACATTGACAGTGGACTAGCGGTGCCATCGCCCAGGTCTTGGGTGCTGGATGGTGCCACCGCCCAGTCTAGGCGGTGCCACCGCCTAGGCCAATTCAGCTCACTGGTTGGGCTCCAAACTTGGCCCAAACCAGTCCGAACTCGGGCCCAATGGCCCTTACTTGGGTTATAGGATTAACACTTAATCCTAACCCTAATTAACGTGCTAACTA
Organism: Musa acuminata AAA Group; assembly: GCF_036884655.1. Classification (NCBI taxonomy): domain Eukaryota; kingdom Viridiplantae; phylum Streptophyta; class Magnoliopsida; order Zingiberales; family Musaceae; genus Musa; species Musa acuminata. The sequence goes on from NC_088327.1 coordinate 29,087,142, forward strand.
CGAATTTAAAAATATTTTCTAAGCTATTACAAAGTCCGTAAGTCAAGACTTCTTCCGGTGAGCTTCCGGCGAACTTTCGACGGTCTTCCGATAAACTCTCGGAACTATTCTGCGGACTCCTGGCAAGCTCCTAGACTTCACGATTTGATCTTGGCGAGTTCCAACGAGCTTCTTCGGCCAGCTCCGATCTTTCTTGGCGAGCTTCGCGAACATCCAACGAACCTTCCGGTGAGCTTCCGAAAAACCCTTTGGCAAGCTCCCTACTTATTCTTGGCTAGTTCCGGCAGCATTCCCGACGAACCTTCGGACCTCCATCGAACTCTCGAACTCGCAACGAATCCTTCGTGCTTGACTCCGACACTTTGTTTTGCTTTATGTCTTTTGTCGTTATCGTAGTTAATCCTACACACACAAGCAAAAACTCTACTCTAATCTAGACAATTATTACAACGCGAATTGACATTCTGTTGCCCAGCACGTCATTGGTTGGCGCTTCGTCCGATTCTTCAGCGCATCATCCTCTCTTGCGGCTTGTTACCCAATCGACAGTTGACCTCCGCAACCCCGATATCCTTGGCGCAATTCCGCTCTCCTTGGCCTGATGCCTGATGTCTGAAGCCTTCTGCCGTCCAATATCCTGACGTGATATCCTCCGGCGTAACGTCAATTCCTCCTGCGTCAACTGTCTAATCCTGATCGAGTAGACCTGCATCTCTCAAAATGCAGTTTAAATTATAAACACATATCAAGTGGTTTCATCATCAAAATACAAGATTCAACAATCTCCCCCTTTTTGATGATGACAACCACTTGATGACGGAGTTAACCTTAACTCCCGGAGTTTAAACAAACTCCCCCTATCAATATGCCATATTAATAGAACCTTGAATCCAAACAGAATTCAAGTCATTACAATATTCATCATGAATACTTGCAACACATCATCATGAACGTATGCATAAACTTATGCATCACATGTCATGTCATCAACATACTTCTCCCCCTTTGTCATCAACAAAAAGGAGAAGTACTATAATCAAGTGTTTGTTATATTGGTTCAACTTATTGCATGAAAAACATAATATTAAATTTTTTATCATCATGCAATCAAGCAATTTTACAACATTTTAGAACTTGCAAGCTAGCAATTTAGAGATGTTCAAGAAAGCAACTCTTGCTTCTTGAAATATGCAAGTTTTATAAGCTAGCAAATTCAAATATATGCAAGTTGGCATATTTGCTTTTCTTGAGATAGGCACAATAGCACATTTTTGCATTTTCTTGATGTTTCAAGCTAGCAATTCTCAGTGATGTTCAAGATAGCAATTTCTTCTCTTTTGAGAAGTGCAATTTTTTGTTTTTTCCTTGAATTGTGCTACTTCTCCCCCTTTGTCATATTTGCTTTTTTCTTTTGAGAAGTGCAATTATTGCAATTTTTGAGAAGTGTAATATCTCCCCCTTTGTCATTGTCAAAAAGAAGGGAAAAAACCTTTATATCAATTTCTAAATCATGACAAAGGTAAGTAATCATTCTTATTTATGCATCATTATAGTTTCAATGCACAAATTCATTAACATTACATTTCATTTTTTTTATGCACGATACCGAAAAATCAATCATCATTATGAGTATATCAAATATGATATTCAAGCATTCATGATATATCATTTTGGCAACATGATCATAGCTATTCAAATGATGGTATCTAAATGTCAAAATTCATTACATCCTATCATTCATGATCATTAACTTCTCATTTGTATTTCATGCATTATTTCATTTCATCTCATAAGTAATATCAAGAAGATTTATTGGGTGATGAGATAAATATTTTATGAATACACGGAATTGTATAAAAATCATATCATAAGTGTTTCATGTATTCATATTATCACATGAAGCATACAAGACAATAATGCAAAGAAATCATGTCATGAAGGATATCAATATGAAAATTCAGCAAAGATCACATGATACAATCGCAAAGCATGATATAATTATGCGATATATCATGAGATGATAATTTATCATATCAATGAAAGATATCAATTGTTAAACATGATATGATAATAGTCTCAAAATTTTCAATTTATGATACATGTGATACATTGTGATACACTAAAAACTTTAATGCGATGCTTTTAAGGATATCAACCTATTTTTGATACAAAGCATGGCAAGAGCAATTATATTGCAAGTTTTCTAAGTTTTGTATTTTTTGCTTCTTTCGAAATAGCAATTCTTTGCTTCTCTTTTTATTGCAAGATTTGTAATTCATTAGTAGTGTTCATGATAGCAAGTTCTTTCAATGAAATGATCGAGCTAGCAAATTTTTCTTCCTTTGAAATATGCAGGCTAGTAAACTAACTCCCCCTTTATCATTATCGAAAAGAAGGGAGAACTCAATGGCTAAAAATTTCAACCATTCAATAAGCCAAATACGCAAAGAATTCATGAAATATATCAATAAGGATCAATTCGTGAATACCAAAGATATGGTTCATGGTTCATTAAAATTCTTCTTAACAAGTTCACGATCAAGATTCATATAATTCATAATAAAGAAAATTGATGTACAATCATCACACAAGACATACAAGGCAATGAAATCTTGTTATTTCTATATTGTGAAATATATGATATCAAGGCTCATGATTCATTTGAAAAGATATAGCACAAAGAGCAACTTGAAACATTCTTATCAAGATCATATTTTAAAATATTCCAAGTATCAAGATATCAATATGACACTTCATTAAATTCCGAGAAATCAAAAGACAAGTTACACTTAAAAAAAATCATAATCAAATTATCATTTTTGAGATTCATAACATGAATAACATTATTACTATTTCATCAAAATCAATTTCAAGATTCACACAATATCATGAAATCATTAATCTCGATAAGATGGGAAAAGCATTTTCTTTTTAAGTGATTCTTTTAACACATCATAAAAAATAAAAAAAAAACTCATTCATAATTCAAGTGATTTACAAGATATCATAAATGAATTTATCACTTGTATTTCATCAAAATCGAGAACTCTAGAGATAGAAAATGATTGAAGTATTTAACATGATTGTAGCATGATTCATATTTAAAATGTATCTTATGTCGTAAATATGAATCAAGCATTTGTCAAATCTCAAATCATCCTCAAAATTACATTCAATAAATTCATATATGATAAGCATAGATTTATTGAAAAATCAATAAGATAGAGGATTACATTTCATTTTTATAAATTTCTATTCATGTTATTTGCTTCTTATGAGCATGCCTTTGCTTTAAAAAGATGTCAACATTCAAGATAGAAAGGTAAATTTCGTAAAATAAATTATCAAGCATGATTCCATGATAACATCCTTTTAATATCTTGATATTCTTTATCAAGTATGATTTCAAAAAGTATGTTCAAGAGAAATCATTAAGACCAAATGCATGATACACTCATTTATTTTCAAAATATTCATCATGTTTATTTTCATGAGATTCACAAGATTGGTAAAATAAATTCATTAATCTCAATAGGATATAAAATTCATTTCCATTGCATACAATTGATTTCATGTGAGGGTGTTCAAGTCTTTTCGTGAAAACATTGTATCATCATTTAAAGTCAAAACATAAGTTTCGTCATAAAGTCGTCAAGACCAAACACATAAAAAATAAAACATCATGATATCACAACTATCATCAAAAGACTATCAAGAAATTCATACATAGATGTACATGCACTATGTCATCTTAATATGTAATGAGAATGTCATATTAATTCGTTATAAAAATGATTAAACCAAAAACATGTTAATCCAAAATGAGAGTTTCAAATCAACATTTACTTCAAAAACTCATGCATGACATAAAATCATCAAAATACACATGCATGGATTAATCCTAAGCATTATCACATATCATATAACTATCATCCATAATGTTGCATACATCATTCAACATTTCAAAATATAACATGCATGAAATCTTAGCAATATACTTTTCATGATCAAAATTTTTAATTTTTCAAAGATGCTAAAAAGAAAAACATGATATAATTTTTGAAAAATAATTTTTTATTTCCTATTCATACTATCTAAATTAAGCACTCATGAAAAACTTCAAGTAATTTCAAAATAATTCAAGAGAGTTGAGTTACTTACCTTATAGTCGAAGCTCGTCAAAGCCCAATTCGTCGTTTCACCTTTGGAAGTTCTTGATTCATCCATGGGTGCCTTCCTTTTCTTTGGCCTCTTCCTCCATTCAAGTTCATTGTTTATTTTAGATTTTTGTTTAATGAACTTATTAAGAGTTAGTGTTCGAAGTTCAAGTTCATCATTGTCCTCATCACTTGAGTCATCGCTCAAGTGGTATTCATTGTTAGGATCTAGAGCACTAAGAGGGGGGGGGGTGAATTAGTGCAACGGAAAAATTTCAGCGATTAAAAACGAAAGCTGCATTCGTTTGATAAAAACTATTTTGATACAAAAGCCGATTCTAAGAATACTTATGATTAAGTGCAGTTTATATCTAAACACAGTTTGCGTCTAAGCGTAGTTTACGTAGTTTGCGTCTAAATGCAGTTTGCGTCTAAATGCAGATTGCGTCTAAGCGCAGTTTGCGTCTAAGCGCAGTTTGCGTCTAAGATCAGATTGCGTCTAAGCGCAGTGCAGTTTGCGTCTAAACGCAGTTTTACGTCTAAACACAGTTTTACGTCTAAACGTAGTTTTACGTCTAAACGCAGTTTTACGTCTAAACGTAGTTTTACGTCTAAACGCAGTTTGCGTCTAGACGCAGTTTTACGTCTAAACGTAGTTTTACGTTTAAAAGTAGTTTACGTCTAAAACACAGTTTTAAAGGGATCTGAACTTAGAAACTTCGTTCGTAAAAGCGCAGAAGACAGTTTTGCAGAATCAAAATGTAAACGTAAACTATAACGTATGAAAACACCGATTTACGTCTGAATGCAGATTCGGAAAGATCAGCACTTAGAAACTTGTTCGTAAAGGTGCAGAGAGCAGTAGCTATGTAGGAGGTTTGCAGTAATGATAAAGTGCTCAAAATAAACGCAAACCAAAGATTTAGAGTGGTTCGGTCAATCTTGACCTACTCCACTTTTGGCTTCCTCCACCGACGAGGTCACCGACGTCAACTAGAGGCCTTCCTTCAATAGGCGAAGGCCAACTGCCCTTTTACAGATTCACTCCTTTTGATGGGCTCAGGAGATAACCCTTACAGGACCTTTCTCTCCTCTCTTTACAATTCAAGACTTGAAGAACAGAAAGAGGAGAACTTTAGGATTTTTCACAGATTTGAGCTCTTAGAATCACAGAAAAGATCAAGAATTCAGTGTAGGTCTGTATCTTTTCAGTGCTGAATGGGTGGGGTATTTATAGGCCCCAACCCAATTCAAATTTGGAGCTCAAAACGATCAAATCCCGGAATTCCGGGATCAGGCGGTTGCACCTCCTGACTGGAGAGGTTGCACCGCCTGGCAGAGCTCGAAGACTGAGCCCAGGCAGTGCCACCTCTTGACTGAGGCGGTTGCACCTCTCTGCTAGAGCTCGAAGACCGAGCTCAGGCGGTGCCACCGCTCTGTCAGGGAGGTTGCACCGCCCAGTCTAGCTCGAAGACTGAGCTCAGGCGGTGCCACCTCTCTATCAGGGAGGTTGCAACGCCTAGTCTAGCTCGAAGACTGAGCTCAGGCGGTGCCACCTCCTGGCTGGGGAGGTTGCACCGCCCAGTCTTGCTGGGAGGCTTAGCCCAAGCGGTGCCACCTCCTGGCCTAGGCTGTTGCACCTCCTGGTGCAAGCAGGGTCCGAATGGTTAGCTCCATTCGGCCCAATTTCAGTCTTTCAGGGGCCCAATTGCCCCAAGATTAAGCTAATGGGATCACCTCCCATTTTCTAACTTAATCAACGTGCTAACTACAATTAGATCTAAGACAATTTCTGCAACTTTGCTTCGGTGCGTCAATCGCTTCTTCCGGCGAGTTTCCGGCGAACTTTCGTCGATCATCCGATGAACCCTCGGTGATGCTCCTGCGGACTTCCGGCAAACTCCTGGACTTTGCGACGATCCACTTGGCGAGTTCCGACGAGCTTCGCTTGGCAAGCTTCTGGACTTCTCGGATCTGTTCTCGCAGAACCTCCGACGACCGTCCGAACTTCCGTCGAACTCTCGAACTCCCAACGTGATCATGAACTTGACTCCGGCGCAACTCCTGCTGCTTGTCTAACTTTCATCGTAGTTAATCCTGCACACTTAAAATAAAAACTTCGATCGAGACAATTAATCCTAAGCAATTAACCAAGTTGTCCGGCATGTCATTGGTCCCTCGACGCTTCGTCCGATTCTTCGGCGCATCGTCCTTTCCTACAGCCTATTGCCCAATCGGCTAGTTGACTCTGCAACTCCGATATCCTTGGCACAATACCCGCTCTTCTTGGCCAGATGCCCGAGTCCACGGCCCGAAGCCTTCTATCGATACGTCGACCGATCCACCAGCCCGACGTCCAATCTTTTGACATGTTTCTCCAGCACAACTCGATTTTCCTGCTTTAATTGTCTCATCCTGATCGAAGTATCCTGCGTTACTCAAAACGCAGATTAATTCATAAACATATATCAAGTGGTTTCATCATCAAAATACGAGATTCAACATTCATTTGTCCGGAGTTCCAAATCCTTCCTATTCTTTAGAAGGTGGTTCAAGTGTTCAATGTGTTCATCATGTGCATTGCGCACCATTTCATATGTCATCAATGAGCCAATAAGTTCTTCAAGTGGAAAAATATTTAAATCTTTTGTTTCTTGTATTGCTGTTACTTTTGATTCCCAAGCTTTAGAAAGTGATCGTAAAACTTTACTAACAAGTTCAAAATTCGAAAAACATTTGCCAAGAGCTTGTAAACCATTGACGACATCCGTAAAATGGGTGTACATGTCAACAATGGTTTCGCTCGGCTTCATTCGAAAAAGCTTGAAATCATGCATTAAAATATTGATTTTCAAATCTTTAACTCTAGAGGTGCCTTCGTGTGTGATTTCAAGAGTGTGCCATATGTCGAAAGCCGTTTCGCACAAAGAAACCCGATTGAACTAATTTTTGTCCAAAGCGCAAAATAAGGCATTCATAGCCTTTGCGTTTAAAGAAAAATACTTCTTCTCCAAATCCGACCATTCGATCATCGGTTTAGAGGGAAGTTGAAAACCGTTTTCAACAATATTCCATAAATCCAAATTCATAGAAATCAAGAAAACTCTCATTCGAGTTTTCCAATAAGTGTAGTCCAATCCGTTAAATAACGGTGGACGAAAAATTGATAAGCCCTCTTGAAAGCCATGAAGAGCCATTTCTCTCGGGTGTAAATCCGAAATGAGAAATACCGGGCTCTGATACCAATTGTTAGGACCGAAGCGGCACTAAGAGGGGGGGGTGAATTAGTGCAACGGTAAAGTATGATAAACTTTCGACGATTTAAACACTTTCAGAAACTTTGTATGATAAAAGCAACGTTTCGTTTGAAACCATTTCGATTGCATTTTAACTTGAAGGCAGTAAGCTATTGAAGGGGTTTGCAGTAAGGTAATAGCAGGAAGTAAATGCAAACCAGAGAAGACGGTAGTTTATAGTGTTTCGGTCAATCGTGACCTACATCCACTCCTCCGATTCCTCTTCCGTCGAGGCCACCGACATCCACTAATGATCTTCCTTTACTAGGCGAAGATCAACCTCCTTCTTACACCCCTCTTACAACCTCTTACAAGTGGTTCACCCTTTTACAAAGATTTCAATGAAAAGAAAGGTGGTGAACATTCAAGCTATTGAAAATAAGACTTTTCCTAAAGCTTTTCTCAACTTATAGTTCTCAAAAGGTTGTGTTCTCTACTGAGAATTGAGGGGTATTTATAGGCCCCAAGAGGATTCAAATTTGGGCTCCAAAATTTGAATTCTCTTGGGTTTCCGATGCTGGCAGTGCCACCGCCCAGTCAAGCGGTGCCACCGCCTAGGTCTCGGGTGCTGGGCGGTGCCACCGCCCAGTCTAGGCGGTGCCACCTCCTAGGCCAATTCAGCTCACTAGTTGGGCTCCAAACTTGGCCCAAACTAGTCCGAACTCGGGCCCAATTGGCCCATACTTGGGTTATAGGATTAACACCTAATCCTAACCCTAATTAATGTGCTAACTACAAATTTAAAGATATTTTCTAAGCTATTACAAAGTCCATAAGTCAAGACTTCTTCCGGTGAGCTTCCGGCGAACTTCCGATGGTCTTCCGAAAAACTCTCGGAAACCATTCTGTGGACTCCCGGCAAGCTCCTAGACCTCACGATTTGATCTTGGCGAGTTCCAACGAGCTTCTTCGGCCAGCTCCGATCTTTCTCGGTGAGCTCCGCGAACTTCCAACGAACCTTCTGGTGAGCTTCCGAAAAACCCTTCGGCAAGCTCCCTACTTATTCTTGGCTAGTTCCGGTAGCATTCCCGACGAACCTTCGGACTTCCGTCGAACTCTCGAACTCGCAACGAATCCTTCGTGCTTGACTCCGACACTTTATTTTGCTTTATGTATTTCATCGTTATCGTAGTTAATCCTGCACACACAAGCAAAAACTCTACTCTAATCTAGACAATTATTACAATACGAATTGACATTCTGTTGCTCGACACGTCATTGGTTGGCGCTTCGTCTGATTCTTCAGCGCATCATCCTCTCTTGCGGCTTGTTACCCAATCGGCAATTGACCTCCACAATCCCGATATCCTTGGCGTAATTCCACTCTCCTTGGCCTGATGCCCGACGTCCGAAGCCTTCTGCCGTCCAATATCCTGACGTGATATCCTCTAGCGCAACGTCAATTCCTCCTGCGTCAACCGTCTAATCCTGATCGAGTAGACCTGCATCACTCAAAATGCAGTTTAAATTATAAACACATATCAAGTGGTTTCATCATCAAAATACGAGATTCAACATATAAACCATTGGATTGTCTCTAAGTCTCTTAGTTCATTTAAATCTACATGTTTTCCCTTATTGACACTCCTAAATTCGAAAGAGGAAAACTTTTCAGCATGTTATTTTGAATCGAAAAGGGTAAGATCAAAATCTTCTACTAATCTCCTCTTCCCTTTGTCCCTTGAGGATCTTCTAGACCCCAAGACTACTGCTATTTAAGAGGATAGTAATGAGCGAGAGTAAATGAATCAAAAACAGAATTTAAGGAGTTCTTAGAGAATACCTTAGTGAGATCTTCAATATAAGGAGAGATTGTTGATCTTTTGCTTCAAAATGAGAAATATTTGGGATGCAATGAGGGGTGAAATGGAGGTGGCGAAGCTTTGAAGGAGTAAAGAGGGGAAGGAAGTGAGTTGGGGTCGGTTCCAATGCCGGCCCTAGCTTGGGTTAAAAAGAGGCAGAGTTGTGGGCAGTTGCACCGCTGGCTGGGGCGGTGCAACCGCTTGCAACACGTGACAGCCGGAGGTGCTACCTCCAGCTGGGGCGGTGAGCACTTGTTCTGATCGTAGTTTGATCTGATTTGAATGTTTTTGACTTGAGAAGAATTTTCATTCAGAACAATCAACTTTACTTGTAAGATAAGAATTTTCATTCAGAATTTTCATTGTAAGATAAGAAATCTTGCATGATCAAGATAGATCTTGTGACGTGCATACTCTAAATGTCATGTACATGTTTGTGACAGATTGTTCAGGTTGGTAAACCTTGCATGTTTATGACAAACTTAGTAAGTTCATGATATAGTTGGATTTGAAAGTAACAAATGGATGAAATCAATGAGTTTGAAAATCTAGAGGATATGTGAAGTGAGAATCATGGGTTTCCAATTCTGAGAGATCAAATAGGATTGTATCTATATCACATTTATAATTTTAACCTTCTAATCCTCTTCTGTTATTTAGGCTAGAGAGCATTGCGAGTTCTTTTTGGATCTTGGGTTATGAATATCGAGAATCCAAAGAGCAGGATATTATTTCTTACTCCCAGCTTAAGATGTTTTATGTCTGTACAAGAGAGGATGATCTTTAGGTACCCATTTGCTTTTGGGTGCCTCAAAAATAGATCTACATTGTTTATCCTGTTGCATAGAATTTATCATGGTTCCTTTAGGAACCCAAATTAATTTGTTTGGACTAATTTTCTTGAATAGACAATAATGCATTTTGTGTCCAAGTTTGCAACAAAAGTTGCATTTGTCTTGGTGTCGAACATGTAAGATAGGGACTTTTATGAAGGTGGTTGGATTTTGGTGAGGACTTCTCGTATATCTGATTCCACTTCTTTTGGGAACGTGACCCTTGTTTGCAAGGATCATGTTCAAGGACTTACTACCAATCTCGGATTTCTTCAAGGTGTCCTTAAGTAGCAAGTTTTCCTTTTAGAGAGTTTCTAGATCATGGCATTTTATGCATGAACTTAAACTATCATGATATTCAGCTTTTAACTTATCGAAATTACAAGTAAGACTATCATGCTCCTTTTTTAGCAATTTATATTTTCTACTAATAATCTTGCATTCATCAAATAAATCATGGAAGGCATTTAATGATTCATCAAATGATAAATCTGCATCTATTAAGTTCGTTACCTCCTCTCCGATGGCCATTAAGCCGTAATGAGCAACTTGCTCGGTGTTGCACTCCTCTTCTTCGGACGCACTCGAGTCATCCCATGTTGCTTTGAGCGCCTTCTTCTTTGATGTTCTCTTTTTGACTTGGGGACAATCACTCTTGTAGTGTCCCGGCTTTTTGCACTCATAGCAAATAACTTGGTCCTTCTTGGGTTCAAGTTTATTTTTTGTGTCATTCTTAAACTTGTTTCTTTTAATGAATTTTTTAAAATTTCTTGTTAGAAGTGCCAAGTCATCGTCACAGTCCTCATCACTTGAGTTTTCTCTCAAGTGGTCTTCTGAAGTTCTAAGTGTCATATCCTTCCTGTTCTTTGGAAGGATGTCTTCTTGCTCTTCATGAGCTTTGCAAGTTATCTCGTAGGTCATTAATGACCCGATTAGTTCTTCAAGAGGGAAGTTGTTTAGATCTTTCGTCTCTTGAATAGCAGTGAATTTAGGATCCCAACTCTTAGGAAGGGATCTTAGAATCTTATTTACGAGCTCAAAATCCAAAAAACTTTTTTCGAGTCCTTTTAGACCATTGACGACATCCGTGAAACGGGAAAACATGTCGCCAATAGTCTCACTTGGTTTCATCCGAAAAAGTTCGAAAGAATGTAACAAAAGGTTGATTTTTGACTCTTTCACTCTACTTGTGCCTTCGTGAGTCACTTCGAGTGTGTGCCAAATATCAAATGCAGTTTCACAAATCGAAACACGGTTGAACTCGTTTTTATCAAGCGCATAAAATAAGGCATTCATAGCCTTTGCATTAAGAGCGACAGCCTTCTTCTCCAATTCATTCCAATCGATCATTGGAAGAGAAGACTTTGAAAATCCATTTTCGACAAGATTCCAAAGTTCAAAATCCAAAGAAATAAGAAAGATCCTCATTCGGGTCTTCCAATAGGTGTAGTCCATCCCATTGAACATGGGTGGATGTGTAATAGAATGGCCCTCTTGGTTTCCAGCGTATGCCATCTCTCTTGGGTTTTAATCCGTTTGAGAGTTAACCCCGCTCTGATACCAATTGTTAGGATCAAGAGCACTAATAGGGGGGGTGAATTAGTGCAGCGGAAATCTTTCTGCGATTAATAAAAACTGCGTTCGTATGATAAAAGCGATTTCGGTGTGAAAGCCGATTCCAAGATTACTTTAACTTAAGATCAAGCGAGATGACGTTAAAGTAAATCTATGAAGGCAGTTTGCAGTTATAATGAAAATCAGAATATATGCGCAAACTGAAATACGACATTCATACGATAAAAGTGATTTGCGTCTAAACGCCGATTCGGAAAGCACTGAACTTTGAAACACGTTCGTAAAAGCACAGAAGGCAGTAATTTATTGAGGAGGTTTGCAGTAAAGATAAGATGCTCAAAGTAAATGCAAACCGAGATTTAGAGTGGTTCGGTCAATCTTGACCTACTCGACTTTTGGCTTCCTCCACCGACAAGGTCACCGAGGTCAACTAGAGACCTTCCTTCAATAGGCGAAGGCCCACCACCCTTTTATAGTTTCACTCCTTTTGATGGGCTTAGGAGACAACCCTTACAGAATTTTCTCTCCTCTCTTTAAAGCTCAGAACTTGGAAGAAAAGAGGGAGAAGAACTTTTGGCCTTTACAACAATTTTGAACTCTAAAAATCACAGAACAAGATCAGGATTTCAGTTTATATTCTGTGTACTTTTAGTGCTGAATGGGTGGGGTATTTATAGGCCCCAACCCAGTTTGAATTTGGAGCTTAAAACTATCAATTCCCGGAATTCCGGGATCTGGCGGTTGCACCTCCTGACTGGAGCGGTTGCACCGCTTGGCAGAGCTCGAAGACTGAGCCTCTAGGCTGTGCTACGTCCTGTCAAGGGCGGTTGCACCTCCTGCTAGAGCTCGAAGACCGAGCTCAGGCAGTGCCACTGCCTGACTGAGGCGGTTGCACCGCTCGGCCAGAGCTCGGAGACTGAGCCCAAGCGGTGCCACCTTTGTCATGGGAGGTTGCACCGCCCAATCTCGCTCGGAGTCTGAGCCCAGGCATGCCACCTCTTGGCTGGGGCGGTTGCACTGCCCAGTCTCGCTTGGAGACTTAGCCCAGGCGGTGCCACCTCCTGGCTTGGGCGGTTCAACCGCCTGGCAGAAATCAGGGTCCGAATGGGTTGATCCATTCGGCCCAATTTGGGTTTTTCAAGGGCCCATTTGCCCCAAGATTAAGTTAATGGGATCACCTCCCATTTCCAACTTAATCCTTTTGCTAACTACGATTTTTCCTAAGATATTTACTGCAACTTGCTCCGGTGCATCAATCGCTTCTTCCGGCAATCTTCCGGTGAACTTCCGTCGATCATCCGATGAACCTTCGGTGATGCTCCTGCGGACTTCCGGCAAACTCCTGGACTTGCGATGATCCACTTGGCGAGTTCCGACGAGCTTCTTTTGGCAAGCTCATGGACTTCTCGGATTCATTCCCGCAGAACCTCCGACGACTGTCCGAACTTCCGTCGAACTCTCGAACCCCCAACGTGATCATTGTCTTGACTCCGACGCAACACCTACTGCATATCTTACTTTCATCGTAGTTAATCCTGCACACTTATCTCAACATATAGATTAGATAACAAATGACAATTGACTTCATCATCAAAATCCGAGATTCAACACATTCATCAAAGGACTCAAGCCAGAGATAAAAGGGGAGGTTAAGGCGTGGCAGCCACGTACCATGACAGGTGCGATTTCTTTCACCCGAATACAAGAAGAACGACTCAACCAAGATGCTTAGAGGATGAAAACCTCTCATAGGCCTATGGAAAATAAACCTCTTTCTACTCCCAGTCATCCTTCGCTGCCAAAAAAATTGACAAGAGAAGAACTATGTGATCGATCAGCAAAGGGTCTTTGTTGGCATTGCGACGAGCTATGGAACCACAATCATTGCTACAAAAGGGGCCGCCTCCTATTGATTGAACCTCTTGAAGACATGGAGGAGGAGGTCCAAGAGCATGAGGAAGAGGTCACGAATGAGGAACAGTAGTCGTTTGATATTACGATGCATACCCTTGTCGGTTACGCGAACCCGCAAACGATGAAAGTGGGAGGACTTCTGAAGCAACAACCTATCACCATTCTTATTGACACCAGGAGCACTAATAATTTTATGAACAAAAAGGTTTCTGTTCGGATGACCTTACCTATTGAGAATTGGAGCAGGTTTGATGTTAAGGTCGTCGACGGACGAATTTTGAAGTGTGATCATAGGTGCCCGGGGGTGAAACTTTTGCTACAGGACTAAGAGACAATTGCAGATTTCTTCCTTCTCCCTCTTGATGATTATGAGGCCATGATCAACATTGAATGGCTGATATTTTTTAAAAGTTTGTGAAACTAATTATGAAACTTTACAGTAAGGGGAAATATGTGAGACTTCATGGGAAACGTGGGGGCGATGTAATGACGATTTGCACACAACGAATGGAGAAGGTTTTGCACAAAGCATACAATGGCTTTTTGGTACAACTTGAGTAGAAAACTAAGGGAGAGCCAATATAATTTGAAGATCCAAACCTACATCCTTTGCTTGCTGAATTTTCAGAAATATTTGACAAACCATGCAACCTACCTCCAACCCGTCGGCATGATCATTATATGCTGATTCTTTCAAGCAAACCACTAGCAAATACTCAACTATATTAGTATCCACATCTCCAAAAGGTTGAAATAGAAAGGATTGTAAAAGAGATGCCCGAAATAGGAGGAGTTATTCGACCAAGTTGCAACCCCTACTCTTCACCGGTGCTCCTTGTACGAAAGAATGATGGAACATGACGAATGTGCATTGATTACCGAGCTCTCAACGACATAACCGTCAAGGACAAATACCCTATTCCAGTAGTAGATGAATTGCTTAATGAATTAAAAGGAGCATGAGTCTTCACAAAGCTGGACCTTCGATCTAGGTATCATCAAATACGAGTGTACGAAGAAGACATACCGAAAATCGCCTTTCGAACACACAACGACCACTATGAATTTTTGGTAATGCCCTTTGGTCTCACTAATGCTCCCTCCACCTTCCAGAGCCTTATGAATGATATTATCCGGAATTATCTTCATACATTTGTGCTGGTTTTCTTCGACGATATCCTTATTTACAGCCCTTCTCTTGAAAGTCATTTTTAGCACTTATCATTTGTTTTGATGATTTTACGAGAACATATTCTTTTTGTCAAAAAATCGAAGTGCAGCTTTCTTCAATAGAAGGTGAAAATATCTTGGATATATCATATCAAAGGAAGGTATGGTAGAGGACCCCTCTAAAATTGAAGCAATGTAGAACTGGTTGACCACGAGGAACAAAAAATCGCTACGCGGTTTTCTTGGTTTAACAGGCTACTACCGCAAGTTCATGAAAAACTATGGAAAGATTAGTACACCCATTAGTTCTTTGAAGAAAACAGATACTTTCCAATGGTCGGACAAGGCCACCACCGCCTTCGATGAATTTAAAACTATAATGATGACAACGCCTGTACTAGCGTTACCCGACTTCGGCAAGACTTTTGTTATTGAAGCCGATGCCTCCAGAGTCAGAATTGGTGTTATACTAATGTAAGATGGCCACTCCCTTGCTTATACTAGTAAGGCAATATCTTCTTCCCATCTCAAGATGACTATTTACGACAAGGAGATGCTCGCTATTGTGCATGCGGTGACCAAATGGAGACCGTACTTGATCGGGCGACGCTTTCAAATCAAGATCGACCATAAAAACCTAAAATATTTCTTGGAGTAGAAGATATCTTCCCCCGAGCAGAAAAAATGAGTAATAAAGCTTCTTGGATATGATTATGAAATAACTTATAAAAATGGGAAAGAGAATGTTGTTACAGATACACTTTCGTGGCTACCCGAGCAAGCTGAATTTTCGTTCATTTGACTTTCGACCAATGACTTCCTTAAGGATATTAAGAGGGAATGGCAGGAAGATCTAGAGACTAGTAAGATCATAAAAAAATTGAAGGAAACACTAAGCTCCGTGGCTCATTATAGTTAGGACTCAAAAGAACTGCGCTATAAGGGACGAATTGTGTTAGTGCCAAATTCTACTTGCATAAAGACCATCCTTCAAGAGATGCATTCCACACCTATGACTGGGCACTCTGGGTTCCTTAGAACCTATAAGAGTATTAAATAAAATTTTTATTGGGTAGAGATGAAAAATATTATTGCTAAATTTGTGACACGATGTGATGTATGTCAACGACATAAAGGTGAGATAGTGGCAAGTCCCGGAAAGTTTCAACCTCTACCCATCTCAGACTCATTATGGATTGATATTAATGAACTTCATCGAAGGGCTTTCCTCATCACAAGGAAAAGATGCAATTCTTATCGTGGTTGATCGTCTTACAAAGTATGCTCACTTTTGTGCTGTTTGTAATCCCTACACTACTTCTAGTATTGCTCGAATCTTTATGGAGAATATTGTAAAATTGCTTGGGATGCCGAGATCTATTGTATGTGATCGTGATAGGGTCTTTATGAGCAGATTTTGGATAGATTTATTCTAGATGCAGGGCACTAAATTGAAAATGAGTATGACATATCACTCACAAACCAACGGCCAGACTAAAGTGGTGAACAAGTGCTTAGAGACAAACCTCAGATGCTTCATGTTAGAACTCTTACAAATTCTAAACTTGGGGTTAATCTCTTTAGGGGATCGGCCTCCTTGAAACTCTATAGGGGTTCCTCCCTCTAAGTTGCTGCTCAAAGGCTGCAGAAAAGATTCATCTATTGCTTATGAAAAGAGGAGGAATACATAGCTATTTATATGGCTTCTAAACCCTAACTCCTAATAGGACTCCTACTCAAGACTCCTACTTCTAACCAACTCCTAATAGGACTCCTACTTAAGACTCCTATTCCTTTATAACTCCTAATTCTTCTCTAAGAAACAACCTCCTAACTCTAGCCGGCCTCTTCACCTCTTTAATAGGGGTCGGCTTAGGTAGGTTTTACATGAATGTCCCTCCCAATTAGGACTCTCCTAGCTAGAGTCCTAACAGACCCGCCCTCTTCAAATCAGCCATGTCCTCGAGACTGACAATTCATGAATTTTGGGAATTTGATTTTCAAGTCGTCATAGTTCTCCCAAGTAGCATCTTCTGTTGGTAGATTTGCCTACTATATTAGCACTTCAGTTGTGGGTCATCATTGTCGAGTCATGATCCGTCGATCAATAATGGCACTAGGTCTGGAGTTCTCCTTAGGTAGTCTTATTTGGTGGGTGGCTTTGGGCTGTATCCAAGCATCTATTTACAAATTTCGTCTGGCTATTGGTTTGTGGGTGGTATGTCATACTCCTTTTCAATTTAATACCCTGCATATGGAATAACTTTGTCCAAAATCTACTCGTGAAGATGCAAGCAGAATTTGTCACAAGCACAATGCATCCCTTATAGTGTAATTCTTTTGAGTCCCAATTGTAATGAGCCATGGTGCTTCCTCCAATTTTTTTATGATCTTACTGGTTTCCAAATCTTCTCGCCATTCCATCTTAATATCCTCAAGGAAGTTACTAGTCGGAAGTGAACGGCTGAAAATTCAGCTTGCTCGGATAGCTGCGGAAGCGCATCTACAACAATATTCTCTTTCTCCTTTTTGTAAGTTATTTCATAATCAAATCCAAGAAGTTTTGTTACCCATATTTGCTGCTTAAGGGATGATATCTTTCGCTCCAAAAAGTACTTGAGGCTTTTATAGTCAGTTTTAATTTGAAATCGTCGACCAATCAAGTAGGGTCTCCATCTCGTTGCTGCGTGCACAATGGCAAGCATCTCCTTATCATATGTTGACTTATTTTGATGGGAGGGAGATAATGCCTTGCTAGTATATGCGAGTAGTCGACCATCTTGCATGAGAATGACTCTAATTCCGACTCCAAATGTATCGGTCTCAATAATGAAGGGTCGGTTGAAATCTGGTAGTGCTAACACCGGCGTTGTCGTCATGGCTGCCTTAAGTTTGTCGAAGGCAGCAGAGGCTCTGTCCGACCATTAGAAGACATATTTTTTCAGTAAGGATCTTTCCATAGTTTTTCACGAACTTACGGTAGTTGCCTGTTAAACCCAAAAAGCCATGTAGCAATTTTATGTTCCTCGGGGTCGACTAATTCTGCATTGCTTCTATTTTGGAGGGGTCCACCATCACACCTTCCTCTGATATGATATGCCCAAGATATTCCATCTTTTGTTGAAGAAAGCAAAAATTCATAGTGGCCGTTGTGTGTTCGAAAGGCGATTTTTGGTATGCCTTTTTCATACACTCGTATTTGATGATACCCGGATTGAAGGTCCAGCTTTATGAAGATTTATGCTCCCTTTCATCTAGCAATTCATCTGCTACTGGAATAGGGTATTTATCCTTGATGGTTATGCTATTAAAAGCTCGATAATCAACATATATTTGCCATGTTGCATCCTTCTTATGTACAAGTAGCACCGATGAAGAGTAGAGGCTGCAACTTGGCCGAATAACTCCTATTTCAAGCATCTCTTTTACAATCCTTTATATTTCATCCTTCTAGAGATGTAGATACTGATATGGCAGAGTATTTGCTGGACGTTTGCCTAAAAGAATTATTATATAATGATCATACCGACGGGTAAGAGGTAGGTTGTACGGTTCATCAAATATATCTGAAAATTCAGCAAGTAAAGGAAGTAGGTTTGGATCTTCAAATTCTATTGGCTCTCCCTTAGTTTGCTGCTCAAGATATACCAAAAAGCCACTACATGCTTTATGCAAAATCTTCTCCATTTGTTGTGTGCAAATCGTTGTTACGTCGCCCCTATGTTTTCCGTGCAGTATCACCTGTTTCTCCTTACTGTAAAATTTCATAATTAGTTGCATAAAATTCTAAGAAATATCACCTAATGTCATCAACCATTTAATTCGGAGCATGGCCTCATGATCATCAAGAGGGAGGAGGAAGAAATATGTAATTATCTCTTGGTCCTACAATAACAGCTTCACTCGTGGGCGCTTACGATCATACTTCAAAATCCATCTGTCGGCGACCTTAACATCAAACCTGTAACACCCCTGATTAGTCTGATTAGTCCCACATCGAAAGTGGGCAGGATTAAGATTGACTTATAAGGGTCTGATGAGTGTACTACTATCAACTTCAGCTTAAGCATTTTGGTTAGTGGTTTAGACCAAACGAAGTTGATAGGCTAGTTAGCTCATCAGGCCCGGGTCATAACATTTGGTATTAGAGCCGACCTAGCATTAGGGTAGGGTGAGGGGCTCGAGTAGGAAAAGGCTACCCGTGGATGGAGTCAGAGAACTCATCACAACGTGGAGCCACCATTGAGTTAATCCTTACATGCACTATGCTAGGGTTCGATCTGGGATATGTTGGACCTTGACGAGGACGTCAAGCTGTTAGGGATAATGTAACATCCCATTAGTCCCACATCGGAAGTGGGCAATGTGTATGATTAGCTTATAAGGGCCTGATGAGTGTACTACGTTAACTCCCGCTTAAGCATTTTGGTCCGCGGTTAAAGGACCAAAATGGAGTTATTGGCCAGTTAGCTCATCAGACTCGGGTCGTGACATTTGGTATCAGAGCCGACCTAGCATTTGGGCATGGTGAGGGGGCTTGAGTAGGAAAGGGCTACCCGTAGACAAAGTCAGAGTCCCTCACATGATGTTGGCCTTTGAGTGGGGGTGATTGTAACACCCCTGATTAGTCCCACATCGAAAGTGGGCAGGATTAAGATTGACTTATAAGGGTCTGATGAGTGTACTACTATCAACTCCAGCTTAAGTATTTTGGTCAATTCTCGATAGGTAAGGCCATTTGGACAGCAACTTTACTCTTTAGAAAGTTATTAGTGCTTCCCGTGTCGATAAGACCAGTGATCGATTGTTGTTTGAGAAGGCCTCCAACTTTCATCGTTTGCATGTTTGAGTAGCCGGCTAGTGCATGTACTATAACTTGGGTCGGTTGTGGCTCTTCTTCTGCATCTTTTTCTTCATGTTCAAGGCTCTCTTCTGGATATTCAATGACCTCTTCTTCTACTGGTTCAATCATAAAAAGTCTCCCTTTACTACAGCTATGCTCACGGCTCCACGGCTCGTCGTAATGCCAACATAACCCCTTCGCATATCGCTCCCGAAGCTCTTCTCTTGTCAACCTTTTTGGTGCAGGGACTCGATCGATAGTAGGTGGGGCTGAATGCTTCAGTATTGCTAGTTGAGGAGTGACCCTAGTCCTCCGGGCTTTATGGATCAATCGTCGCTCCTCTTGAAATCATGCGAAAGAGATGGCTGCCCTAAGCGTGTACGGTTGTCGCGCTTTAACTTCTTCCCGGATCTCCGGCTTCAAGCCCTCAATGAAGCCCCAATAGCTATTTTTGGGACCAATCATGAGTTTGATTAGATAATCTTTTAAACCTGGTTTGGTACTCTTGAATGGTGGAGGTTTGTCGGATCTCTGCTAGTTGTCTGTCCATCAATGTTCTCGTAATCGGTTGGTCCGAAGCGGATCAGTAGTCCTTCTTTGAATTGTCGCCATGAAAGGACTCCATAAGTGTGTTCAAACTAGTCAAACCAGTTCATAGCATCTCCTTCAAGATGTATAGCAATAATTTTCACCATAGATGCGTCTGCAATTTTGTGGTACCGAAAATATCGCTCCACGCATGAGATCCAACCAATCGGGTCTCCTTCTTCCCATCTAGGGAAGTAGACTTTCATGCATTGATAGTTGGGGTCAGTCATAGAACTTCTCCTCTCTTGGAAGTCATATCTTTGGGCTTGGTGCGATTGGTTAGAGCTCTCTCCTTGATGTGATTTCTTCTGGCTTGGTAGTCGGCCCAAACTGAGTTTGATAAAGAGAGTCCGAATCTTATTCTCTATTCGAGCCTCGAAGGCTTCGAATTTAGCTTTGATTATCTCCTCATATGCCATAGTATATGCCTTCAAATATATAATATTAAGATCTCTTTTTTGTTGTTGGGTTAAAGGTATGTATAGGTTGAGAGAAGTGATAGTCGAAAGGGTTGGTGGATTGGTGGATGTAAGCTACGGTTTAGGCTTATTTTGTGGCTGTTTTGGGTATAGTTTGAGGGTATGATTTGGTGGAGTTTTTGGGTTGTGGATGAAAGTTTTGGATCTGTGGTAGATGACAGCAAAGGTTTGATCGAAATAAGTGGAAGTTGTTGTAAATATGTGCTATCTTGTAAGAGCAGAATTGTCGTCGAAGAAATAGCGGTTTCTCGACAAAATTTTCACCAAAAACTTGAGAGATTTGAAGAGGAAATTGACAAAAATATCTCAATTTATATGATAGCAAGGATGTCCAATTTAATCAAGAAAGTTTTGGCAGTAACAACAAGAAAATTAGTGCAAATTGCAATAGCAGAATTCTCATCGAAAAATTTCAATGGTTTACGATGAAAATTTGCAGCAACACAAAATTGTTTTTAGAAATGAATTCCTCAACAGATCAATCTTAGATGGAAGCCAAGATGATCTATGAAGTGTACAAGAAATTTTATTTAAAAAAGATTGCAAATACATGGGTTAAGGCAATAATATACGGTTGAAATTTTTCGTAGCATAGATTTTCAAGTGTAGCAGATTGGATGTAAAAGATCAGTGATTTATATTGAGAAATTTTTGACGAAAATAAAGGGAAATCCACTGTTAGGAAGTGTCAAAGCTATCATAAAAATTTTGTAGAGATTTCGATAGAAAAAACATAGTATCAAGATCAAACAAACAGTTCTATGCGACTGAAATTTTACAGTGTAGATTTTTAAGTATAGCAGATTAGACGTAAAAGATCAATAGTTTATATTGAGAATTTTTTGACAAAACCAAAGGGAAATCTGCTGTTAGGAAGTATCAAAGATGTCATAAAAATTTCATAGATATTTGGATAGAAAAAACATAGTAATAAGATCAAATAATCTGTGCTATACGGCTGAAATTTTGCAATGTATCTTTCGTCGTAGAGATGAAAATTTTACGACGAAAAGTTTATGCAGCAATTTTGGAATGTTTTTTTTAGATTTTTGAAAAAGGATAACTAAATTGCAGCAGCATTAAGGTATGAAACCAAAACCTGTTGCAATTCACGGGGAGATCAAAGGATGATCCGCGGTGGTGGAGATGACGGCGGAATTTGACGACGATCTTTTAAGCAATTGTGGGAATTGCTTTGGGCGGCTGTGGAGGGTTAATGGATGGCTGTGGAAGGGCAGCGAGATGCCAAGAATGCTGCTATGATAACTAGGTGTTAGAACCCTTACAGATTCTAAACTTGGGGTTGATCTCTTTAAGGGATCGGCCTCCTTGGAACTCTATAGGGGTTCTTCCCTCCAAATTGCTGCTCAAAGGCTGCAGAAAAGATTCATTTATTGCTTATGAAAAGAGGAGGAATACATAGCTATCTGTAGGGCTTCTAAACCCTAACTCCTAATAGGACTCCTACTCAAGACTCCTACTTCTAACCAACTCCAAATAGGACTCATACTCAAGACTCCTATTCCTTTACAACTCCTAATTCTTCTCTAAGAAACAACCTCCTAACCCTAGCCGGCCTCTTCACCTCTTTAATAGGGGTCGTCTTAGGTAGGTTTTACATGAATGTCCCTCCCAATTAGGACTCTCCTAGCTAGAGTCCTAACACTTCATTAGTGACCAGCCAAAAGGGTGGACAAAGTGGCTTCTCTAGGTCGAGTGGTGGTATAATACAACTTATCATTCATCCACATAATATACTCCCTTTGAGGCTATGTATGGCCGACCTCCCCCTGTGATCCCAAAATATGTGTTGGGCACCTCTAAAGTAGAACAAGTAGATGGGGAACTACAGAACATAGACAAAATACTGAAGTTGCTAAAAGATAATCTCTTTGTAGCTCAAGCAAGGATGAAACAACAATATGATCAACACAAAGTCAAAAGAGAATTTTTAGTAGGAGATTGGGTCTTCTTACGATCCAGCCATATATGCAAACGTCAATCCAAACTAGAGTATCTATGAAGCTTTCACCTCGATTCCATGGACCCTACCAAATTTTGGAGCACATAGGAGTGGTAGCATATAGATTGGACTTACCCGTTAGCACCCAAATTCATCCAATCTTCTATGTGTCATATTTAAAGCTCAAGTTGGGACATAATGAGATAGCCCAAAGCCATCTACCAAATATGACTACCCAAGGAGAACTTCAAACCCAATCGAGCACTATTATTGATCGACGGATCGTGACTCGATGACGACGACCTACTTCTTGTTGAATCTTGTATTTTGATGATGAAACTACTTAATATATGTTTATGATTTAATCTGTGTTTTGAGTGACGCAGGATGCTTCTATCAGGATGAGACAATTAAAGCAGGAAAATCATGTTGTGCCGGAGGAATATGTTAGAAGATTGGACGTCGGGCCGGTGGATCGGTCGACGTATCGACAGAAGGCTTCGGGCCGTGGACTCGGGCATCGGGCCAAGAAGAGCGAGTATTGTGCCAAGGATATCGGAGTTGCGGAGTCAACTGGCCGATTGGGCAATAGGCTGCAGGAAAGGATGATGCGCCGAAGAATTGGACAAAGCGTCGAGGGACCAATGACATGCCGGACAACTTGGTTAATTGCTTAGGATTAATTGTCTCGATCGAAGTTTTGTTTTAAGTGTGCAGGATTAACTACGATGGAAGAAAGACATGCAACAAGAGTTGCGCTGGAGTCAAGACAATGATCACGTTGGGAGTTCGACGGAAGTTCGGACTGTCGTCGAAGGTTCTGAGGGAACAAATCCATGAAGTCCATGAGCTTGCCAAAGAAGCTTGTCGGAACTCGCCAAGTTGATCATCGCAAGTCCAGGAGTTTGCCGGAAGTCCGCAGGAGCATCACCGAGGGTTCATCGGATGATCGACGGAAGTTCGCCGGAAGCTCGCTGGAAGAAGCGATTGACGCACCGAAGCAAGTTGCAGTAAATGTCTTAGGAAAAATCATAGTTAGCACAATGATTAAGTTGGAAATGGGAGGTAATCCCATTAACTTAATCTTGGGGCAATTGGGCCCCAGAAAGTCCCAAATTGGGCCGAATGGATCAACCCATTCGGACCCGGATTGCTGTGGGAGGTGAAACCGCCCAAGCCAGGAGGTAGCACCGCCTGGGCTCAGTCTCCGAGTGAGACTGAGCAGTGCAACCTCCCTTGACAAGAGGTAGCACCGCCTGAGCTCGGTCTTCGAGCTCTAGCAGGCGGTGCAACCGCCCCAGTCAGGAGGTGCAACTACCTGAGCTCAGTCTTCGAGCTCTGGCAGAGAGGTGCAACCGCCCCTGACAGGAGGTGGCACCGCCCAGAGGCTCAGTCGTCGAGCTCTGCCAGGTGGTGCAACTACTCCAGTCAGGAGGTGCAACCGCCTGATCCCGGAATTCCGGGAATTGACAACTTTGAGCTCCAAATTTGAACTGGGTTGGGGCCTATAAATACCCCACCCATTCAACACTGAAAGAGCAACTTACACTCGAAATCTTGATCTTTTTCTGTGATTCTTATAGCTCAAAATTGTTGTAAAGGCCAAAAGTTCTCCTCCCTCTGTTCTTCAA
Source organism: Musa acuminata AAA Group (assembly GCF_036884655.1). Classification (NCBI taxonomy): domain Eukaryota; kingdom Viridiplantae; phylum Streptophyta; class Magnoliopsida; order Zingiberales; family Musaceae; genus Musa; species Musa acuminata. The sequence continues at coordinate 29,111,393 of NC_088327.1, forward strand.
AGTTTTGAGTTGTAAAGAGAGGAGAGAAAATTTCTGTAAGGGTTGTCTCCTAAGCCCGTCAAAAGGAGTGAAACTGTAAAAGGGTAGTTGGCCTTCGCCTATTGAAGGAAGGCCTCTAGTTGACGTCGTTGACCTCGTCGGTGGAGGAAGCCAAAAGTGGAGTAGGTCAAGATTGACCGAACCACTCTAAATCTCGGTTTGCATTTACTTTGAGCATATTATCTTTACTGCAAACCTCCTCTGAAGCTTACTGCCTTTTGCGCTTTTACGATCGGGTTTCAATCCTTTCACTTTCCGAATCAACGTTTAGACGTAAATATGCTTTTTCGTACGATCATCATATTTCAGTTTGCGTTTACGTTTTGATCTTTACCATAACTGCAAACTGCCTTTATACTCTTGCTTAAACTGCATCTTGCCTAATCAAGTGATTTACGAATCAGCGTTTACACGTAAATCAGTTTCTTCGTACGAACGTCGGATTTCAGTTTGCGCCTATATTCTGGTTTTCATCATAGCTGCAAACTGCCTGCATAGATTGACTTTAATCTTGCTTAGAATCGACTTTCACACAGAAATTGTTTTTATCGTTCGAACGCAGTTTCGTTTTAATCGAAGAAAGTTTTCCGCTGCACTAATTCACCCCCCCTCTTAGTGCTCTCGATCCTAACAATTGGTATCAGAGCGGGGTATTTCTCATTTCGGATTTACACCCGAGAGAAATGGCTCTTCATGGCTTTCAAGAGGGCTTTTCGGTCTTTCGTCCACCGTTGTTTAACGGATTGGACTACACTTATTGGAAAACTCGAATGAGAGTTTTCTTGATCTCTTTGAATTTGGATTTATGAAATATCATTGAAAACGGTTTTCAACTTCCCTCTAAACCGATGAACGAATGGTCGGATTTGGAGAAGAAGTATTTTTCTTTAAACACAAAGGCTATGAATGCCTTATTTTGCGCTTTGGACAAAAATGAGTTCAATCGGATTTCTACGTGCGAAACGGCTTTTGACATTTGGCGAACACTTGAAATCACGCATGAGGGAACTAGTAGAGTCAAAGACTCGAAAGTAAACTTTTTATTGCATGATTTTGAGCTTTTTCAAATGCAACCAAGCGAGACTATAGGCGACATGTACACCCGTTTCACGGATGTCGTCAATAGTTTAAGAGCTCTTGGAAAATGTTTTTTGGATTTTGAACTCGTAAACAAGATTTTACATTCTCTTTCTAAGAAGTGGGATTCAAAAGTAACTGCAATACAAGAAGCTAAAAACCTAAACAACTTACCACTTGAAGAACTAATTGGTTCGTTGATGACATATGAAATGGTGCATAATGCACGTGATGAACATGATGAACAAAATCACCTTCCAAAGAACAGGAAGGATTTGGAACTCCGGACAAATGAATACCACTTGAGCGATGACTCAAGTGATGAGGACAATGATGAACTTGAACTTCGAACACTAAATCTTAATAAGTTTATTGAACAAAAATCTAAAATAAACAATAAACTTGAACGAAGGAAGAGGCCAAAGAAGAAGAACACAAAGTGGGATGAATCGAGCTCCTCCGAAGACGAGGAGAAAATCAAGAAAGGCGAGTTGGCAAACTATGCCTTAATCGCTTTCAATGATGAGGTAATCGAAATCCCCCTAATTTATTTTGAAATTACTTGATGCTTTCATGATGTATTTTCTATTTTAGTTTAGAATTAATTTTCTTAAAAATTACATGTTTAAAAAAAAAAAATTATGATCATGCTAAGTAATTTCGAAAATGATAATATTGCATATTTTATGATAAACAAATAAAATGATCTTGATTGAAAATATGAAATCATGGTTAAGAAGTAATAATGTGTATTACGTTGATTTCCATTGTTATTTCTCGATTTTGATTAAAAATCATGTTTGATTTGAAGAAATGCATAATGATATTTTGATTAACAATTTTATGCATGAGATTTTAAGCTGATGATAAGCATGTGTTATTTTCATGAGTATATTTGAAAAACTATGGCAAAAATCTTGTCCGAATGTATGAAAGTGTTAATTTCATTTTCGGATCACTTAACAATTGGTATCCTAACAATCGGACTTTCTCATACACTTATTATATGAAAAGTATTTTTCTGAAATGGATTTGATGAAATGATTCCTGCTTATAAATTCCATCTTGAAATATGAATGATAGTGTTTTTGCTTGCAAAGATTTGTTTCACATACATATCTCCTATGATTCATGTGTAGAAAAAGAATTTATAAATCATAATACAATGAGATTTCTTATGCAAAAATAAAGTGCTTTTGTGATTCTTTGCTAAAGAAAAGAATGATTTTGATAATTATAACATGAAGCTCTTTATAAATCAAGATCGTTCATTATGCTCCCTACATTTATCAAAAAGGAGTTCTTCAAATGAAATGTAACTTGTCTTTTGATTTCTCATAATTCAATGAAGTGTCATATTGATATCTTGATACTTGGAATATTTTAAAATGTGATCTTGATAAGAATGTTTCAAGTTGCTCTTTGTACTATATCTTTTCAAATGAATCATGATCTTTGATATCATATAACAAGATTTCTTTGCCTTGTATGTCTTGTGTGATGATTGTACATCAATTTGCTTTATTAAGAATTATATGAATCTTGATCGTAAACTTGTTAAGAAGAATTTTAATGAACCATGAATCATATCTTTGGTATTCACGAATTGATCCTCATTGATATCCTTCATTGATATGATAAATTATCATCTCATGATATATCGCGTAATTATATCATGCTTTGCGATTGTATCATGTGATCTTTGCTAAATTTTCACATTGATATTCTTCATGACATGATTTCTTTGCATTGTTGTCTTGTATGCTTCATGTGATAATATGAATACATGAAACACTTATGATATGATTTTTATGCAATTCCTTGTATGCATGAAATGTTTATCTCATCACCTAATAATTCTTCTTGATATTCCTTATGTGATGAGAAGAATACATGAAATATTCATTAATTTGTTTTGATGTATACAAATAAGAAGTTTCGATCATGTATGGTAGGATGTAATTTGACAAATTTGGTACCATCATGTTGTAAAATAAATGATGATTAGGAATCATGCATTAATGATGATTGTATATTTTATGATTTGGCAAGATGCATGCAATGATGAAATATTCGTGAATTTGAAATGATGCATGCAATACTTATGACAATGATGTACATGATGTATTGCATATGATATGTATCATGAATGCTTTAAATGATGAATGTTTGGTATCATGATCAACATGTTGATAAATGCTTAAAAATTTTAATGTTTGAGTATCATGTATGATATACCCATTAATGATGATTGATTTATTTTTCGGTATCGTGCATGAAAAATAAGGCTTTTGAAATTGTGTATGTTTTAATTTGATTATATAATGATGCACAAATAAAATTGATTCTTACCTTTGTCATAATCTGAAAATTGAAAAAAGGGTCTTCCCTTCTTTTTGACAATGACAAAGGGGGAGCAAGAATTTCTAGTGTGGACATCATAAAAAGAGGCAAACTAGCTAGCTTACACAATTCAAGATGAAAGCAAAAATTACACTCCTCTAAAGAGAAGATGCAAATGTAACACTTGCCAAATTGTTTGCTTGCCTCATGTAAAACATTATCTCTTGCTAGTTTGGCATTTTGCTAGCTTGCACTTTGCAAAGAAAGCAAAAATGACACTTCTCAAAAGAGAAAAAGAGCTTGTTATCTTGAACATCACAAGCTTGCCAAACAAAAATTGCAAAAGTGCTATCTTGCCTATCTCAAGAAGCAAAACTTGCAACTTGCACATTGCAATAGGAAGCAAGAATCATAAGCTTACATAAGAAAGCTATCTTGCATTTGCTAGCTTGTATGTAGTAAAACTTGCATATCGTAAAATTTGCTAGCTTTTAGTATAAAGAGAAGCAAATAGTTGTAATCTCAAGAAAATTAAACATGCTAAACTTACACCTTGCAATGGAAGCAAAATTCCAAGCTCAAACATTGCAAAGGAAGCAAAAATTTGCTAGCTTGCAACTTGCATATTTCAAGAAGCAAGAGTTGCCTTCTTGAACATCTCTAAATTGCTAGCTTGCATGTTCTAAAAGTGCTATCTTGTATGCTGTAAAACCTGCATATCTAAAACTTGATAGCTTGAATGTTCTAAACATGATGTAACACATTGCTAAATTTTCTGGCTTCAAAACTGCATGATGATAAAACTTGATATTATGTTTTCATGCAATGAGTTGAACCAAAATCACAAACACTTGATTGTGGTACTTCTCTTTTTTGTTGATAACAAAGTGGGAGAAGTATGTTGATGACATGACATGTTATGCATAAGTTTATGCATAAGTTCATGATGACGTATTGCAAGTATTCATGATGAATATTGCAATGACTTGAATTCAGTTTGAATTCAAGATTCTATCAATATGGAATATTGATAGGGGGAGTTTGTTTAAACTCCGGGAGTTAAGGTTAACTCCGTCATCAAGTAGTTGTCATCATCAAAAAGGGGGAGATTGTTGAATCTCGTATTTTGACGATGAAACTACTTGATATATGTTTATGATTTAATCTGTGTTTTGAGTGACGTAGGATGCTTCAATCAGGATGAGACAATTAAAGCAGGAAAATCATGTTGTGCCGGAGGAACATGTCAAAATATTGGACGTCGGGCCGGTGGATCGGTCGACGTATCGACAGAAGGCTTCGGGCATCGGGCCAAGAAGAGCGGGTATTGTGCCAAGGATATCGGAGTTGCAGAGTCAACTGGCCGATTGGGCAATAGGCTGCAGGAAAGGATGATGCGCCGAAGAATCGGACATAGCGTCGAGGGACCAATGACATGCCGGACAACTTGGTTAATTGCTTAGGATTAATTGTCTCGATCGAAGTTTAGTTTTAAGTGTGCAGGATTAACTACGATGGAAGAAAGACATGCAACAGGAGTTGCGCCGGAGTCAAGACAATGATCACGTTCGGAGTTCGAGAGTTCGACGGAAGTTCGGACTGTCGTCGGAGGTTCTGAGGGAACAAATCCGAGAAGTCCATGAGCTTGCCAAAGAAGCTCGTCGGAACTTGCCAAGTTGATCGTCGCAAGTCCAGGAGTTTGCCGGAAGTCCGCAGGAGCATCACCGAGGGTTCATTGGATGATCGACGGAAGTTCGCCGGAAGCTCGCTGGAAGAAGCGATTGACGCACCGGAGCAAGTTGTAGTAAATGTCTTAGGAAAAATCGTAGTTAGCACAATGATTAAGTTGGAAATGGGAGGTAATCCCATTAACTTAATCTTGGGTCAATTGGGCCCCTGAAAGACCCAAATTGGGCCGAATGGATCAACCCGTTCGGACCCTGATTGCTGTGGGAGGTGCAACCGCCCAAGCCAGGAAGTAGCACCGCCTGGGCTAAGTCTCCCAGCGAGACCGGGCGGTGCAACCGCCCCAGCTAGGAGTTAGCACCGCCTGGGCTCAGTCTCCGAGCGAGACTGGGCGGTGCAACCTCCCCTGATAGGAGGTAGCACCGCCTGAGCTCGGTCTTCGAGCTATGGCAAGCGGTGCAACCGCCCCAGTCAGGAGGTGCAACCGCCCGAGCTCAGTCTTCGAGCTCTGGCAGAGAGGTGCAACCGCCCATAACAGGAGGTGGCACCGCCTAGAGGCTCAGTCTTCGAGCTCTGCCAAGTGGTGCAACTGCTCCAATCAAGAGGTGCAACCGCCTGATTCCGGAATTCCGGGAATTGACAGCTTTGAGCTCCAAATTTGAACTAGGTTGGGGCCTATAAATACCCCACCCATTCAACACTAAAAGAGCAACTTACACTCGAAATCTTGATCTTTTTCTGTGATTCTTAGAGCTCAAAATTGTTGTAACGGCCAAAAGTTCTCCTCCCTCTGTTCTTCAAAGTTTTGAGTTGTAAAGAGAGGAGAGAAAATTTCTGTAAGGGTTGTCTCCTAAGCCCGTCAAAAGGAGTGAAACTGTAAAAGGGTGGTTGGCCTTCGCCTATTGAAGGAAGGCCTCTAGTTGACGTCGTTGACCTCGTCGGTGGAGGAAGCCAAAAGTGGAGTAGGTCAAGATTGACCGAACCACTCTAAATCTCAGTTTGCATTTACTTTGAGCATATTATCTTTACTGCAAACCTCCTCTGAAGCTTACTGCCTTCTGCGCTTTTACGATCGGGTTTCAATCCTCTCACTTTCCGAATCAGCGTTTAGACGTAAATCTGCTTTTTCATACGATCACCATATTTCAGTTTGCGTTTACGTTTTGATCTTTACCATAACTGCAAACTGCCTTTATACTCTTGCTTAAACTGCATCTTGCCTAATCAAGTGATTTACGAATCAGCGTTTACACGTAAATCAGTTTCTTCGTACGAACGTCGGATTTCAGTTTGCGCCTATATTCTGGTTTTCATCATAGCTGCAAACTACCTGCATAGATTGACTTTAATCTTGCTTAGAATCGACTTTCACACAGAAATTGTTTTTATCGTTCGAACGCAGTTTCGTTTTAATCGAAGAAAGTTTTCCACTGCACTAATTCACCCCCCCCTCTAAGTGCTCTCGATCCTAACACTTCTGAAGTGCTAATACAGTGGGCGAATGTACCAGCATTAGATGCCACTTAAGAGAGCTATGACGACTTGAAGATCAAATTCCTAGAATTCATGGATCGTCAACCTAGAGGACAAGGCTATTTTGAAGAGGACGAGTCTTTTAGGACTCTAGCTAGGAGAGTTCTAATTGAGTTTCATTGAAATTGACATTCATGTAAAACCTACCTACCCGACCCCTATTAAAGAGGTGAAGAGGCCAACTATGGTTAGGACTAGTTTAGAGGTTGCTTCTTAGAGAAGTATTAGGAGTTGGTTAGAAGTAGGAGTCTTGAGTAGGAGTCCTATTAGGAGTTGGGGTTTAGAAGCCCTATATAAAGTCATGTATTCATCCTCTTTTCTCGAGGAATAGATGAATTTTTTAGCAGCATTTGAGCAGCAACCTAGGGAAAGGAACATCTATAGAGTTCCAAAGAGGTCGATCCTCTAAAGAGATCAACCCTAAGCTTAGAATCCGGAAGGGTTCTATCAGTTATATATTGAAGACTTGAAACCATGTTTTGGTATCATGCATACCCAAGTAATATTGATTTGAAAATTTATTGATTTAGTATCATGCCCAACATGATAATGATGATGACTTGGCATTTCTTACAAGAAAACTTTATGGGTTAAGATTTATTTTTTATTCAAATCATGATATTGATTTCTCGATATTTAATACATGAGATTTTCCTTTAGTATTCATAACTTAATCCTTCATGATCTTTGATATTATATCTTTCATGACATGATTTCTTTGTATTTATGGCTTATATGCCTTGTAATGATTGAAATATTTTACACTATTATATCCTGCCCTTTTCTTGTGACAATGACATAGGGGGAGAAAAACTTGATAGCTTGCGCATCGTAAAGAAAAACAAAATTGTTGCTAGTGTGCACATTTCAAAAGAGAACCAAAATTTGCTAACTTACACAATTCAAGAAAAAGCAAAATTGCTAGCTTGTATGTTCGAAAATGATATAAAACTTGCTAAATTTACTAGCTTGAACATTGCAAAGGAAGCAAAAATTGTTAGCTTGCATATCTCAAAAGAAAAGCAAAAAGTGATATCTTGCCTATCTTTAAATTTGCCCATCTCAAGAAGCAAAGAATTTCTAAACTTGCACATCTCTAAAACTTGCTAGCTTGCATGTTGAAACTTACTATCTTACTAGCTTGCATATCTAAAAATTTGCTAGTTGCACTTCTCCTTTTTGTTGATGACAAAGGGAGAAAAGGTATGATAATAATTATGTATATTATGCGTAAAATGATAAATTGAAATTATGTATGATGATCATGCATGTAATGATGATTTTAAAAATATGTATTATGTTTTGGAATGATGCATGCAATACTCATGATTTTATTATGATGATGTATATAATGTATTGCATATGGTGTGATTAAAATAGTTTCAACTTGGATTAGAAGGTCATCATTTATTTGAATGATGCCTTGTTTCAATATGGCATATTGATAGGGGGAGTTTAGTTTAAACTTCGTCGTCAATTAGTTATTATCATCAAAAAGTGAGAGATTGTTAAATCTCAGATTTTGATAATGAAATCAATTGATGAGTTTGTGATCTAATCTGTGTTTTAAGAAACACGGGACTAGCTTCGATCAAGAAGAGGTAAATTGATTAAAGCAGGAGGAATAAGATATTGGGCCGGAGTGAACATGTCAGAAGATTGGATGTTGGGCCGGAGGATCGGTCGACATATTTGCATAAGGCTTGAGCCGTGAATTTGGGCATTGAGCCGAAGGATTAGACATTATGCTAAGGAGATCGAAAGTTGCGGGAGTCAACATGCCGATTGGGCAATATGCCGAAGGAGAGGACGATGCGCCGAAGGATCAGATGAGCGCTAGAGGAAACAATGACATGCCAGACAAAAGATTTATGCTTTATAATCATTTGTCAAAGATCGAAGTAATTTAGGGGGCTAATTGAGTTAGCTTTTGGTGTAATAATGCTAACTCAATAAGGGGCCAATTGGGCCTTAATTAGGATTGATTTGGGCTCCTTAGGAGGCCCATTCAGTGACTCAATTGTTGGGTCAAGTGGTGGAACTATCTGTGAGTTGGAAAACTCGAAAAACCTGGTCTCCGAGGCTGTCAGGTGGTGGTACTGGCTAGTGTCAGGCTATAGGCGGTGGTATCGCCTAGTGCAAGTAGTGGTATTGCCCGTACTTGGAAGACCAGGAAATTTAAATTTTTGGCTTTATTTTTTAAACCATTTGGGGCCTATAAATACCCCACTTGGGCAGCATGAAAGGAGTAAGAATTCTTGAGGAAAAAAACTGAGTAAACTCTAACAAAACTTTGAGTTCCCTCCTCTTAGTGCTTAGAGTTAGTCCTAAGGGAGGTGTGTGAGGGAATACTTGTAAAAGATTGACTTGTAAGGGTTATCTCCTAAACCCATAAAAAGAAAAAAGTGCTGTAAAGATGTGGTTGGTATTTGTTTATTGAAGAAAGACTTTTAGTGGATGCTGGTGACCTCAACGGAGGAGTAATCGGAAGTAGATTGAGGTCACTATGACCAAACCACTATAAATTCTGGTGTGTTCTTTCCTTACTGCTTATTCTCTTTGTTGCATTCTACTTTACTTTATTGCAAACTATCCAATCTCCTCTTCTCTATTCACTTGCAAACTTATGCAAGTCAAACAAATGATTTTCATCGAACTCGATTTTTATCATACGAAGATTTTCAAACCAACGTAATTTTTCTGTTGCACTAATTCACCCCCCACTCTTAGTGCCGCTCTTGATCCTAACACATTTCTTATAGTTCATACATAAAAATTGAATGTAAACTATTTTCTATCTGAAAATCAAATCACTCATTAGGAAATAAATTAATTAACAATTTAATTGGTTAGTAGAATTCCTAACTTATCTACATGATTAAGGAAACAAAATTTAATCATTTCCTTAACTATAATACACAAACATAGAAGTTAATAATAAAGCAATACATTATTTATAGTAATTAATTTATGTTAAGGGAGAAATTATCAGTGATCATATGTTACTATGCCCAATATACGGTCTTTGAGATGTTAGATGAATGAGGGACTATAGATATATGGTAATTGAGGATAGACAGGTCCAACGGATTAGATCTCCTATACTGTTTAAGGACTATGGCATAGTGGCCTAATACGCCCATAGTCAATGAGTCAAGTGAATTATTGAGATAATAATTTAGTATATTAGAAGGAGTTCTAAGTTGGAAGGAGTTTTGACAGGATTGACTCACGACCAACTTAGTATCAGGCCTAGAGGGTCACACACATATGACGGATGTCACGCTGAGTAGAGGTGCGGATATGAGATATCCATAGAGCCCCTACTTTGGATCCTATGGATGAGATCTAATAAGATTAAGTAATTAAATAGAGATCTAATATCCAATAAAGATAGGATCCATTAAGGGTTAAGCTGCATGCACCTATAGAAATAGGAGAAACCTCATGATTCATGGTTTATAGTCTAGAACTTCTTATGGTTGTTAGGATCAAGAGCACTAAGAGGGGGGAGTGAATTAGTGCAGTGAAAAACTTTCGATGATTAAAAAGGTGTTCGTACGATAAAAGCGATTTCGGTAGAAAAGTCGATTCGTAAATCTCTTTAACTTGTAATCAAGCGAGATGTAGTTAAAGGAAATCTATGAAGGCAGTTTGCAGTTATGATGAAAGTTAAAATGTAAGCGCAAACTGAAATATGATGTTCGTACGATAAAACTGATTTACGTCTAAACGTCGATTCAGAAAATATTAAACTTTAAAACACGATCGTAAATGTGCAGAAGGCAGTAAGCTATTGAGGAGGTTTGTAGTAAGGATAAGATGCTCAAAGTAAATGCAAACCGAGATTTAGAGTGGTTCGGTCAATCTTGACCTACATCCACTTTTGGCTTCCTCCACCGACGAGGTCACCGACGTCTACTAGAGGCCTTCCTTCAATAGGCGAAGGCCAACCACCCTTTTACAGTTTCACTCCTTTTGACAGGCTTAGTGTTGAATCTCGTATTTTGATGATGAAACCACTTGATATGTGTTTATGTTTTAATCTCCGTTTTGAGTGACGAAGGATGCTTCGATCAGGATGAGACAATTAAAGCAGGAAAAATCATGTTGTGCCGGAGGAACATGTCAGAAGATTGGACGTCGGGCCGGTGGATCGGTCGACGTATCGACAGAAGGCTTCGAGCCGTGGACTCGAGCATCGGGCCAAGAAGAGCAGGTATTGTGCTAAGGATATCGGAGTTGCGGAGTCAACTGACCGATTGGGCAATAAACCGTAGGAGAGGATGATGCGCCGAAGAATCGGACGAAGCGTCGAGAGACCAATGACATGCCGGACAACTTGGTTAATTGCTTAGGATTAATTGTCTCGATTGAAGTTTTGTTATAAGTGTGAGGATTAACTACGATGAAAGTAAGATATGTAGCAGGAGTTACGCCGGAGTCAAGACAATGATCACGTTGGGAGTTCGAGAGTTCGACGGAAGTTCGGACAGTCATCGAAAGTTCTGCGGGAACAAATCCGAGAAGCTCGTCGGAACTCGCCAAGTGGATCGTCGCAAGTCCAGGAGTTTGCCGGAAGTCCGCAGGAGCATCACCGAGGGTTCATCGGATGATCAACGGAAGTTCGCCGGAAGCTCGCCGGAAGAAGCGATTGACGCACCGGAGCAAGTTGCAGTAAATGTCTTAGGAAATATCGTTATTAGCACAATGATTAAGTTGGAAATAGGAGGTGATCCCATTAACTGAATCTTGGGGCAATTGGGCCCTTGAAAAACCTAAATTGGGCTGACTGGATCAACCTATTCGGACCCTGATTTCTATCAGGCGGTTGAACCGCCCCAGCCAGGCGGTGGCACCGCCTGGGCTCAGTCTCCGAGCGAGACTGGGCGGTGCAACCGCCCCTAACAGGAGGTGGCACCGACTGAGCTCGGTCTTCGAGCTCTAGCAGGAGGTGCAACTGCCTCAGTCAAGCGGTGGCACCGCTTGAGCTCGGTCTTCGAGCTCTGGCAGGAGGTGCAATCGCCCTTGATAGGAGGTGGCACCGTTCAGAGGCTCAATCTTCGAGCTCTGCTAGGCGGTGCAACCGCTAGATCTCAGAATTCCGGGAATTGACAGTTTTGAGCTCTAAATTCAAACTGGGTTGGGGCCTATAAATACCCCACCCTTTCAGTGCTGATAGTGCACCCAGAAACCACCGAAATTCTAATTTTACATTGTGATTTTGTGAGCTCAAAAGTGTTGTATGAGTTGAAAGTTCTTCTTCCTTTTTTCTTCCAAGTCCTAATCTATTTAGAGAGGAAAGGAAATTCTGTAAGGGTTGTCTCCTAAGCCCGTCAAAAGGAGTAAAATTGTAAAAGGGTGGTTGGCCTTCACCTATTGAAGGAAGGCCTCTAGTTGATGTCGGTAACCTCGTTGGTGGAGGAAGCCAAAAGTGGAGTAGGTCAAGATTGACCGAACCACTCTAAATCTCGGTTTGCATTTACTTTGAGAATCTTATCTTTACTGCAAACCTCCTCAAAAGCTTACTGCTTTGTGTGCATATACGATTGGGTTTCAAGCTTTGCACTTTCTGAATCGGCGTTTAGACGTAAATCAGTTTTATCGTATGATCATCATATTTCAGTTTGCGTTTACGTTTTGATTTCTATCATAACTGCAAACTGCCTTTATATCTTTGCTTTAACTACATCTCTCTTAATCAAGTGATTTACGAATCAACATTTAGACGTAAATCAGTTTTTTCATGCGAATATCATATTTTAGTTTGCGCCTACTATCTGATTTGAACCATAACTTCAAACTGCATTTATATCTTTGCTGCATCTCGCTTATTCAAAAGTTAAAGTGATTTACGAATCGACTTTCTTACTGAAATCACTTTTATCGAATGAACGCAGTTTTTTTTTTAATCGTAGAAGGTTTTTCGCTGCACTAATTCACCCCCCCCCCCCTCTTAGTGCTCTTGATCCTAACACTTAGGAGACAACCCTTACAGAATTTTCTCTCCTCTCTTTAAAGATTAGAACTTGGAAGAAAAGAGGGAGAAGAACTTTTGGCCTTTATAACAATTTTGAGCTCTAAAAATCATAAAATAAGATCAGGATTTCGGTGTGTTTTTGGTGCTCTTTCATTGCTGAAAGGGTGGGGTATTTATATGCCCCAACCCAGTTTGAATTTCGAGATCAAAACTGTCAATTCCCGGAATTCCGGGATCTGGCAGTTGCACCTCCTGACTGAGGCGGTTACACCGCCTGGCAGAGCTTGAAGACTGAGCCTCTAGGCGGTGCTACCTCCTTTCAGGGGCGGTTGCACCTCCTGCCAAAGCTCGATGACCGAGCTCAGGCGGTGCCACCGCTTGACTTAGGCGGTTGCACCTCCTGCCAGAGCTCGAAGACCGAGCTCAAGCGGTGCCACCTCCTGTTAGGGGTGGTTGCACCGCCCAGTCTCGCTCGGAGTCTGAGCCCAGGTGGTGCCACCGCCTAGCTGGGGCGGTTCAACCGCCTGGCAGAAATCAGGGTCCAAATGGGTTGATCCATTCAGCCCAATTTGGTTTTTTTAAGGGCCCAATTGCCCCAAGGTTAATTTAGTGGGATCACCTCCCATTTCCAACTTAATCATTGTGCTAACTACGATATTTCCTAAGACATTTACTGCAACTTGCTCCGGTGCGTCAATCGCTTCTTCCGGCAAACTTCCGTCGATCATCCGATGAACCCTCGATGATGCTCTTGCGGACTTCCGGCAAACTCCTGGACTTACAACGATCCACTTGGCGAGTTCTGACGAGCTTCTTTGGCAAGCTCATGGACTTCTCAGATTTGTTCCCGCAGAACCTCCGACGACTGTCCGAACTTCCGTTGAACTCTCGAACTCCCAACGTGATCATTGTCTTGATTCTGGCGCAACTCCTACTGCATATCTTACTTTCATCGTAGTTAATCCTGCACACTTATCTCAACATATAGATTAGATAACAAATGACAATTGACTTCATCATCAAAATCCGAGATTCAACAATCTCCCCCTTTTTTATGATGACAATCAATTGATAATGGAGTTAACCTTAACTCCCCCTGTCTATATGCCATACTTGAGATAGGTTATTCTTGAATTCAAAACGTTTGAATTCAAGAGACATATTGATAAGTTAAAATCATTTAAACTTATCATTACTCCCATCATGATTCCTATCATGATGTTTCTCTCTGAAGATGATGTCAAGGCTTGACATTCATTTTCAAATTTTACATTACAAGTTTGAATGATGGTAATAGTAGCAATTCATCATATTGTAAGATGTCAACATGTAAAACTACGAAGTAAGATTTTGATATCATTACATGATGCACACATTTCAAATGTTTTAGCAATTATTGCATTTCATCACATGGTAAGATATCAATACGTAAAATTACGAACAAGGCATAGCATAGCATTAATACTCATATATTTCTCCCCCTTTGTCATCAACAAAAAGTGTGGCAATTGTGATACCAAGAGAATAATATAAGCAAATTTTGAGCATAAGTGTGATAATTGTTCATGCCTTTACTATGTTCATGTTATTTTCCAATAGTGAGTGATAGGAAATCAATTATACAAGCATATAAAGGAAAGCATGATATGTAGATCGCTTTGAGTACTTCTTCCTTTTTATTTGTTATAATCTTTTTGCATGAAGGAGGAAGGCTATTTGTGAGTTTACTTTGAGTGAAGTTAAAATCGATGAGAGATTAAATCATGCTTCATTTTTACAAGGATCAAGATATGTATGTGAAACAAATCTTTGCAAGTAAAAACACTATCATCCATATTTCAAGATGGAATTTATAAGCAGGAATCATTTCATCAAATCCATTTCAGAAAAATATTTTTCATATAATAAGTGTATGAGAAAATCCAATTGTTAGGATACCAATTGTTAAGCGAATCCAAAAATGAAATTAACACTTTCATGTAGTCGGACAAGACTATGCTATAGATTTTCAAATACAATCATGAAGACAAAACATGCTTATTGTTATAGAAATTTTTGTATTCAATACATAATTTTCAATATGTAATTTAGGCATGTAATGACAATCAAATGATTTGATCATTCAATATAGTCCGAAAAATAATTTTAACTAGTTTATGTATTCGGACACATCAACATTCCCAATTCTCTTCTTATGAAATCAAATTGTTCTTCACTTAGAGGTTTTGTAAAAATATCAGCTAGTTGATGTTTAGTATCAATGAACTCTATGATTACATCATGATTAGTAACATGATCTCGTATAAAGTGATGTCTAATATCAATATGTTTTGTTCTTAAGTGTTGTATAGGATTCTTTGTTAAGCATATTGCACTTGTGTTATCACATTTAATGGGAATATTTTTAAGATGAACTTTATAATCTTCTAAGGTGTTTTTCATCCATACAACTTGTGCACAGCATGCA
Organism: Musa acuminata AAA Group; assembly: GCF_036884655.1. NCBI lineage: Eukaryota > Viridiplantae > Streptophyta > Magnoliopsida > Zingiberales > Musaceae > Musa > Musa acuminata. The sequence continues at coordinate 29,126,518 of NC_088327.1, forward strand.
CTTGCTGCAATATATTCAGCTTCGGTTGTTGATAGTGCAACCGAGTTTTGTGATAAGACCCTAAAGTCTTTTTGTGGAAGAAAGGGGAGAAATGGGAATGATAATGATCGCTTCGAGGGGATCGGCCTCCTTGATCGCTTCGAGGGGATCGGCCCTCCTTGATCACTTCGAGGGGATCGGCCCTCCTTGATCACTTCGAGGGGATCGGCCTCCTAGGGTTTGTCCAAAGACAGAATAGTATTTTTCATAGATTACCGAAAAGAAGTAGTTACATCCCTATTTATAAAGTTCCACCCAGGGTCCATCAGGACTTGAACTCTAATAATAAATAAATATTAAAGAAACCTCTACTTGACTCTAACTGAACCAAACCGACTCAATAAACAACTGGACTAAACAGACTCAATAAACATTATTCAAAAGCTCAAAAAAAGGGTCCTAACAGTTCCTCCCTCTTCAAATCAGCCTTGTCCTCAAGGCTGAGTAGCATCAATCTCTGGGAGCTTCTCTTTCAGTACTTTAGCCATAGACTATCTGTAACGCATCACAACCCGTTGATCAAGTAAGTATGATCTCCACTTTTTAATAGTGTAAGCAACAAGTCGGTCTTTCAATGTAGCAATCGTTGCATGGAACTTCTGGCCCTGTATAATCAATTTTATCTTTGAACCTTTGCTATCACAAGTGAAAATCCGTCCATCAACGATCTTTACTTCGAATCTGTCATAGTCTTCAATGTGGTGGGCCAATCGGTCAACAGTCTCACTATCCATAAAATTGTTAGTGCTACCAGTATCAATCAAAACTATAACAGGCTGATGTTCCAGAGTTTCGCCAACTTCCATAGTTTGCGAGTTAGAGTAGTCGGCTAATGCATGCATTGTATATATGGTAGGTCCAACATCTTCATTAGAATTTATACCTTCATAATCAGAGTCCACATTCATAGTTTTCGGTTCCTCTGCAATTGGTTCAATCATCAGAAGTTGCCCTTGTTTACATCGGTGCTCCATACTCCATTTTTCATCATAATACAAACCCCTTGCTGATCTTTCCTTGCTAATTTTTTTCTCATGTAGATTTGCAAATGAGATCGCAGCTATCATAGTACGGGGTTGACGAGCCTTAACTTCACACCAGATCTCTGGAATAAGCCCTTCAATAAATGTATCCAGAAGTTATCGGTTTGACCAATCTCTAGCTTGATTTGATAATCTTTCAAACCTACTCTGATATTCTAATACTGTAGAAGTTTGATGAATTTTGGCGAGTTGGCAATCAACATTCTCATATTCGAATTGGCCAAAGCGAACAAGAAGCCCTCTTTTGAACTGTTCCCATGAAGGAACTCCGTGGAAAGTTTCATACCAATCGTACCACTGGAGTGCATCTCCCTCGAGCTGGATTGAGGCCACTTCTACCTTGGATTCTTCTGAGGTTCTGTGAAAATGGAAAAAAATTTCTACTTTAGAGATCCAATTGGTCGAATCTCCATCTTTCCATCTTGGAAATTCCATCTTCATGTATGAGTAACTTGTGTCACAATGTTGGGGCCATTTTCCTGTATTTTCAGATCTGTGCAACGTAGAACTTGAGCCCCCATTTTGTTGAAATTTGCTGAGGCTCTTCAGTAGGCTCTTTTTGAAATCATTAAGTGTTTCTTGCAATCGATTCTCAATTCTGATTTCCAATGCTTCCATTTGTGCTTTCACCGAGTTATCAGTGGCCATTACGTAAGACTGCAAATCTGTAATCTCAACTCCTATTTTTGGTGTCTGGTCAAGGGCATCAACACTATCCAAGCAAAGTTGCCGAGGAGGTGGACGCCAAGGGCAGTGCTGCGATCGCTACGTTAGAGGAAGAGTAGCTACCCTGTGTTTGTGTCACTGCGTGAGATGAGAGCACCAAGGCTGACAGACGACGGTTGCGACTGTTGTGACCCAAGGAAGCAATCACCGAGAAGCCGTGTTGAGGCTGCGGTGATGGCAACCGACAACTGCAGCAGCGGAGGCAGAACAAGAGGGAGGTGGCATTGAAGCGATCGGGGTTGAGACTGTAGTGGTGGCAACCGGTGGCTGCGGCAACGATGCAGAGCAAGGGGGGCTGCAGCAATGGTGCAGATCGAGGGGGTTGAGGTGAAGGCTGCGGTGGCTAGCAGCAGCAGTCGTTGCTGGCCGGAGCGCAACGGCGGCGGTGGAGAAGGAGGCAGCGAGGGTCGTGGCAGGCTGGGCGGCGAGCGGCGTCGTCGCTGGCTGGGCAGCAGTGGCGACGCTGGTGGCAGCCGGCGTTCGCAGCAGCAAGGGGATCCACGACTACGGCAGCAAGGGGACCCGCAACTGCGACAGTGGTAACTGCCCTGTTTCGGCCACCACCGATGCAGAGCAAGGGGAAGCAACGGCTGGGAAGCGAGCGGGAGCAGCGGTTGGGAGGCGAGCGGCGGTCGTCGCACGGGGGAGCAGCGGCTGGAAGGCGAAGGCGACGGCGCTCGAGGCGACGGCGGCGGCTGGAAACAAGGGCAGCAGATGTGAGTTGCCGTGATAGCCCTGTTTCGGTTACAAAAGATGCAGAGCAAGGAGGATCGGCTGTTGGGAGGCGTGCGGCGGTCGTCGCACGGTGGCCCGCAGTGGTGATGGGTTGGCTGGTCGGCGATGGCGTTGGAGGGGAAGAGGAGTGCTGGAGGCGGCGCGGCTGCGATCGACGAGGGGCTGCGGCAATAGAGGAACTCTGTTTCTGCAACCGTGGCTGGGAGCAGCGTCACCAACGATCGCCGAGGAGAAAAGTCAAGCGGCTGCGCTGCGACGCAAGGGGAGGCGGGCGGCGGCAGTAGGGCTGGGATGGACGCTGGCAGCGTCGTCTCCTGGCCGGGGAACAGCGGCGGTGGTGGTCGCTGGCCGGGAACCGGGGCGATGGTGGGCGCTGGCCGGAGAGAAGCGACGGCCGGCGGGTGGGCTGGCCGGACGCAGGGGAAGCAAGGGTGCTTCTTCTTCTCTCTTTCTTTCTTTCTTTCTTTCTTTCTTCGTATCTTCTTTTCTTTTTTTTTTTTTTTTTTGATAGCTTCGTTGCAACGAGAACGTGAAGGATCGCTGCTCGGATACCAAATGATAAGACCCTAAAGTCTTATCGTAGGCTCCGATACCAAATGAAGAAAGGGGAGAAATGGGAATGATAATGATCGCTTCGAGGGGATCGGATTTTTTTTGATGGAAGCTAATCTCGAGTGCGCTTGACTTAAAGTATGTGTAAGGTAGAGTGAGCAACAAAACAAGTAAGTATAGAGTTCCACCCAAGGTCCATCAGGACTTGAACTCTAATAATAAATAAATATTAAATAAACCTCTACTTGACTCTAACTGAACCAAACCGACTCAATAAACAACTGGACTAAACAGACTCAATAAACATTATTCAAAAGCTCAGAAAAAGGGTCCTAACATTTTGTTTCTTAGACGACCAGGAAACAAGGGCATGTCCTAAAAATTGACATGTTCCTGATGTGCTTTTTCTATCTAGTCTACAGCCAGCAAAGTCCGCATCAGCATAAGCAATTAACTCAAGATTCTCTAATTTTGGGTACCATAATCCTAGATTTGTGGTACCATTAAGATATCTAAGTATTCTTTTAACTGCTTTGAGATAAGATATCTTAGGGTTTGATTGAAATCTAGCATAAAGTCCTACACTGAACATGATATCTGGTCTAGTTGCAGTGAGGTAAAGTAAACTTCCTATCATGCCCCTATAAGTTTTTTGAACGAAGCTTTCTCCACTTTCATCAATTTCTAACTTAGTGGAGGTGCTCATAGGAGTGTTAATAGCTTTTGAGCTATTCATATTAAACATTTTTAGCAAATTCATAGCATATTTAGTTTGACTAATAAAGATGTCATTGCTTAGTTGTTTGATTTATAAGCCTAAGAAGAATGTTAATTCTCCCATTAAACTCATTTCGAATTCAAGACTCATAGTTTTACCAAAAGATTCACAAAGAGATTCATTCGTAGAACCAAAGATAATATCATCAACATAAATCTGAACAATGAGAAAATTATTTTCAAAATTCTTGATGAATAATGTAGTATCAACCTTGCCTTTTGTGAAATTATTTTCAATAAGAAAAAAACTAAGTCTCTCATACCAAGCCCTCGGAGCTTGTTTTAAACTATAGAGATCTTTAGTTAATCTAAACACATGATTAGGGAGGCTATTGTTTTCAAATCCAGGAGGTTGTTCAACATAGACTTCTTCGGAAATAAAGCCATTAAGAAAAGCGCTTTTAACATCCATTTGAAATAACTTAAAATTATTACTACTAGCGTAGGCAAGGAGCATCCTTATGGCTTCTAATCGAGCCACAGGAGTGAAGGTTTCTTCGTAATCGATACCTTCTTCTTGGTTGAAACCTTTGGCCACTAATCTAGCTTTGTTTCTAACCACGATACCATATTCATCTTGCTTGTTTCTAAAAACCCAGTTAGTACCAATAACTAAATGGTCAGTTGGCCTAGGAACAAGCTTCCACACCTCATTTCTCTCAAATTGATTTAATTCAACTTGCATTATGATAATCCATGAATCATCTTTCATGGTTTCGTCAACACATTTGGGTTCAATTTGGGAGAGAAAAGCGATGTTGGCATCAAAATTTTTAAGAGAAGAACGTGTTTGAACCCCCTTTGATGTGTCTCCGAAGATTAGCTCCTTAGGATGAGCATCTACATACTTCCAATCCTTGGGTAAGGATGTTTCGGAAGTGGATGCATCCAAGTTACTAGTTGGAGACGGGGTTTCATTTAAATTCAAGGAATCAAAATTAACATCATCATCAAAATCGTTTTTCCTGATTTCGAAAATCTCATTGAAAACAACATGAATGGATTCTTCAATAATTAAAGTTCTTTTATTGAAGATACGAAAAGCTTTAGAAACCGAAGAATAACCAAGAAAGATTCCTTCATCGGATTTAGCATCAAATTTTCCTAAGTTATCTTTTTCATTCAAGATAAAACACTTACACCCAAAGACTTTAAAATATGAAACATTGGGTTTTTTGTTGTTCCATAACTCATAGGGAGTTTTGGTGAGTAAGGGTCTTACAAGAACTCTATTCAAAATATAGCATGTAGTGTTTATGGCTTCGGCCCAAAAATATTTGGGTAGGCTATGTTCATTCAACATGGTTCTTGTCATTTCTTGTAAATTTCGATTTTTTCTTTCTACTACTCTATTTTGTTGAGGATTTCTAGGAGTAGAGAAATTATGGTTGTATCCATTGAGTTCACAAAATTCTTGGAAATCATGGTTTTGAAATTCACCACCGTGATCACTTCTAATTGACGAAATCATAGAACCCTTTTCATTTTGAACAAGTTTACAAAACTTGGTAAAATATCTAAAGCATTTATTTTTCTGTTTTAAGAAGTAAGTCCATGTGTATCTACTATAGTCATCCACAATGACGAAGGCGTATTTGCTACCTCCTAGGCTTGATGTAGAGATTGGTCTGAACAAGTCCATATGGATCAATTGTAAGGGCCTAGAGGTGCTTATTTGATTCTTAGATTTGAAACTACCCTTAATTTGTTTACCTAATTGGCAAGCATCACATACATTATCTTTGATGAACTTGATATGAGGAATTCCTCTTACAAGTTCTTTAGATGACATTTGAGTGATTAGTTTCATGCTAGCATGACCTAATCTTCTATGCCATAGCCAAGCATCCTCATTCAAAACCGAAAAATACATTCATTGCACAAATCATTGATGTCAATAGTGTATACATTATTTTATTTTAATGCAATCATAGACGTGTTTTTGTGTGGCTTTTCAATGATGTAAGCATTAGATTCGAATCTGACAATATATCCTTTATCACATAATTGACTAATGCTCAAGAGGTTATGTTTTAAACCATCAACTAACAAAACATCTTCAATAAAGAAGTTGGATTTATTACCTATGGTTCCTTTGCCAATGATTTTACCCTTGTTGTTGTCTCCGAAGGTGACATAGCCTTCATCTATGCTAGTGAGCTTAGAGAATTGAGATGGATCTCCGGTCATATGCCTTGAGCATCCACTATCAAGGTACCATCTCTTGTCCTAGCTTGCGATGGTATAGGTTTCTACAAGAAAGGATGATCTTTAGGTACCCATTTGCTTTTGGGTGCCTCAAAAATAGATCTACATTGTTTATCATGTTGCATAGAATTTATCATATTTCCTTTAGGAACCCAAATTAATTTGTTCGGACTAATTTTCTTGAATGGACAATAATGCGTTTTGTGTCTAAGTTTGCAACAAAAGTTGCATTTACTTTGGTGTCGAATATATAAGATGGGGCCTTTTATGAAGGTGGTTGGATTTTGGTGAGGACTTCTCACAAATCCTATTCCACTTCTTTTGGGAACGTGACCCTTGTTTGTAAGGATTATGTTCAAAGACTTGCTACCAACCTCGAATTTCTTCAAGGTGTCTTTAAGTAGCAAGTTTTCCTTTTGGAGAGTTTCTAGATCATGACATTTTATGCATGAACCTAAACTATCCTGATATTCAGTTTTTAACTTATCAAAATTACAAGTAAGACTATCATGCTCCTTTTTTATCAATTTGTATTTTCTACTAATAATCTTGCATTCATCAAATAAGTCATGGAAGGCATTTAATAATTAATCAAATGATAAATCTGCATCTATTAAATTCGTTACCTCCTCCCCGATGGCCATTAAGGTGTAATGAGCAACTTGCTCGGTGTTGGACTCCTCTACTTCGGACGCGATCGAGTCATCCCACGTTGGTTTAAGTGCCTTCTTCTTTGATGTTCTATTTTTTACTTGGGGACAATCACTCTTATAGTGTCCTAGCTTTTTGCACTCATAGCAAATAACTTGGTCCTTCTTGGGTTCAAATTTATTTTTTGTTTCATTCTTAAACTTATTTCTTTTAATGAATTTTTTAAATTTTCTTGTTAGAAGTGCCAAGTCATCGTCACAGTCCTCATCACTTGAGTTTTCTCTCAAGTGGTCTTCTGAAGTTCTAAGTGCCATATCCTTCCTGTTCTTTGGAAGGATGTCTTCTTGCTCTTCATGAGCTTTGCAAGTCATCTCGTAGGTCATTAATGACCCGATTAGTTCTTCAAGAGGGAAGTTGTTTAGATCTTTCGCCTCTTGAATAGTAGTTACTTTAGGATCCCAACTCTTAGAAAGGGATCTTAGAATCTTATTTACGAGCTCAAAATCCGAAAAACTTTTTTCGAGTCCTTTTAGACCGTTGACGATATCCGTGAAACGGGTAAACATGTCGCCAATAGTCTCACTCGGTTTCATCCGGAAAAGTTCGAAAGAATGTATCAAAAGATTGATTTTTGACTCTTTCACTCTACTTGTGCCTTCATGAGTCACTTCGAGTGTGTGCCAAATATCAAATGCGGTTTCACAAACCAAAACATGGTTAAACTCATTTTTATCAAGCGCACAAAATAAGACATTCATAGCCTTTGCATTAAGAGCGAAAGCCTTCTTCTCCAATTCATTCCAATCGATAATTGGAAGAGTAGACTTCGAAAATCCATTTTTGACAAGATTCCAAAGTTCAAAATCCATAGAAATAAGAAAGATCCTCATTCGGGTCTTCCAATAGGTGTAGTCCGTCCCATTGAACATGGGTGGACGTGTAATAGAATGGCCCTCTTGGTTTCCGGCGTATGCAATCTCTCTTGGGTTTTAATCCGTTTGAGAGTTAACCCCGCTCTGATACCAATTGTTAGGATCAAGAGCACTAAGAGGGGGGGCGGGGGGGGGGGGGGTGAATTAGTGCAGCGGAAAACTTTGGACGATTAAAAAGGTGTTCGTATGATAAAAGCGATTTCGGTAGAAAAGCCGATTCGTAAATCTCTTTAACTTGTAATCAAGCGAGATGTAGTTAAAGGAAATCTATGAAGGCAGTTTGCAGTTATGATGAAAGTTAAAATGTAAGCGCAAACTGAAATATGATGTTCGTACGAGAAAACTGATTTACATCTAAACGCCGATTCGGAAAATATTGAACTTTAAAACACGATCATAAATGTGCAAAAGGTAGTAAGCTATTGAGGAGGTTTCTAGTAAGGATAAGATGCTCAAAGTAAATGCAAACCGAGATATAGAGTGGTTCGGTTAATCTTGACCTACATCCACTTTTGGCTTCCTCCACCGACGAGGTCACCGACGTCTACTAGAGGCCTTCCTTCAATAGGCGAAGGCCAACCACCCTTTTACAGTTTCACTCCTTTTGAAGGGCTTAGGAGACAACCCTTACAGAATTTTCTCTCCTCTCTTTAAAGATCAAAACTTGAAAGAAAAGAGGGAGAAGAACTTTTTGCCTTTACAACAATTTTGAGCCCTAAAAATCACAGAATAAGATCAGAATTTCGGTGTGTTTTTGGTGCTCTTTCAGTGCTGCAAGGGTGGGGTATTTATAGGCCCCAACCCAGTTTGAATTTCGAGCTCAAAACTGTCAATTCCCGGAATTCCGGGATCTGGTGGTTGCACCTCCTGACTGAGGCGGTTGCACTGCCTGGCAGAGCTCGAAGACTGAGCCTCTGGGCGGTGCCACCTCTTGTTAGGGGTGGTTGCACCTCCTGCCAGAGCTCGAAGACCGAGCTCAGGCGGTGTCACCGCTTGATTGAGGCGGTTGCACCTCCTGCCAGAGCTCGAAGACCGAGCTCAAGTGGTGCCACCTCCTATCAGGGGCGGTTGCACCGCCCAGTCTCTCTTGGAGACTGAGCCCAGGCGGTGCCACCGCCTGGCTGGGGCAGTTCAACCGCTTGGCCGAAATCAGGGTTCGAATGGGTTGATCCATTCAGCCCAATTTGGGTTTTTCAAGGGCCCGATTGCCCCAAGATTAAGTTAATGGGATCACCTCCCATTTCAACTTAATTATTATGCTAACTACGATATTTCCTAAGACATTTATTGCAACTTGCTCCGGTGCATCAATCGCTTCTTCCGGTGAGCTTCCGGCGAACTTCCGTCGATCATCCGATGAACCCTCGGTGATGCTCCTGCGGACTTCCGGCAAACTCATGGACTTGCGACGATCCACTTGGCGAGTTCCGATGAGCTTCTTTGGCAAGCTCATGGACTTCTTGGATTTGTTCCCGCAGAACCTCTGACGACTGTCCGAACTTCCGTTGAACTCTCGAACTCCCAACGTGATCATTGTCTTAATTCCGGCGTAACTCCTACTGCATATCTTACTTTCATCGTAGTTAATCCTGCACACTTATCTCAACATATAGATTAGATAACAAATGACAATTGACTTCATCATCAAAATCCGAGATTCAACAATGGTCACCCCTCCTATTCTCCTTAGCCTCCTATCCTCCTCTTAGCTTCGATAACCTTGTGGTGCATGTGGAGAGGGAGATCTCACGACGATTTGAGGAGTGTTGTCACTACGTCTACCATGTGGATCATCGCTAGAGAGGAGTATGTGAGTTCTCCTACATCCTCTCTATTGGATCTAGAAATTTTAGGGATATATGATCTCCCTATGTCACTTCTCACATGATACATACGGTTTTTGGTTTTGTGATTTTCTCACACACCAATCATTGTACAATTACCAAGTACTTGACTTTGGAAAATCTAGTTTTGTTTTTGTTTTCCACTTCGCATAAGATACCAATCTACAATTTCCAAGATGGAAATTCATTTGATGAAATTGATTTCGAAAATGTGCTTGACTTAGAATATGAGTAAGTATAATAAGTAATTAAATCAAAAAGCAATAGTAACGAAGAGCATAAAAGGAAATGCACACCGAATTTAGAGTAGTTTATGTTGGGAAATCTACGGTGACATCACATGCGCAGCGGAAGAACAGAAAATAAAATCCTAGAATATTTCGTAGAAAATAAGGTTTTATCATCGTGGAAAGATTGGTGTGCAAACACCTATGAAACCAAAAAACTACGCATACAAGAGAGATTGTGTTACCTAGGAAGATCATATATCCCTGTATTCTTGCATATCTATACGAGAGGATGAAGGAGGCCAACTATCCTCCTCTCTAGTGGTGATTCACATGGCAGGGGCTGCGAAGGCACTCAAATTGCTGCCCAAATCTTCTCTTCACTCGCACCATACAATCAAGAAGGGGCTGCCCCTTCTTGTTGCCCACAAACCCTAACTAGGGGTTACTGGTTGAGTTGGATAAGGAGAGAGAAGAATAGGAGGTGGCCGCCAAAAGAACCCAACTCATAGTTTTTTGGTTCCCTCCTATTTATAGAGCCCCCTATTAAATTAACCATAATGGATCCTACCATATTTGGTATTGAATCTCCATCCAACTATCCAAGCCTCTTAGATTAGTGGGTCTCCACCTAATAATCTCTCATTTGCTCTTATTGGGTCTCATCTATAGGATCCAATAATTTATGAACTTATTAGATATCCAATAAGATAGGTGCTCTAGCAGATATCTCATATCCAAACCTCTACTTGTGGCACCACCTACAATATATGTGTGACTCTCTAGGCCCAATATCAAGCTAGCCGTGAGTCATACCTGTCAGAACTCCTTATAGCTCAATGAATTATTATCTTTATAATAATTCACTCAACTAATCGACTACAAACAATTCAAGCCACTACGCCGTAGTCCCTAGATGATGCAAGGGAATCCAATCTATTGGATTTGTCTGTCCTCAATTATCGTATATCTATAGTCTGTTATCTATCTAATATCCCAAAGACTATATACTAGGTATGGTGCTATTAGGCCCAAACAGTTTCTTCTTGAGTCTCACTCTAATAAGATTCTCCCGGAAAACTCTTTCTTTCTGAATCTAAATGGCCCTTGCTAGGGATTTGTCTGAGCAAGAATACATGAAATATTTCTCTTAGGACAACGGGAGCAAATGATTATCTATCGATACTCAATAGCCCTTGTAAGGTTGGCTACCACTCTTGATGATCGATTATGCTATATCTAAAACTTTCAGGCCTATAAGTTCGGTATGAAAGAGTGGAGTACTCATATAGGACATCCTTGGTGTGTTAAGTCTAAGGACTAGATACATCACTGGGATGACATAATCCTTGTCTAATAATAAGGCATTATCAACTATCCAGCATTTCTTGAGCATTTTAATAAGTGAACTCATTCTCCAATGAGCACCTATATTATATCCATAGTTTCCCCACATGAATAACTATGAGACTAGCTATTTATATCATATAGATAGGTATACGGTGCACTAGTCTATCCGGTTATCTTGATGTCCCTCTTAAGTAATCTATGACCAAGATTATTTGGGGCTTGTGTTTAAAGGTGAATCGATCCAATTCCCATTAAGCAGGTCCATGGAAATCATATTTGCTAGTAATATATGCCCTACAAGCCAACCACGTGAGTGATGGCATGTGTGACATGATATACATTTTTTTTCTTATTATATTATTTAGAATTTTATCACTTTATATTGCATATTACATGAATATATTATGATGTCCATGGATCTATACAATGGGAATCGGATCGTGATGAGATCACAATAAAAAGATCGATTCGCCTTTAAACACAGACGATAAATAATCTTGGTCATAGGTTACTCGAGAGGAAAATCAAGATAACCAGATAGATTAGTCTTATATTTGCTCATGTGGGGACACTAGGGATACAGTGCAAGTGCTCATTGGAGAATGAGTTCATTGATTGCTCCACTCATAGAATGTTGGATGGTTGATGATGCCTTATTGACAAATAGTGATTCCGTAGTTCTAGTAGTATATTTGATTCTTAAACTTGAAACACTAAGGATGTCCTATATGAGTACTCCATATTGAATCTCGGATTTTGATGATGAAGTCAATTGTCATTTGTTATCTAATCTATATGTTGAAATAAGTGTGCAGGATTAACTACGATGAAAATAAGATATGCAACAGGAGTTGCGCCGGAGTCAAGATAATGATCACGTTGGGAGTTCGAGAGTTCGACGGAAGTTCGGACAGTCATCGGAGGTTCTGCGGGAACAAATCCGAGAAGTCCATGAGCTTGCCAAAGAAGCTCGTAAGAACTCGCCAAGTGGATCGTCGCAAGTCCAGGAGTTTGCCGGAAGTCCGCAGGAGCATCACCGAGGGTTCATCGGATGATCGACGGAAGTTCGCCGGAAGCTCGCCGGAAGAAGCGATTGACGCACCGGAGCAAGTTGCAGAAAATGTCTTAGGAAATATCGTAGTTAGCACAATGATTAAGTTGGAAATGGGAGGTGATCCCATTAACTTAATCTTGGGGCAATTGGGCCCCTGAAAAACCCAAATTGGGCCGAATGGATCAACCCATTCGGACCCTGATTTCTACCAAGCGGTTGAACCGCCCCAGCCAAGCGGTGGCACCGCTTGGGTTCCGTCTCCGAGCGAGACTGGGCGGTGCAACCGCCCCTGATAGGAGGTGGCACCGCCTGAGCTCGATCTTCGAGCTTTGGCAGGAGGTGCAACCGCCTTAGTCAGGTGGTGGCACCGCTTGAGCTCGGTCTTCGAGCTCTGGCAGGAGGTGCAACCGCCTTATTCAGGCGATGACACCGCATGAGCTCAGTCTTCGAGCTCTGGCAGGAGGTGCAACCGCCCCTGACAAGAGGTGGCACCGCCTAGAGGCTCAGTCTTCGAGCTCTGCCAGGCGGTGCAACTGCCAGATCCCGAAATTCTAGGAATTGACAGTTTTGAGCTCAAAATTCAAACTGGGTTGGGGCCTATAAATACCCCACCATTTTAGCACTGAAAGAGTACTAAAAACACACTGAAATCCTGATCTTATTATGTGATTTTTAGAGCTCAAAATTGTTGTAAAGGCCAAAAGTTCTTCTCCCTCTTTTCTTCGAAGTTCTGGTCTTTAAAGAGAGGAGAGAAAATTCTGTAAGGGTTGTCTCCTAAGCCCGTCAAAAGGAGTGAAACTGTAAAAGGGTGGTTGGCCTTCGCCTATTGAAGGAAGGCCTCTAGTGGACGTCGGTGACCTCGTCGGTGGAGGAAGCCAAAAGTGGATGTAGGTCAAGATTGACCGAACCACTCTAAATCTCGGTTTGCATTTACTTTGAGCATATTATCTTTACTGCAAACCTCCTCAAAAGCTTACTGCTTTCTGCGCATATACGATTGGGTTTCTGTAACATCCCATTAGTCTCACATCGGAAGTGGGCAATGTGTATGATTAGCTTATAAGGGTCTGATGAGTGTACTACGTTAACTCCCTCTTAAGCATTTTGGTCCGCGGTTGAAGGACCAAAATGGAGTTATTGGCTCATCAGACTCGGGTCGTGAAATTTGGTATCAGAGCCGACCTAGCATTTGGGCAGGGTGACAAGGCTCGAGTAGGAAAGGGCTACCCATGGATGGAGTTAGAGAACTCATCACGGCGTAGAGCCACCACTGAGTTAAACCTCACATGCACTATGCTAGGGTTCGATCTGGGATATGTTGGACTTTGACGAGGATGTCAAGTTAATTGAGTTGGGGATAATGTAACATCCCATTAGTCCCACATCGGAAGTGGGCAATGTGTATGATTAGCTTATAAGGGCCTGATGAGTGTACTACGAAAAACTCCCGCTTAAGCATTTTGGTCCGCGGTTGAAGGACCAAAATGGAGTTATTGGCCAGTTGGCTCATCAGATCCGGATCATGACATTTGGTATCAGAGCCGACCTAGCATTTGGGCAGGGTGAGAGGGCTCGAGTAGGAAAGGGCTACCCGTGGATGGAGTCAGAGAACTCATCACGGCGTGGAGCCACCACTGAGCTAAACCTCACATGCACTAGCATCTCATTAGTCCCACATCGGAAGTGGGCAATGTGTATGATTAGCTTATAAGGGCCTGATGAGTGTACTACGAAAAACTCATGCTTAAGCATTTTGATCCATGGTTGCAGGACCAAAATGGAGTTATTGGCCAGTTGGCTCATCAGACTCAGGTCGTGACATTTTTTAATGTAACATCCCATTAGTCCCACATCGAAAGTGGGCAATGTGTATGATTAGCTTATAAGGGCCTGATGAGTGTACTACGAAAAACTCCCGCTTAAGCATTTTGGTCCATGGTTGCAGGACCAAAATGGAGGGTCGTGACATTTGGTATCAGAGCCGACCTAGCATTAGGGCAGGGTGAGAGGGCTCGAGTAGGAAAGGGCTACCCGTGGATGGAGTTAGAGTACTCATCACGGCGTGGAGCCACCACTGAGTTAATCCTCGATCTGGGATATGTTGGACCTTGATGAGTTGGGGATAATGTAACATCCCATTAGTCTCACATCGGAAGTGGGCAATGTGTATGATTAGCTTATAAGGGCCTGATGAGTGTACTACGTTAACTCTCGCTTAAGCATTTTGGTCCGCGGTTGAAGGATCAAAATGGAGTTATTGGCCAGTTAGCTCATCAGACTCGGGTCATGATAGTTTCAAGCTTTGCGCTTTCCAAATCGGCGTTTAGACATAAATCAGTTTTATCGTACGATCATCATATTTAAGTTTGCGTTTACATTTTGATTTCTATCATAACTGCAAACTACCTTTATATCCTTGCTTTAACTGCATCTCGCTTAATCAAGTGATTTACGAATCAACATTTAGACGTAAATCAATTTTTTTATACGAATATCATATTTTAGTTTGCGCCTACTATATGATTTGAACCATAACTGCAAACTATATTTTTATCTTTGCTGCATCTCGCTTAATCAAAAGTTAAAGTGATTTACTAATCGTTTTTCTTACAGAAATCACTTTTATCGAACGAACGTAGTTTTTTTAATCGTAGAAGGTTTTCCGCTGCACTAATTCACCCCCCCCTCTTAGTGCTCTTGATCCTAACAATTGGTATCAGAGCGGGGTTAACTCTCCAACGGATTAAAACCCAAGAGAGATGGCATACGTCGGAAACCAAGCGGGCCATTCTATTACACATCCACTCATGTTTAATGGGACAGACTACACCTATTGGAAGACCTGAATGAGGATCTTTCTTATTTCTATGGATTTTAAACTTTGAAATCTTGTCAAAAATGGATTTTCAAAGTCTTCTCTTCCAATGATCGATTGGAATGAATTGGAGAAGAAGGCTTTCGCTCTTAATGCAAAGGCTATGAATGCCTTATTTTGTGCACTTGATAAAAACGAGTTCAACTGTGTTTCGGTTTATGAAACCACATTTGATATTTGGCACACACTCGAAGTGACTCACGAAGGCACAAGTAGAGTGAAAGAGTGAAAAATCAATCTTTTGATACATTCTTTCGAACTTTTCCGGATGAAACCAAGTGAGACTATTAGCGACATGTTTACCCGTTTCACGGATGTCGTCAACGGTCTAAAAGGACTCGGAAAAAGTGTTTTGGATTTTGAGCTCGTAAATAAGATTCTAAGATCCCTTCCTAAAAGTTGGGATCCTAAAGTCACTGCTATTCAAGAGGCGAAAGATCTAAACAACTTCCCTCTTAAAGAACTAATTGGGTCATTAATGACCTACGAGATGACTTGCAAAGCTTATGAAGAGCAAGAAGACATCCTTCCAAAGAACAGGAAGGATATGGCACTCAGAACTTTAGAAGACCACTTGAGAGAAAACTCAAGTGATGAGGACTATGACGATGACTTAGCACTTCTAACAAGAAAATTTAAAACATTCATTAAAAGAAACATGTTTAAGAATGACACAAAAAATAAACTTGAACCCAAGAAGGACCAAGTTATTTGCTACGAGTGCAAAAAGTCGGGACACTACAAAAGTGATTGTCCCCAAGTCTAAATGAGAACATCAAAGAAGAAGGTGCTCAAAGCAACGTGGGATGACTCGAGCGCGTCCGAAGAAGAGGAGTCCAACACCGAGCAAGTTGCTCATTACGCCTTAATGGCCATCTGAGAGGAGGTAACGAATTTAATAGATGCAGATTTATCATTTGATGAATTATTAAATGTCTTCTATGACTTATTTGATAAATGCAAGATTATTAGTAGAAAATATAAATTGCTAAAAAAGGAGCATGATAGTCTTACTTGTAATTTCGATAAGTTAAAAACTGAATATCATGATAGTTTAGGTTCATGCATAAAATGCCATGATCTAGAAACTCTCCAAAAGGAAAACTTACTACTTAAAGATACCTTGAAGAAATTCGAGGTTGGTAGCAAGTCTTTGAACATGATCCTTGCAAACAAGGGTCACGTTCCCAAAAGAAGTGGAATCAGATTTGTGAGAAGTCCTCACCAAAATCCAACCATCTTCATAAAAGGCCCCATCTTACATGTTCGACACCAAAGCAAATGCAACTTTTGTTGCAAACTTAGACACAAAACGCATTATTGTCCATTCAAGAAAATTAGTCCGAACAGATTAATTTGGGTTCCTAAAGGAACAATGACAAATTCTATGCAACATGATAAAAAATGTAGATCTATTTTTGAGGCATCCAAAAGCAAATGGGTACCTAAAGATCATCCTTTCTTGTAAAGACATAAAACATCATAAGCTGTAAGCAAGAAATAATATCCTACTCTTTGGATTCTCGATATTCATGACCCGAGATCCAAAAAGAACTCACTATGCTCTCTAGCCTAAATGATAGAAGAGGATTAGAAAATTAAAATTACAAATGCAATATAGATACAATCCTATTTGATCCCTCAGAATTGGAAACCCATGATTCTCACTTCACATATCCTCTGGATTTTTGAACCCATTGATGTCATCCGTTCGTTACTTTCGAATCCAACTATATTATAAACTTACTAAGTTTGTCATGAACTTGCAAGGCTTACCAACTTAAACAATCGGTCACAAACATATGCATGACATTTAGAGTATGCACGTCACAAGATCTATCTTGATCATGCAAAATTTCTTATCTTACAATGAAAATTCTTACGTAATTACGTAAGTAAAGTTGATTGCTCTAAATGAAAATTCTTCTCAAGTCAAAAACATTCAAATCAGATCACACTGCAGTCAGAACAAGTGCTCACCGCCTGTAGGCGGTGGCACCGCCCCAGCTGGAGGTAGCACCTCCGGCTGTCATGTGTTGCAAGCGGTTGCACCGCCCCAACCAGCGGTGCAACCGCCCGCAATTCTGCCTCTTTTTAACCCGAGCTAGGGCCGGCGGTGGAACCAACCCGAACTCACTCCCTTCCCCTCTTTACTCTTCCAAAGCTTCGCCACCTCCATTTCACCCCTCATAGCATCCTAAATACTCCTCATTTTGAAGCAAAAGATCAACAATCTCTCCTTCTATTGAAGATCTCACTAATCTAAAAGGCTTCGGTAATTGGATGTAGATCTAGTACCTAATAAGGAAGGATCCATTAGGGTTTACTGGGGGTCTCTATAAATAGGAGGGAACTAAAGGCTCATAGGCTGGGGCTTCTTAATTATCACCTCCTATTCTTTTCTCCTCTCCTCCTCTTTAGATAGTAGGCATAGAGATTTGAGGAGCGTCGTCGCAGCCCTGCTATGTGGATCACCGCTAGAGAGGAGGATGCTTGACCTCCATTCTCTCCAATAGATATATAGGGATTTAGGGATATACGATCTCCCTAGGTAAAACACAACTATCTATCTCACATGTAGTTTTCTATGTTGTAGGTTTTACCCACCAATCTACGCATGATGACAAACACATATTAGGAAATTTGGGGCTTTTGTTTTATGTTCCTTCGCTGTGTATGTGATGTCGCCCCTAGATTTCCCAACATATCTATTATTATATTGGATACATGCTATATTATTCCTTCTATTATTAAAAATATTATTTTCATTTTATGTTTGACAGTTAGTGGATATAAATTTATTTTTAAGATTAGTAATTATTTAATATTATTAGATGATGAGATCATCACGAGAGGAACATTGCATAATGATTTATTTAAGTTAGACACTACTCCATATATCATGAATGTAAGTGTGTCCAAGAAGAAATGAGATGAGGTGAACAGTGCATACTTGTTGCATTATAGGCTAGGTCATATCACTGAGGGAAGATTTCAAAAGTTGCTAAAGGATAGATATGCAGATTCATTCGACTATGAGTCATATGTAACTTGTGAGCCTTGCCTTCGTGGAAAACTGACCAACTCTCCATTTTGTGAAACTAGAGAGTGAGCTACTCGAACTCATACATAGTGATGCATATGGACCTATGTCAAGAATGAAGTGGAAAACCAGATTGGAAAGAGTATCAAGACTCTTTGATCAGATCGAGGAGATGAGTACTTAAATATAGAGTTCACCCAATTCTTCAACAACCACGGGATTCTATCCTAATGGACACGTCCTTATATACCTCAATTTAATGGTGTATTTGAAAGGAGGAATCATATACTATTAGACATGGTGCGATCCACGATGAGCTTCATCGACCTACCTGTCTCATCATAAAGATTGCATCTTACCTTCTGAATAAAGTTACATCTATGTTGGTAGTGTCTACATCATATGAGATATGGAAAGGGAAGAAGCCCGATCTGAAGGTTGCTAAGATTTGGGGCTGCCTTGCCTATGTTAAAAGATAACCCTAAAAAGTTGAAATCTCATATAGAACGGTGCAAGTTCATGGGTAGCCAAAAAGAGCCTAGCCTATAGCCCTTTGGTTCCTCCTTATTTATAGAAGCCCCTTATTAACTTAACCCTAATGGATCCTGCCATAATAGGTACTTGATCTCCATCCAACTACCCAAACCCCTTAGATTAGAGGGTCTCTACCCAATAATCTCACATTGGCCCTTATTGGATCTCATCCATAGGATCCAATAATTCAAGGGTTTATTAGATATCCAATAAGATAGGGGCTCTAGTGGATATCTCATATTTGAACTTCTATTCGTTACAACACCTACCATATGTGCGTGACCCCCTAGGTCCAATATCAATCTGACTATGAGTTATACCTATCAGAACTCCTTTTGGCTCAATAAATTATTATCCCCATAATAATTCACTCGACTCATCGACTATAAATGTAATATAAGGAAATCTAGGGGCGACATCACATGCGCAGTGGAAGAACAAAAAATAAAAATCCCCTAAATTTCTAATAAATTGTGTTCATTGTAATGCGAAGATTGGTGCGCAAAATCGTAAAATTGAAAATCGCATGTGAGATAGTTTGTATGTTACCTAGGGAGATCGTATATCCCTGAATCTCAATAGATTTGACAGATTTGTAGGAGAGGATGAAAGAGGTCAAGCGTCCTCCTCTTTAGCGGGGATCCACACAGTAGGGCTACGATGACGCTTCTCAAATCTCCAGGCTTGTTATCTGAGGAGAAGGGGAGAGGAGAATAAGAGATGACAACCAAGAGAAGCTTTAGCCAATGAACCTTTGGTTCACTACTATTTACAAAGGCCTCTTGTCAACTTAACCCAAATGGATCCTGCCCTGTTGGGTACTGGATCTTCATTCAACTACCCAAGCCTATTAAATTAATGGATCTCTATCCAATAATCTCTCATTAGTTCTTATTAGATCTCATCAATAGTATCTAACAATTTAGGGGCTTATTGGATATCCAATAAGATAGGGGCTCTAACGGATATCTTATATCCGAACCTCAACTCGTCGCAATATCTATCATATGTGTGTGACCCTTTAGGCCCAATATCGAGCTGGCCATTAGTTATACTTGTCAGAACTCCTTCTAGCTCAGTAAAATATTATCTCTATAATAATTCACTCGACTCATCGACTACGAACCTACTAGGCCACTACGTCATAGTCCCCAGATGATACAAGGGAATCCAATCCACTGGATCTATCTATCCTTAGTTACCGTGTACCTATAGTCACTCATCTATCTAATATCCCAAAGATGGTATACCGGGCATGGTGCTGTCAGACCCATAAGGTTTCTACTCAAGTCTCACTCTAATCAAATTTTCTTGGAGAACTCTTTCTCTCTCAATCCAAATAACCTTAGCTAGGAATTTGTTTGAGCAAGAATACATAGGATATTTCTCACATGACATCTAGAGCGGATGATCCTCTATCAACATTCAATAGCCCTCATAAGGTTGGTTACCACTCCCGATATCCAGTTGTGCTAGATCTAAAACTTCCAAACCTATAAGTCCAATATCAAAGTGTGGAGTACTCATATAGGACATATTTTATGTCTCAAGTCTAAGGACCAAGTACACCATTGGGACAATGGAATCGTTGTCTGACAATGAGGTATCATTATCCATCCAGCATTCTGTGAGCAGATTAATCAGTGAACTCATTCTCCAATGAGCATATACAATATATTCCTAGTGTCCCCCCATGAGTAGCTATGAGATCAGCCGCCTCAGAATATGCTTAGACTTCTGATGAGACATGGGTTCTTTCGCTTAAGCAATTGCCCCATTGTTGTCGCAATATAAGGGAATCCACTCCTCGCTGCCTGGCATGATTCCTAGATCTATGATGAACTTTTTTATCCAGACTCCCTCCTTTGCTGCCTCTACTACAGTAATGTACTCCGCCTCTGTGGTCAGTCAGTAGTAATATGTTGCTTGGAACTCTTCTAGCATACTGCTCCTCCATTCAGGGTATACACATACCTCGAATCTGACTTGCTATCATCGATATCAGATTAGAAACTCGAGTCTGTGTAGCCTTTAACCCTGAGGCTACTACCTCTATATACCAATAAAAGATCCTTCGTCCTTCTCAAGTACTTTAGGATATACTTTACTACTTTCTAGTGCTCCAAGCTTGGATCTGCCTGATACCTGCTCGTGATAGTCAAAGCATGCAATATATTAAGCTTAGTACGTAGCATGACATACATGATAGTGTTGAATCTCGGATTTTGATGATGAAGTCAATTGATGGGTTAATTGATATAATCCATATTATTGAGTTAAGTGTACAGGATTAACTGAAGACATAAAGTAAGTTTACCGGAGTCAAGTTCGATGGGTGTTCAAGAGTCCGCCAAAAGTTCGAAGAATTGTCGGAAGTGCTGCCGGAACCAACCGAGAAAGAATCGGGGACTTGCCGAAATTTTCGAAAGTCCGTCGAAAAGATCGTCGGAGGTTCGTGGAGATCACCGAGAAGGTTCAGATACTTGCCAAAGAATCATTGAACTCGTCACAAGACTGGGAGCCTGCTGGGAGTCCATCGGAAGAAATCCGAGGGTGTATCGGAAGTCCGCCAGATGTTCGCCGGAAAGCTCGTTGGAAGGAAACTCGACGTTGTCGGTTAAAATTTTGCTTAGGGCTATGTATTAATTTCATAGTTTACATATAATTTAGGTTAGGATTAAGGGTTAATCCTATAACCTGGTTAGGGGTTAATTGGGCCCGAGTTTGGACTGGTTTGGGCCAAGTTTGGAGCCCAACCAATGAGCTGGAATAGTCCAGGTGGTGGCATCACCGGATTGGGCGGTGGCACTGCCGGACTGGGCGGTGGCACCACCTAGAACCCGAGGGGTACGGCGGTGGCACTGCCAGTACACTGTCGGATTGGGCGGTGGCACTGCTTAGAACCCGAGAGGTCTGGCGATGGCACTGCCAGTACACTATCAGTGTTAGATACTAACATGTGGTGGCATCGCCAGTACCAGGAAACCCAAAAGTAATTCAAATTTGGAGTCCAAATTTGAATCCTTTTGGGGCCTATAAATACCCTTTATTTCTCAACAGAGGATACACCTTTTTGACAAGTTATAAAGTGAGAAAAAGCTCTAGCAAAGTCTTGTTTTCAATAGCTTAAGTGTTCACCTCCCTCTTTCTCTTTGAAAAATCTGTAAGAGTGTGAACCACTTATAAGAAGGTTGTAAGAGGGGTATTTGTTCCTTCCCCTTCAAAGTGATTTGCTAGTGGAAGTTGGGAGCCTCATCGAAGAAGGCTTCGAAAGTGGATGTAGGTCATTTGACCGAACCACTTTATATCATGGTGTTCCTTGAATGTGCGAGTGTTTAATTTTCTAAACTATTTCTTTACTTAGCTACAAATCATTTGGTTTTCATCTCCCTACTCTTGACTACCTTTACTCGAGCTATTTTAGCTAAGTCATCATTCATCAAATCAAAATCTCTACATATTTACGAAATCAATTTCAAACTTACGAGTTTTAATCCGCTGCACTAATTCACCCCTCCTCTTAGTGTCGCTCCGATCCTAACAATTGGTATCAGAGCAAGGCTTACTCTCATATTTGGTTTAATACCCAAGAGAGATGGCTTACTCCGGCATGCAAGAGGGTCACTCTATTATATGTCCGGCTATGTTTAATGGGTCGGATTACACGTATTGGAAGACTCGTATGAGGATCTTCCTTATTTCCATGGATTTTTGAGCTTTGGAATATTGTCGAAAATAGATTTCAAAAATCTTCTCTTCCAATGAGCGAATGTGATGAATCGGAGAAGAAGGTTTTTGCTTTAAACGCAAAGGCTATGAATGCCTTGTTTTGTGCACTTGAAAAAAATGAATTTATCATGTTTCGATTTGTGATTCGGCTTTTGATATTTGGAGAACTTTTGATGTCACTCATGAAGGCACTAGCCGAATGAAAGAGTCCAAAATCAACATTCTTGTGCATTCTTATGAACTTTTCTGGATGAAACCAAGTGAGCCCATTGGAGATATGTACACCCGTTTCACAGATGTCATCAATGGACTCAAAGCTCTTGGTAAAGGTTTTTCTAACTTTGAACTAGTAACTAAAATTTTAAGATCTCTTCCAAAGAGTTGGGATCCAAAAGTTACGGTCATTCAAGAGGCCAAGGACCTTAAAATATTTCCTTTCGAAGAACTTATTGGGTCTCTAATGACCTACAAAATGACATGCCATGCTCATGAAGAGCTCAAGAACCCTCTTCCAAAGAATAGGAAGGATATGACTCTTAGAATACAATAAGACCACTTGAAAGGAACATCAAGTGATGAGGATAGTGACAATGAAATTACACTTTTAACTCGAAAATTTTAAAAATTTATAAGAAAGAACAAATTTAAAAATATCACCAAAAATAAACTTGAACTTAAAAAGGACCAAGTAATATGCTACGAATGCAAGAAACCGGGGCACTTCAAAAATGAATACCCCCAAGCCAAGAAGAAGTAACCGAAGAAGAAGAAAGCTTTAAAAGTGACTTGGGATTACTCAAGTGATTCCGAGAACGAAGAAGCTAGCAAAAAAGAGGAGGCAAACTTCGTGCTAATGGCTTTAGGAGGAGAGGTATGTGATTTAATTAATGAAAATTTATCTTTCGTTAAACTTTCTATTACTTTTCATGAATTATTTGATGAGTGTAGAACTATTAGTAAGAAGTTCAATCTATTAAAGAAAGAGCATAGCTTACTACAAAATAAGCTTGATAGTCTTCAAACTCCTCCATGCTCTAAGTGTAAACACTTAGAAGCAATAAAAAATGAGAATTTGCTACTTAAGGAGACCTTAAACAAGTTTAAGGTCGATAGCAAAGGCTTGGATAGGATCCTTGTAAACAAGGGTCATGTCACAAATAGAAGTGGAATTGGTTTTGTGAGAGGATCTCACCAAAATCCTACCACCTTCATTAAAGGACCCACATTACATGTTTCACCTCATTTGAAATACAACTTTTGTTGTAAATCCAAATATGTTGTATACAAATGTACATTTAAGAAAATTAGTCTACATAAGTTGATATGGGTTCCTAAAGGAACTATAAATAATTCAATGATGAATGACAAAAGTAGTAGATCAATTTTTTAGGCACCCAAAATCAAATGGGTGCCTAAAAACCATCCTCTTTTGTAGACAAACTCACAAGCTAGAAGCAAGAGATGGTATCTTAATAGTGGATGCTCAAGGCACATGACCGGAGATCCATCTCATTTCTCTATACTCACTAGCAAAGAAAAAGGGTATGTCACTTTTAGAGACAACAATAAAGGTAAAATCATTAGCAAGGGAACCATAGGTAACAAATCAAGTTTTTCAATTGATGCTGTGTTGCTAATTGATGGATTAAAATATAATCTCTTAAGCATTAATCAATTATGCGATAAAGGTTATAACATTAGATTTGAATCTAATGTGTGCATTATTGAAAAACCAAACAATAACATATCAGTGATTGCCTTAAAACAAAATAATGTCTACACCATCAACCTTGATGAACTTAGTAATGAAATGTGCTTTTCCGCTTTAAATGATGATGCTTGGCTTCGACATAGGAGATTAGACCATGCAAATATGAAACTAATATCTACGATTTCATCTAAAGAGTTAGTATGAGGGATTCCCAATATGAAGTTTGTTAAGGACAAAGTGTGTAATGCTTGTCAACTAGGAAAACAAATAAAAACTAGTTTCAACCCAAAAAGTCAAATTAGCACCACTAAACCATTGCAATTGATCCATTTGGACTTATTTGGACCAATTGACACAACGAGTCTAGGAGGAAGCAAATATACTTTCATAATTGTAGATGACTATAGTAGATACACTTGGACCTATTTCTTGGCTCACAAAAGTAATTATTTCAAATGTTTCTCTAAATTTTGTAAACTTACTCAAAACGAAAAAGGCTTCATGATTTCATCAATTCGAAGTTATCATGGTGGCAAATTTCAAAACCGTGACTTATAAAGTTTTTGTGAATCCAACGGATACAACCACAACTTCTCCACTCTAAGAAATCCTCAATAAAATGAGGTAGTTGAAAGAAAAAATAGAAATTTATAAGAAACGACAAGAACCATATTAAATGAACATAGTCTACCTAAGTATTTTTGGGCCGAAGCTATTAATACGGCTTGCTATATCATGAATAGGGTTCTAATAATACCATCTCTATCAAAAACTTCCTATGAATTATGGAATAATAAAAAATCAAATGTTTCTTATTTTAAAGTTTTTGGTTGCAAATGCTTTATTTTGAATGAAAAGGATGCATTAGGAAAATTTGATGCTAAATCCGACGAAGGCATCTTTCTTAGTTACTCTTTCGTTTCTAAGGCTTTTCGTGTTTTTAACAAAAGAACCTTAGTTATAGAAGAGTCTATCATATAGTTTTTAATGAAATTTTTGAGTTAAAGAAAAATAATTTTGATGATGATCTTGGTTTTGATAATTTGAATTTAAATTAGCCCCCTCATTAAAATAGCAACTTGGATGCATCTTCTTCTAAAATTTCCTTACCCAAGGAATGGAAGTATGTAGATGCTCATCCAAAGGAGCTAATTATAGGAGATACATCAAAAGGGGTTCAAACTCGTTTTTCCTTCAAGAATTTTTATGCTAACGCCACATTCCTTTATCAAATTGAACCTAAATTTATTGACGAAGCCTTGAAAGATGATTCATGGATTATTGCAATATAAGAGGAATTGAACCAATTGGAGAGGAATGAGGTATGGAAGCTTGTTCCTAGACCTAGTGACCATTTAGTTATTGGTACTAAATGGGTCTTTAGAAACAAGCAAGATGAATTCGGTATCGTTGTTAGAAACAAGGCTAAACTAGTGGCCAAAGGTTTCAACCAAGAAGAACGTATCGACTACGAAGAGACCTTCGCTCCTGCGACATGATTAGAAGCCATTAGGATGCTCTTTGCCTATGCTAGTAGTAATGATTTTAAACCATTTCAAATGGATGTCAAAAGTGCTTTCTTGAATGGTTTTATTTCCGAAGAAGTGTATGTTGAACAACCTCCCAGATTTGAAAATTCTCTTCTTTCTAATCATGTATTTAAATTGACTAAGGCTCTCTATGGCTTAAAACAAGCTCCTAGAGCTTAGTATGAACGGCTTAGTTTCTTT
This sequence comes from Musa acuminata AAA Group, assembly GCF_036884655.1. Classification (NCBI taxonomy): domain Eukaryota; kingdom Viridiplantae; phylum Streptophyta; class Magnoliopsida; order Zingiberales; family Musaceae; genus Musa; species Musa acuminata. The sequence continues at coordinate 29,152,278 of NC_088327.1, forward strand.
CTTATTTTAAATAATTTTACAAAAGGCAAGGTTAATACTACATTATTTATCAAACATTTTAAAAATAAATTTCTTATTTTTTAAATTTATATTGACGATATTATTTTTGGTTCTTCGGATGAATCACTATGTGAATCATTTGCCAAATGTATGAGTCATGAATTTGAAATGAGCCTAATAAGAGAATTAACCTTCTTTTTAGGATTACAAATTAAACAACTTAGTAATGGTATATTTTTTAATCAATCTAAATATACATTAGAATTATTAAAACGATTTAATATGGATGGTTCAAAAGCTATAAACACTCCTATGAGCACTTCTACTAAGTTAGACTTAGATCAAAGTGGTGAAAGTTTTGATAAAAAAATATATAGGAGAATGATTGGTAGTTTACTTTACCTCATCGCGACTCGACCGGATATAATGTTTAGTGTAGGACTTTGTAGTAGGTTTTAAGCTAATCCTAAATTGTCTTACCTTAAAAGTGTTAAAAGAATTCTTAGATATCTTAAAGAAACTCCTAGTTTTGGATTATGGTATCCAAAATCCGATAATTTTGATTTAATAGCTTATGCAGATGCCGATTTTGACGGATGTAGGATAGATAGAAAAAGCACATCCGGAACATGTCAATTTTTAGGACATGCACTTGTTTCTTGGACTTCCAAGAAACAAAATTCGGTTGCACTATCTACGGTAGAAGTCGAATACATAGCTGCAAGTGCATGTTGTGCACAAGTTGTTTAGATGAAAAATACATTGAAAGACTATGGAATCTACTTAAAGAACATTCCCATAAAATATGATAACACAAGTGCTATTTGTCTAACCAAAAATCTAATTCAACATTATAGAACTAAGCATATTGACATTAGGCATCACTTTATACGAGATCATGTCAATAATAACAATGTCATTCTAGAATTTATTAATACAAACCATCAATTAGCGGACATTTTCACAAAAGCCTTAAATGAAGATTAATTTGATTTTATTAGAAGGGAATTAGGCATATTGAATTGTCCTTGTGAATGAGCTTTGATTGTATATATTTTTCGAAAATTTTTCATCCTCTTTTTGGTTTTTAGGGATTTGACATCTTTCTTTTTGATTTTGAATGACATCTTAAAGAGTGATCCAAGACACTATCCTATCTTAAATCAAACACATTAAAACTTATGAAAAAAAAATTATTTTTTAGCGTGCCAGCGGTGGCACCGCTAGAACCGGCGGTAGCACCGCTAGAACTGACGGTAGCACTGCTTGGGAACTCAGTCCCCAGGCGATGACACTGCCCGAGAACCCCCTTATAAAGAGGAACTATGGAATTCCTCCTAAGGAATAATCGTTTTCCCCAAGCGGTGGCACCGCTCGGTTGGCGGTGGCACCACTCGAGAACCCCCTTATAAAGAGAAACTCTGGAATTCCTCCTAAGGAATAATCATTATGTTAAAAGTTTCTTATTATTGTAAACCTCTATGCTACCTTTGCTAGTCATAGGTGCCCAACAAGCCAATCACGTGAGTGATGGCACGTGTGACTTGATAAAGAATCTTTTTGCTTATTATATTTTGGCATATATCACTTTATAACTATTGCACATATGCATATATATATTCTGATGTCCTTGGATTTGTGCAATGAGAATCGGATCGTGATGAGATCACGAAAATGAGATCGGTTCACCTTTAAACACATATCCTAAATAATCCCGGTCATAGGTTACTCGAGAGGGACATCGTGATAACCGGACAGAGTTGTGTGCTGTATACCTGTCCATATGATGGATGCAGCTGGTCTCATAGCTGCTCGTGTAGGGACACTAGGGATACAATACAGGTGCTCATTGGAGAATGAGTTCACTGATTGATCCGCTTATGGAATGCTGGATGGTTGATGATGCCATATTGTCAGACAGCGATTTCATAGTCCTAGTGGTATATCTGGTCCTTAGACTTAATACACCAAGGATGTCCTATATGAGTGCTCCACTTTTTGATACCAAACTTGTAAGTTTGGCTATCCAAGATCTAGTACAGTTGGTCATTGGGTATAATATCCCTCGCTTTTAAAAATTATTAATAAAGATTTATTTATAAATCGGAGGACCTATATGTAAATATAGAAATTTCAAAGACTAAACTGTTAAGTTGTAAAAAGAAGTAAATAAAGAAAAACTGAAAATTTCGGTTTTATCCCACCGCCTCCCACGCACTCTCTGTTTCTTCGAGAAACAGAGAGGAGCGGTGGGGCATGAGGAGTGAAGAAAAGAAGAAGAAAAGGGAAAAGAAGAGAGGAGGAAGAAGAGAGGAAGAAGAGGGAGAAGAGAAGAAGAAGAAGAAGAAGAGGAGGTGGCTGCAGCGAGGGCTGTAGCGAGGAGCTGTGGGGCGTGGGGAGAAGAAGAGAGGAAGAAGAGGGAGAAGAGAAGAAGAAGAAGAAGAAGAGAGGAGGATAGCTGCGGCAAGGCTGCAGCGAGGAGGTGTGTGGCTTTGGGGAGGAAAAGGGAAGAGGAGAAGAAGAGAAGGAGAAGAAGAGGGAAAAGAGAGGCAGCTGCAGCTGGAAGAGAAGAAGAAGAGGAAGATGAGCAGGGGAGGAGGGAGAGGTTGCGGCCGTGGCTGCGGCCGCGACTGCAGCAGTTGCAGCGAGGAGAGAAGAAGAAGAAAGGAAGGAGAAGGAAGAGGAGAAGGGAAAGAAGTAGCTGCGGCTGCGGTTGTGGCAGCTGCAGCTATGGCAGGGAAAGAGGAAGAGAAAAAGGAAAGGAAGAAGAAGAGAAAGGGAAGGAGAGGAAGAAGAGAGGAAGAGGAGAAGGGGCTGCGGCTGCGGCGATGGCAGCTGCAGCTGTGGCAGGGAAAGAGAAAAAGGAAAGGAAGAAGAAGAGAAAGGGAAGGAGAGGAAGAAGAGAGGAAGAGGAGAAGGGGCTGCGGCTGCGGCGATGGCAGCTGCAGCTGTGGCAGGGAAAGAGAAAAAGGAAAGGAAGAAGAAGAGAAAGGGAAGGAGAGGAAGAAGAGAGGAAGAGGAGAAGGGGCTGCGGCTGCGGTGATGGCAGCTGCAGCTGTGGCTGGGAAAGAAGAGAAGGAAAGGAAGAAGAAGAGAAAGGGCAGGAGAGGAAGAAGAGAGGAAGAGGAGAAGGGGTGGCAGCTGCGGCAGTGGCAGCTGCAGTTGGAAGAGAAGTAGGAGAGGAAATAGAGTAGCAGAGGAAGAAGAGGCTGCGGTTGTGGTGGCTGCGGCCATGGCTGCGACTACGACTGCGGCAGTTGTAGCTGGGAAAGAAAGGAAAGGAAAGGGGGAAAAAGGGGCAGCGGACGGGATTGCGGTCGCAGCGACAGCGACTGCGTATGCAGCAGTTATGTCTGCGAGAGAAGGGAGGAAGGAAGGTAGTGCGGTGGAAGGGGCTGCGATTGTGGCAGCGGCAGCGGCGGTGGTTGTGGCAGCTGCGTTTGGGAAAGAAAAAGAAGGAATGAGAGTAAGAGAAAGCAGGTGACTGTGCCTCGATGTTCGACACGTGGTGTAGTTGCGAAGAGAGGAAGAAAACGGGAGCACAAAACGAAACAGAGAGAGGACACGGAGGAAAAGTAGAAGGATTTGGGCTAGCACCTTCCTTGGATCTTCGGATCGAAATCCTTGAAAGGCAAGTTCCCTGACCGTTTCTCCTATAATTGCTCTGATATTTCTTATTGCAAGTTCCCTGATCGTTTCTCCTATAATTGCTCTGATATTTCTTATTGCAAGTTCCCTGACCGTTTCTCCTATAATTGCTCTGATATTTCTTATTGCAAGTTCCTTGATCGTTTCTCCTATAATTGCTCTGATATTTCTTATTGCAAGTTCCTTGATCGTTTCTCCTATAATTGCTCTGATATTTCTTATTGCAAGTTTCTTGATCGTTTCTCCTATAATTGCTCTGATATTTCTTATTGCAAGTTCCCTGATCGTTTCTCCTATAATTGCTCTGATATTTCTTATTGCAAGTTCCCTGATCGTTCCTCCTATAATTGCTCTAATCTTTCCTATTGCAAGTATCCTGATCGTTCTTCACTGCCATTTTTATCTCTACATTTGCTTTGAATATGAGGAACTTTGAATTGTTCTAGCCTTGCATTTGATATATCTCCTGTTTAGACGTAACGATTCGAATCAGTGCAACTTCTGAGATTCTGACCTTTTGATACCGCGCTGCCTATAAGTCTTTGTTGGAAACTCTGAGTTGTTCAAAACTAATTTCATTGGAAACTAGACTCGTAGACCTTTCTTTGATATATGGATTGAAAGATTTGGAATCCAAACACCTGTCCAGTTATCTGTTGAATCTGACATTAGGAATTCTGCCAACAGAGATTTTGTTCTACGACACTTGCTTACCAAATTATTTGTAACTCTCTCTGTTGGACAGTTCAATTCATATGAAGCATGTCTTATCTGAAAGTATTATCCAATGATTATTTCTGAGTAAATTGGAGCACGTTTGATAGTTTGAATCATTTGTTCAATGTGCCTTCTGTATTCTGCCAGAAATTGAGCTTTGGTCGATTTCTCATATTCTGGTTTCATTCCTTTGGAAATTGATATCCTTTAGCTTTCTTATTCAATTGAGCTTTATATTACTGCTTTGAATTCTTGTATGTTCTTGTCCTTAAAGTTATTGCATTCTTGAAAACTGTTGTGTAACGTTTATGCTATATCGTATTGACTCAAATAGGCACATGTATATCCTATTGTTCCGCATTTGCTTTCGATATGTGCCTATTCTAGTTTCATTCCTTTGGACATTGAATTCATCAAATCTTCTTATTGAATTGAGTTATATGTGATTGCTTGGATTCCATATGTGCCCTTGCTTTCAATTCCTTTCAAATCTGAATATACTTGTGAAATATTATTGCTTACTTCGGATTGACTCGTAAAGGCACATGTACGCTTCGTTGTTCCGCGTGTGCTTCTGACATATGCTACTTGTTGTTGAAACTGCTCTTTTGTACTCTGGTGTGTGGGATTGTCTGGACCTTTGCCAGAAATGGTAAAGGGTATGCGCTATTTGCCCGCTATGTGGGGTCCCGCTATGAGGGATATTCTGTTTGCGCTTGTTGCCCGCTACGTGGGTATGTGATTAGAGCCTGCGATGCTCTGCCGGCCCCCTTTGACTTCACCTAGACGTGGGTGGATGGAGCTCCCAGACGTGGGAGACTTTTGTCAGGTGGTCATTTAGAAATGGATGAATCACATTCTGACTGAGATCCCACTACACCCTCTATATGTTTGATATGACATCCAGAGTTTTGGTGAGTTTGTTTTTGTTCATACTCTGGATAAGATTGATATGATTGCAACGTCAAGGACGACGTTTGAGCTCTTGTACGATATGTGTACCGATATGCTCTGAAAGGCTTCATTCCCTGATGATTTTGTTTCGAAATGTTCCATATGCCGTTGATATGCTTCGGAACATTTTATATGCCATTGATAAGCTTTGATATGTTTCCTTTATTTCTGATATGCTCCAATTATGCTGTGCTCCATTTGCTATGAACTGATATGTTCTGAAATATCCTATCTGCCATTGATATGCTCCAATTACTCTGTGCTCCATTCGCTATGAACTGATATGTTCTGAATTGTCCTATCTACCATTGATATGCTCCCAATTACTCTGTGATCCATTTGCTATGAACTGATATGTTCTGAATTGTCCTATCTACCATTGATATGCTCCCAATTACTCTGTGCCCCATTTGCTATGAACTGATATGTTCTGAAATGTCCTATCTGCCATTGATATGCTCCAATTACTCTATGCTCCATTTGTTATGAATCAAATATGTTTTGAATGACTTGATACATATGATTTTGTATCTAATGAAATGGTATCCTTGAGAATTCTTGTATTCTGCCTTACATTATGATACTTTACTTGTTTGAAACCGTTCTTTTTGTTCTGAATATGTTTTGTCACTTGCTGAGCCGTCTTTGGCTCACTCCGTTGTTATATAAATCTTTCAGGTCAGCTCGTCACTCTTCGAGATGTTTGATTTGGGCTGAGGCAGTGGATAGCTATTCAGAATTATGGGCAAGTCTTGTCAGTTGTTATGCTATTGTTGTATAAGCATGTTTTGTATGTAATGAAATGTTGTCGATGAATCGAAATGGATATACTGTGTAAAAGTGTTAAAAGATCTCTCTTATTTGGAATTTCGGAATGTTAAGTCTAATTTATGACGATATGAACTTGTGGTGAATAGTTGGAGTTCTGATTGTATAATTTATTTAGCTTGTGGATTTATAAATGTTGTTCATGTTTGTCAAGTTGGCTTGGGTTGCCATAAATGTGAATTATCGAGTGATGTGATATATGATTTTAAAATACACAGGTTTTATGGATGTGAATTTGATTGAATGTTTTTCAGTGTCCTCAAACGTTAGTTTGGATCCTGGATTGGTCTGTGACGAAAATTTTAAAAAAAATCATGGATATTTTGAGGGGCGTGACAGAGGTGGTATCAGAGCATGGTTTGAGGATCACTGAAATATTTGATATGTTGACGTGCAAAATATATTGAGGTCTAGTGAATTATAGTGATTGGTGGAAATATTTTCTTTGATACATTTTAGGAATCTGGGATGATGAGGACATTTGGTCCTCCTATTTCATCTGATTTCGATTAATTAAGTGGGATGAAAGGGGTAATCGGGGATATTGAATCAGAGTGGCGCAGCAGAAGCATGGTGTACCTAATCTATTGGTGGTCGAAAAATGGATGATGCGAATTGAGAAATATTTGATGTTCAAAATTGTTCTGATGATCAAAAGATTTCTTTTGCTACCTTATATTGGAAGTAGAGGCTGATTATTAATGGCAACAATGAAAAGAATTTTTGGAGATTAGTGGTAAGAATGATAAGGACAAGTTTACCAATAAAAATATGATTGAAAATGAATTAGAAAGTGATAATGAGAGGGTCAAGACATTTCGATTTGCAAAGGAAGACACCACAAAAGACTCAATCACGTGTGGATTGCAAGTTAAATTATGAAACAAGTTTGTGTTTTCGGGTGACCAGAGTCTATTTTGCTTGTGGAAAGTTGGATCATAAAATAAAAGACTGCCCTTTGAACAATAAGAAAGAGTCACTGCCTCATAAATCATCAGCCCATGTCAGAGTGTATGCTATCACTGAATATGATTCTAAAACTTCTGAATTAGTGATCAAAGGTATTATACATGTTTACGAAAGAATGCAAATATTTGTTTGACCATGGGTCCTATCTACGATTTGATTCGTAACATGTTGCCTATCACTTGGGTATTCAACCTAGACCACTGTATTATGTGATATATGTAAGTACAATCAATGGAGATTCTTTGATAACGAACTTGAATCTGGTCCTCTTGTCTGATTTTTGTTGGAGAACTTGAACTTTTGCTGATTTAGTTCTCCTAGAGATTTGAAGTTATGATATTATACTTGGTATGGATTGGCTATCTTCCTATCATACCAGTATGGATTGGTATATAACAAATGATCACTTTTTGCATATTTGATCAGCCGATCTTTTATTTTGAGAGTATTGGACATTATTTATCTCCTTGCCTAATGTATCCCAGGATGACTTGTTTGGATTACCTCCAAATGTGATTTTGCTTTTGATTTGGTCCTTGGGACAATCCTAAAATCTAAGCCTCTCTACAGAAAGATATCATTTGAGTAAGTGGAATTAGAAAAGCAACTACAAGGATTATTAAATGAGGATTTTATTTGGCTTAATATTTCATCATGGGGTGCTCCGGTGTTAGTTAAAAGATGGATGGAACATTGAGGCTTTGTATTGATTATAGATAGTTGAATTAGGTGACCATCAAAAAACGAGTATTTTCTAAAGTGACCACTTGTTTGATTAACTGCAGGGTGCACAGGTATTTTAAAAGATTGTTTGAAGGTCGGGTTACCATCTATTGAGGATCAAGGAGGAGAATATTTTGGTCACTCTTGGATAATTATGTAATTGTATTGTATTGATGAAACTATTTAAGAGTAGGAGGAGGAAATAAAGATATCATAATCCTCATCTTTTCATCGATTGAGTTATGATCAATTTAGAGGACTAAATTTTCTTTTAAGGGGGAGAGAGTGTAATATCCCTCGCTTTTAAAAATTATTAATAAAGATTTATTTATAAATCGGAGGACCTATATGTAAATATAGAAATTTCAAAGACTAAACTGTTAAGTTGTAAAAAGAAGTAAATAAAGAAAAATCGAAAATTTCAGTTTTATCCCACCGCCTCCCACGCACTCTGTTTCTTCGAGAAACAGAGAGGAGCGGTGGGGCATGAGGAGTGAAGAAAAGAAGAAGAAGAGGGAAAAGAAGAGAGGAGGAAGAAGAGAGGAAGAAGAGGGAGAAGAGAAGAAGAAGAAGAGGAGGTGGCTGCAGCGAGGGCTGCAGCGAGGAGCTGTGGGGCGTGGGGAGAAGAAGAGAGGAAGAAGAGGGAGAAGAGAAGAAGAAGAAGAAGAGAGGAGGATAGCTGCGGCAAGGCTGCAGCGAGGAGGTGTGTGGCTTTGGGGAGGAAAAGGGAAGAGGAGAAGAAGAGAAGGAGAAGAAGAGGGAAAAGAGAGGCAGCTGCAGCAGCCAGGGCTGCAGCACCTCTGTTTCCCGCAGGTGGAAACAGAGGAGAGGATGTGTGGGGCGTTGAGGATGAAAAGGGAAGAAGAAGAAGAAGAAGAAGAAGAAGAAGAAGACGAAGAAGAAGAAGAAGAAGAAGAAGATAGCTGCGGCAAGGCTGCAGCGAGGAGATGTGTGGCCTTGGGGAGGAAAAGGGAAGAGGGGAAGAGGAGAAGAAGAAGAAGAGGAAGAGAAAGAGGTGTGATACCTCTGTTTCCTGCAGAGGAAACAGAGGAGAGGGCGTGTGTGACGCCGGGGAAGAAGGGGCTGCAGCTGCGGCGATGGCAGCTGCAGCTGGAAGAGAAGAAGAAGAGGAAGATGAGCAGGGGAGGAGGGAGAGGTTGCGGCCGCGACTGCAGCAGTTGCAGCGCGGAGAGAAGAAGAAGAAAGGAAGGAGAAGGAAGAGGAGAAGGGAAAGAAGTAGCTACGGCTGCGGTTGTGGCAGCTGCAGCTATGGTAGGGAAAGAGGAAGAGAAAAAGGAAAGGAAGAAGAAGAGAAAGGGAAGGAGAGGAAGAAGAGAGGAAGAGGAGAAGGGGCTGCGGCTACGGCGATGGCAGCTGCAGCTGTGGCAGGGAAAGAGAAAAAGGAAAGGAAGAAGAAGAGAAAGGGAAGGAGAGGAAGAAGAGAGGAAGAGGAGAAGGGGCTGCGGCTGCGGCGATGGCAGCTGCAGCTGTGGCAGGGAAAGAGAAAAAGGAAAGGAAGAAGAAGAGAAAGGGAAGGAGAGGAAGAAGAGAGGAAGAGGAGAAGGGGCTGCGGCTGCGGTGATGGCAGCTGCAGCTGTGGCTGGGAAAGAAGAGAAGGAAAGGAAGAAGAAGAGAAAGGGCAGGAGAGGAAGAAGAGAGGAAGAGGAGAAGGGGTGGCAGCTGCGGCAGTGGCAGCTGCAGTTGGAAGAGAAGTAGGAGAGGAAATAGAGTAGCAGAGGAAGAAGAGGCTGCGGTTTTGGTGGCTGCGGCCATGGCTGCAACTGCGACTGCGGCAGTTGCAGCTGGGAAAGAAAGGAAAGGAAAGGGGGAAAAAGGGGCTGTGGACGGGATTGCGGTCGCAGCGGCAGCGACTGCGTATGCAGCAGTTATGTCTGCGAGAGAAGGGAGGAAGGAAGGTAGTGCGGTGGAAGGGGCTGCGATTGTGGCAGCGGCAGCGGCGGCGGTTGTGGCAGCTGCGTTTGGGAAAGAAAAAGAAGGAATGAGAGTAAGAGAAAGCAGGTGACTGTGCCTCGATGTTCGACACGTGGTGTAGTTGCGAAGAAAGGAAGAAAACGGGAGCACAAAACGAAACAGAGATAGGACACGGAGGAAAAGTAGAAGGATTTGGGCTAGCACCTTCTTTGGATCTTCGGATCGAAATCTTTGAAAGGCAAGTTCCCTGACCGTTTCTCATATAATTGCTCTGATATTTCTTATTGCAAGTTCCCTGATCGTTTCTCCTATAATTCCTCTGATATTTCTTATTGCAAGTTCCCTGACTGTTTCTCCTATAATTGCTCTGATATTTCTTATTGCAAGTTCCTTGATCGTTTCTCCTATAATTGCTCTAATATTTCTTATTGCAAGCTCCTTGATCGTTTCTCCTATAATTGCTCTGATATTTTTTATTGCAAGTTCCTTGATCGTTTCTCCTATAATTGCTCTGATATTTCTTATTGCAAGTTCCCTGATCGTTTCTCCTATAATTTTTCTGATATTTCTTATTGCAAGTTCCCTGATCGTTCCTCCTATAATTGCTCTAATCTTTCCTATTGCAAGTATCCTGATCGTTCCTCACTACCATTTTTCTCTCTACATTTGTTTTGAATATGAGGAACTTTAAATTGTTCTAGCCTTGCATTTGATATATCTCCTGTTTAGACGTAACGATTCGAATCTGTGCAACTTCTGAGATTCTGACCTTTTGATACCACGCTGCCTATAAGTCTTTGTTGGAAACTCTGATTTATTCAAAACTGATTTCATTGGAAACTAGACTCGTAGACCTTTCTTTGATATATGGATTGAAGGATTTGGAATCCAAACACCTGTCCAGTTATCTGTTGAATCTGACATTAGGAATTCTGCCAACAGAGATTTTGTTCTACGACACTTGCTTACCAAATTATTTGTAACTCTCTCTGTTGGACAGTTCAATTCATATAAAGCATGTCTTATCTGAAAGTATTATCCAATGATTATTTCTGAGTAAATTGGAGCACGTTTGATAGTTTGAATCATTTGTTCAATGTGCCTTCTGTATTCTGCCAGAAATCGAGCTTTGGTCGATTTCTCATATTCTGGTTTCATTCCTTTGGAAATTGATATCCTTTAGCTTTCTTATTCAATTGAGCTTTATATTACTGCTTTGAATTCTTGTATGTTCTTGTCCTTAAAGTTATTGCATTCTTGAAAACTGTTGTGTAACGTTTATGCTATATCGTATTGACTCATATAGGCACATGTATATCCTATTGTTCCGCATTTGCTTTCGATATGTGCCTATTCTAGTTTCATTCCTTTGGACATTGAATTCATTAAATCTTCTTATTGAATTGAGTTATATGTGATTGCTTGGATTCCATATGTGCCCTTGCTTTCAATTCCTTTCAAATCTGAATATACTTGTGAAATATTATTGCTTACTTCGGATTGACTCGTAAAGGCACATGTACGCTTCGTTGTTCCGCGTGTGCTTCTGACATATGCTACTTGTTGTTGAAACTGCCCTTTTGTACTCTGGTGTGTGGGATTGTTTGGACCTTTGCCAGAAATGGTAAAGGGTATGCACTATTTGCCCGCTATGTGGGGTCCCGCTATGAGGGATATTCTGTTTGCGCTTGTTGCCCGCTACGTGGGTATGTGATTAGAGCCTGCGATGCTCTGCCGGCCCCCTTTGACTTCACCTAGACGTGGGTGGATGGAGCTCCCAGACGTGGGAGACTTTTGTCAGGTGGTCATTCAGAAATGGATGAATCACATTCTAACTGAGATCCCACTACACCCTCTATATGTTTGATATGACATCCAGAGTTTTGGTGAGTTTGTTTTTGTTCATACTCTGGATAAGATTGATATGATTGCAACGTCAAGGACGACGTTTGAGCTGTTGTACGATATGTGTACCAATATGCTCTAAAAGGCTTCATTTCCTGATGATTTTGTTTCAAAATGTTCCATATGCCGTTGATATGCTTCGGAACATTTTATATGCCATTGATAAGCTTTGATATGTTTCCTTTGTTTCTGATATGCTCCAATTACGCTGTGCTCCATTTGCTATGAACTGATATGTTCTGAAATATCCTATCTGCCATTGATATGCTCCAATTACTCTGTGCTCCATTTGCTATGAACTGATATGTTCTGAATTGTCCTATCTACCATTGATATGCTCCCAATTACTCTGTGATCCATTTGCTATGAACTGATATGTTCTGAATTGTCCTATCTACCATTGATATGCTCCCAATTACTCTGTGCCCCATTTGCTATGAACTGATATGTTCTGAAATGTCCTATCTGCCATTGATATGCTCCAATTACTCTTTGCTCCATTTGTTATGAATCAAATATGTTTTGAATGACTTGATACATATGATTTTGTATCTAATGAAATGGTATCCTTGAGAATTCTTGTATTCTGCCTTACATTATGATACTTTACTTGTTTGAAACCGTTCCTTTTGTTCTGAATATGTTTTGTCACTTGCTGAGCCGTCTTTGGCTCACTCCGTTGTTATATAAATCTTTCAGGTCAGCTCGTCACTCTTTGAGATGTTTGATTTGGGCTGAGGCAGTGGATAGCTATTCAGAATTATGGGCAAGTCTTGTCGGTTGTTATGCTATTGTTGTATAAGCATGTTTTGTATGTTATGAAATGTTGTCGATGAATCGAAATGGATATACTGTGTAAAAGTGTTAAAAGATCTCTCTTATTTGGAATTTCGGAATGTTAAGTCTAATTTATGACGATATGAACTTGTGGTGAATAGTTGGAGTTCTGATTGTATAATTTATTTAGCTTGTGGATTTATAAATGTTGTTCATGTTTGTCAAGTTGGCTTGGGTTGCCATAAATGTGAATTATCGAGTGATGTGATATATGATTTTAAAATACACAGGTTTTATGGATGTGAATTTGATTGAATGTTTTTCAGTGTCCTCAAACGTTAGTTTGGATCCTGGATTGGTCTGTGACGAAAATTTTAAAAAAAATCATGGATATTTTGAGGGGCGTGACATTGGGAGTGGTAGTCGACCTTACGAGGGCTATTGAGTGTCGATAGAGGACCATCCACTCTCGACGTCATGAGAGGAATATCCCATGTGTTCTTGCTTAGACAAATCCTTGGCCAGGGTCATTCAGGTTGAGAGAAAAAGAGTTCTCCGGGAGTATCCATTTAGAGCGAGACTCGAGTAGAAATCATATGGTCTTGACAGCACCATGCTCGATATATGGTCTTTGGGATATTAGATGGATGAGGGACTATAGGTATACGGTAACTAAGGACAGATAGGTCCAATAGATTGGATTCCCCTGTATCATCTGGGGCCTACGGCGTAGTGGCCTAATACGTCCGTAGTCAATGAGTCGAGTAAATTATTACAGAGATAATAATTCACTGAGTTAGAAGGAGTTCTGACAGGTATGACTCACGGTCAGCTCGATATTGGGCCTAGAGGGTCACATACATATGATAGGCATTGCGATGAGTAGAGGTTCGGATATAAGATATCCGACGAAGCCCTTGTCTTATTGGATATCCAATAAGCCCATGAATTATTGGATCCCATGGACGAGATCCAATAAGAGCCCATGAGAGATTATTGGATAGAGATCCACTAATCTAAAAGGCTTGGGTTATCGGATGCAGATCCAATACCCACTAGGGGAGAATCCATTAGGGTTTGATAGGGGACCTCTATAAATAGGAGGGATTCAAAGCCTCATAGGCTAGAGCCTTTGCTTGCCTCTCCTATTCTCCTTGCCCTCTCCACCTTAGAGCAGGATTGAAGTTTTGAGGAGCGTCGTCGTAGCCCTGCTATGTGGATCACCGCTAGAGAGGAGGACGCTTGACCTCCTTCACCCTCTCCTAAAGATCTGCAAGGAAATAGAGATATACAATCTCCCTAGGTAACACAATCTACTCTATACGCAGTTTTTCAGTTTCATGGATTTTGCGTACCCATCTTCGCACGATGATGAACATCTCTTTGGGAATTGGGGATTTTGATTTCTTGTTCTTTCGCTACGTGTTTGATATTGCCCCCAAGATTTCCAACAATGGTATTAGAGCCAGGTTGTTCGTGCGATAGATTGGTTTTGAACTACGTCTGTTGTGTTTTGAAGAAACTTTTGACGTCAAAATCATTGATGCAAAAGGGAGAAAGGGAAGCAACAATTGCTGCCTTCGATCTGTGTGCGTGCAGCATAGCCGCAAGCAGGCAGCACAGGGGCTACGTCTGCAATAGCCGACAGCGGCATGCTTGTGTCCGGCGGGGCTGGCAGCCTGCGAGTAGAGGCGCCTACCGCCGCTGCTCCCGCGGGCAAACCCCCCCCCCTCCCGCAAGGGCAGTCGCCCGACGGGGCAGCACCGCCTACGGGCGTTGCCCCGTTGGCAAAACCACCCGCGGAGGCGGGGGCGCCCGCGGGGGTGCCCACCTTCAACGGCAGCGTCGCCAGCGGGCGTGCCGCCTACAGGCGAGGGCAGCACCCTCGCCCCGCCGCACAGGCCGTGCTAGTAGGGTGGCGGCACTGTCCCGTCGGGCGACTGCCCTTGCGGGGGGGGTTTGCCCGCGGGAGCAGCAGCGATAGGCGCCTCTACCCGCAGCTGCCAGCCCCGCCGGACACAAGCAGGCCGTTGTCGGCTATTGCAGACGTAGCCCCTATGCTGCCTGCCTACGGCTATGCTGCACGCACACAGATCGAAGGCAGCAATTGTTGCTTCCCTTTCTCCCTTTTGCATCAATGATTTTGACATCAAAAGTTTCTTCAAAACACAACAGACGTAGTTCAAAACCAATCTATCGCACGAACAACCTGGCTCTAATACCAATGTTGGAAATCTTGGGGGCAATATCAAACACGTAGCGAAAGAACAAGAAATCAAAATCCCCAATTCCCAAAGAGATGTTCATCATCGTGCGAAGATGGGTACGCAAAATGGAGTTATTGGCCAGTTAGCTCATCAGACTCGGGTCGTGATAGTTTCAAGCTTTGCGCTTTCCGAATCGGCGTTTAGACATAAATCAGTTTTATCGTACGATCATCATATTTAAGTTTGCGTTTACATTTTGATTTCTATCATAACTGCAAACTACCTTTATATCCTTGCTTTAACTGCATCTCGCTTAATCAAGTGATTTACGAATCAGCATTTAGACGTAAATCAGTTTTTTTATACGAATATCATATTTTAATTTGCGCCTACTATCTGATTTGAACCATAACTGCAAACTGTATTTTTATCTTTGCTGCATCTCGCTTAATCAAAGTTAAAGTGATTTACTAATCGTCTTTCTTACTGAAATCACTTTTATCGAACGAACGTAGTTTTTTTAATCGTAGAAGGTTTTCCACTGCACTAATTCACCCCCCCCTCTTAGTGCTCTTGATCCTAACAATTGGTATCAGAGCGGGGTTAACTCTCAAACGGATTAAAACCCAAGAGAGATGGCATACGCTGGAAACCAAGTGGGCCATTCTATTACACGTCCACCCATGTTCAATGGGACAGACTACACCTATTGGAAGACCCGAATGAGGATCTTTCTTATTTCTATGGACTTTAAACTTTGGAATCTTGTCAAAAATGGATTTTCAAAGTCTTCTCTTCCAATGATCGATTAGAATGAATTGGAGAAGAAGGCTTTCGCTCTTAATGCAAAGGCTATGAATGCCTTATTTTGTGCAGTTGATAAAAACGAGTTCAACCGTGTTTCGGTTTATGAAACCACATTTGATATTTGGCACACACTCGAAGTGACTCACGAAGTCACAAGTTGAGTGAAAGAGTCAAAAATCATTCTTTTGTTACATTCTTTCAAACTTTTTCGGATGAAACCGAGTGAGACTATTGGCGATATGTTTACCCGTTTCACGGATGTCGTCAACGGTCTAAAGGACTCGAAAAAAGTTTTTCGGATTTTGAGCTCGTAAATAAGATTCTAAGATCCCTTCCTAAGAGTTGGGATCCTAAAGTCACTGCTATTCAAGAGGCGAAAGATCTAAACAACTTCCCTCTTGAAGAACTAATCGGGTCATTAATGACCTACGAGATGACTTGCAAAGCTCATGAAGAGCAAGAAGACATCCTTCCAAAGATCAGGAAGGATATGACACTTAGAACTTCAGAAGACCACTTGAGAGAAAACTCAAGTGATGAGGACTGTGACGATGACTTGACACTTCTAACAAGAAATTTTAAAAAATTCATTAAAAGAAACAAGTTTAAGAATGACACAACAAATAAACTTGAACCCAAGAAGGACCAAGTTATTTGCTATGAGTGCAAAAAGCTGGGACACTACAAAAGTGATTGTCCCTAAGTCAAAAAGAGAACATCAAAGAAGAAGGCGCTCAAAGCAACATGGGATGTCTCGAGTGCGTCCAAAGAAGGGGAGTCCAACACCAAGCTAGTTGCTCATTACGCCTTAATGGCCATCGGAGAGGAGGTAACGAATTTAATAGATGCAGATTTATCATTTAATGAATTATTAAATGCCTTCCATGACTTATTTGATGAATGTAAGATTATTAGTAGAAAATACAAATTGCTAAAAAAGGAGTATGATAGTCTTACTTGTAATTTCGATAAGTTAAAAGCTGAATATCATGATAGTTTAGGTTCATGCATAAAATGCCATGATCTAGAAACTCTCCAAAAGGAAAACTTGCTACTTAAGGACACCTTGAAGAAATTCGAGGTTTGTAGCAAGTCCTTGAACATAATCCTTGCAAACAAGGGTCACGTTCCCAAAAGAAGTGGAATCGGATTTGTGAGAAGTCCTCACCAAAATCCAACCATCTTTATAAAGGGCCCCATCTTACATGTTCAACACCAAGACAAGTGCAACTTTTGTTGCAAACTTGGACACAAAACACATTATTGTCCATTCAAGAAAATTAGTTCAAACAAATTAATTTGCGTTCCTAAAGGAACCATCATAAATTCTATGCAACATGATAAACAATGTAGATATATTTTTGAGGCACCCAAAAGCAAATGGGTACCTAAAGATCATCCTTTCTTGTAAAGACATAAAACATCTTAAGCTGGGAGCAAGAAATAATATCCTGCTCTTTGGATTCTCGATATTCATGACCCGAGATCCAAAAAGAACTCGCGTTGCTCTCTAGCCTAAATAACAGAAGAGGATTAGAAGGTTAAAATTACAAATGTGATATAGATACAATCCTATTTGATCTCTCAGAATTGGAAACCCATGATTCTCACTTAACATATCCTCTAGATTTTCAAACTCATTGATTTCATCCGTTCGTTACTTTCAAATCCAACTATATCATGAAATTACTAAGTTTGTCATAAACTTACAAGGCTTACCAACCTGAACAATCTGTCACAAACATGTACACGACATTTAGAGTATGCACGTCACAAGATCTATCTTGATCATGCAAAATTTCTTATCTTACAATGAAAATTCTTATGTAATTACGTAAGTAAAGTTGATTGCTCTGAATGAAAATTCTTCTCAAGTCAAAAATATTCAAATCAGATCACACTACGGTTAGAACAAGTGCTCACCGCCTGCAGGCGGTGGCACCGCCCCAGCTGGAGGTAGTACCTCCGGTTGTCACTTGTTGCAAGCGGTTGCACCGCCCTAACCAGCGGTGCAACCGCCTGCAATTCTGCCTCTTTTTAACGTGAGCTAGGGCCGGCGGTAGAACCGACCCCAACTCACTCCCTTCCCCTCTTTACTCTTCCAAAGCTTCACCACCTCCATTTCACCCCTCATAGCATCCCAAATACTCCTCATTTTGAAGCAAAATATCAACAATCTCTCCATCTATTGAAGATCTCACTAAGGTATTCTCTAAGAACCCCTTAAATTCTGTTTTTGATTCATTTCCTCTTGCTCATTACTATCCTCTTAAATAGCAAGAGTTATGGGGTCTAGAAGATCCTCAAGGGACAAAGGGAAGAGGAGATTAGTGGAAGATTTTGATCTTACCCTTTTCGATTCAAAATATCATGTTGAAAAGTTTTCCTCTTTCGAACTTAGGAGTGTCAATAAGGGAAAACATGTAGATTTAAATGAACTAAGAGACTTAGAGACAATCCAATGGTTTGCAAACTTAGATCTACTCCATATTTTACAAATTAGTGAACCCATCTATCCAAGACTTGTTAGATTGTTTTACAACGATGTACAAGTAGATGAAGAAGAAAGAATGTCTACCTATCTCCTAGGATAACACATCTCCATTACGGATAAATTCATTTGCAACATGATATGTATTCCCATAAAAAATAGAGGACTTTACTTTAGAAGATCATGGGATGATGAAACTGTTGGGACAACGTATGTTGAAGCCTTAGGAATAATTTTTGCCAATCCCAACTTAGCATTTGTTCCTAAAAGTTGTGAGCATCTACTGCCACTAAACACTAAGGTACTTCATCATATCCTAACTAGCATTATTCTCCCTAAACAATACCATCATGATGAAGTAAGCCAATTAGAATTAGGAACTATGTATTGGATCATGAAAGGACATGACATTTATCTTGGTTATCTTATCCAACAAAACATGTTAGAACTATCTAAGAAAGACATGATGCTTCCATATGGTGGTATAATCACTAGAATACTGAAAGCCTACGATATTCCAATACCACCGGAAGAAGAAGTAATAAAAGTAGATAGGTTTAGCATAATAAACAAAAATCTACTTCACCGATTAAGATGCATTTATAGAAATGGTAACTGGGTTAGAATGCCTAGAAGAACTGATCCCCCTCAACCTGAACTAGAACCGGAAACACCAGTCTTTAGGGGTACTCAATCTCCTCCGATCTGTCCCTTTGAGGAAACACATTCATTTGAGCAAGCTACTGCATCATCTGTCGAAGATATTGGGATTCGGATGGACCGATTTGAACAAAGACAAGAACGGCTTGAACATCGACAAGATCAAATCCTATCTGAGCTGCAGTAAATTCATCGACAATTTGACTCTTTATTTAGGCACTTTAATTTTCCACCCCCTGAATGAGCTTGTATGTGAACACAATCACCTATTGTTATTGTAAACTCTTTATGTTACTCATCACAATGCCCTGTGCCTTGATCTTTGATATGGACACCTGATGCATTTGTTTGTGAGCAGAGTTACGAACATCACTCATTGTTTAATCTCGTTACTCACTGTCGGATTTTACATTGAAATTAAATTTTTTGGTTTCCATGATAAATGTGATTTGAGAAAATGATATACCAATGCAGTTGATGCGTCATATTGCCATAATATTAAACATCAACTAGCTGATATTTCTACAAAACCTCTAAGTGAAGAACAATTTGATTTCATAAGAAGAGAATTAGGAATGTTGATGTGTTCGAATACATAAACTAGTTAAAATTATCTTTCGGACTTTATTGAATGATCAAATTACTTGATTGCCATTACATGCCTAAATAACATGTTGGAAATTATGTGCATGTTTTGCCTTCGAAAATCAATAGCATAGTCTTGTCCGAATGCATGAAAGTGTTAATTTCATTTACGGATTCGCTTAACAATTGGTATCCTAACAATCGGATTTTCTCATACACTTATGAAAAATATTTTTCTGAAATGGATTTGATGAAATGATTCCTGCTTATAAATTCCATCTTGAAATATGGATGATAGTGTTTTTACTTGCAAAGACTTGTTTCACATACATATCTTGATCCTTGTAAAAATGAAGCATGATTTAATCTCTCATCGATTTTAACTTCACTCAAAGTAAAATCACAAATAGCCTTCCTCCTTCATGCAAAAAAATTATAACAAATAAAAAGGAAGAAGTATTCAAAGCAATCTATGTATCATACTTTCCTTTATATGCTGGGAAAATAACATGTAAAGGCATGAACAACTATAACACTTATGCTCAAAATTCGCTTATGAGTATTAATGTCATGCTTGCATCACCAAGAGATATATGAATTGATGCTATGATTGATATAATTTGCATTATGCCTCGTTTGTATCATGTAATGATATCAAAATCTTACTTCGTAGTTTTATATGTTGATATCTTACAATATGATGAATTGCTACTATTACCATCATTCAAACCTGTTATGTAAAATTTGAAAATGAATGTCAAGCCTTGACATCATCTTCAGAGAGAAACATCATGATGGGAGTATTGATAAGTTTAAATGATTTTAACTTATTAATATGTCTCTTGAATTCAAAGGTTTTGAATTCAAGAATGACTTATCTCAAGTATGGCATATAGACAGGGGGAGTTAAGGTTAACTCCATTATCAATTGATTGTCATCATCAAAAAGGGGGAGATTGTTGAATCTCGGATTTTGATGATGAAGTCAATTGTCATTTGTTATCTAATCTATATGTTGAGATAAGTGTGCAGGATTAACTACGATGAAAATAAGATATGCAACAGGAGTTGCGCCGGAGTCAAGACAATGATCACGTTGGGAGTTCGAGAGTTTGACGGAAGTTCGGACAGTCGTCGGAGGTTTTGCGGGAACAAATCCAAGAAGTCCATGAGCTTGCCAAAGAAGCTCGTTGGAACTCGCTAAGTGGATCATCGCAAGTCCTGGAGTTTTCCGGATGTCCGCAGGAGCATCACCGAGGGTTCATCGGATGATCGACGGAAGTTCGCCGGAAGCTTGCCAGAAGAAGCGATTGACGCACCGGAGCAAGTTGCAGTTAATATCTTAGGAAAAATCGTAGTTAGCACAATGATTAAGTTAGAAATGGGAGGTGATCCCATTAACTTAATCTTGGGGCAATTGGGCCCCTGAAAAACTCATATTGGGCCGAATGGATCAACCCATTCGGACCCTGATTTCTGCCAGGCGGTTGAACCACCCAAGCCAGGAGGTGGCACCGCCTGGGCTAAGTCTCCGAGCGAGACTGGGCTGTGCAACCACCCTAGCCAGGAGGTGGCACCGCCTGGGCTCAGTCTCCGAGCGAGACTGGGCGGTGCAACCTCCCTTGACAGAGGTGGCATCGCTTGGGCTCGGTCTTCGATCTCTGACTGAGCGGTGCAACCGCCTTAGTCAAGAGGTGGCACCACCTAAGCTCGGTCTTCGAGCTCTGGCAAGAGGTGCAACTGCCCCTGACAGGAGGTGGCACCGCCCAGAGGCTCAGTCTTCGAGCTTTGTTAGGCGGTGCAACCGCTCCAGTCAGGAGGTGCAACCGCCAGATCCCGGAATTCCGGGAATTGACATTATTGAGCTCCAAATTCAAACTGGGTTGGGGCCTATAAATACCCCACCCATTCAGCACTAAAAGGGCACTGAATATACACCGAAATCCTGATCTTGTTCTATGATTTTTAGAGATCAAAATTGTTGTAAAGGCCAAAAGTTCTTCTCCCTCTTTTCTTCCAAGTTCTGAGCTTTAAAGAGAGGAGAGAAAATTCTGTAAGTTTGTCTCCTAAGCCCGTCAAAAGGAGTGAAACTGTAAAAGGGTGGTTGGCCTTTGCCTATTGAAGGAAGGCCTCTAGTTGACGTCGGTGACCTCGTCGGTGGAGGAAGCCAAAAGTGGAGTAGGTCAAGATTGACCGAACCACTCTAAATCTCGGTTTGCATTTACTTTGAGCATATTATCTTTACTGCAAACCTCCTCTAAAGCTTACTGCTTTCTGCACATATACGATCGGGTTTCAAGCTTTGCACTTTCCGAATTGATGTTTTAGACGTAAAACAGTTTCATCGTACGATCATCATATTTCTGTTTGTGTTTACGTTTTGATTTCTATCATAACTACAAACTACCTTTATATCCTTGCTTAAACTGCATCTCGCTTAATCAAGTGATTTACGAATCAGTATTTAGACGTAAATCAGTTTTTTCATACGAATATCATATTTCAGTTTGCGCCTACTATCTGATTAGAATCATAACTGCAAACTGCATTTAAATCTTTGCTACATCTCGCTTAAACAAAAGTTAAAGTGATTTACGAATCGGCTTTCTTACCAAAATCACTTTTAACGAACGAACGTAGTTTTTATTTTTCGTAGAAGGTTTTCCGCTACACTAATTCACCCCTCCCCCCTCTTGGTGCTCTTGATCCTAACATCACATTGGCTGCAACTCTTCAGGTTTGTTTTCTTTAACCTTTCATCTAATTCTTTTTTTTTTTTTTGGGTTTTGGCTAATGCAAAAGTTGTAAGGTGTCATGCATGTATGAAAGGGACTAGGTGTCATCTTTAGGGTAAACATAAGTGGCACCATTAAGTTAGCTAGTGACACATGTCCACTATTTTTTTTTTAACTTAAATCTGAATCTTTCATAAATTATATCAAACTTCTAATATTTACTCTTAGGTCTCTAGCCATAAACTTTTAATCTAATATCATTTAATATAAAATAATTATTAAATAATCCTTATTTTTACAAATAAATATTTTACTAAATTTTTAAAAATGGGGGATGTTACAAATACAAGTCATTTCATAAGTCATTAAAGACCCAATAAGTTCTTCAAGAAGAAAATTATTCAAGTCTTTTGTCTCTTATATTGTCGTCACTTTCAGATCCTAACTTTTTGGAAGGGTTCTTAGTATTTTGTTAACAAGTTGAAAATTAGAAAATTTTTTATTTAGTGCTTTCAAACCATTGACGACATCTGTAAAATGGGTGTACATGTCTCCAATGGTTTCATTTGGTTTCATTCAAAATAATTCAAAACTATGCATCGAAAGATTAATTTTAGAATCTTTAACTCTACTAGTACCTTCGTATGTGATTTCAAGAGTGTGTCAAATGTCATGCATAGTTTCACAAATAGAAACCCGATTAAATTTATTTTTATTTATAGTACAAAACAAAGCCTTCATCGGTTTAGCATTTAAAGAAAAAGTCTTCTTTTCCAAATCATTCCATTTGTTTGGAAGACTTTTAAAAATCGCTTTAAACAATATTCTATAAATCAAAATTCATAAAAAGCAAGAAAACTCTCATTTGAGTTTTCCAATATGTGTAGTCCATCCCATTGAACATAGGATGATGAATGATAGAGTGACCCTCTTGAAAGTCGAAAAAAACTCATTTCTCTTGGGTGTTAAATCAAATAGAGAAAAACATAGCTCTGATACTAACTATTAGGATTAAGTTGACACTAAGAGGAGAGAGTGAATTAGTTCTTATGATAAAAATATTAGTTTTAACTAAGTAATTAACTAAAAAAGTAATAGCAATGATAATGAAAAGTAGAATAGAAATTGCATACCAAGTTTATAGTGGCCTATATCCACTCTCGATCCCTCTTCACTCAAGGCCATTGGCTTCCACTACTAATCTTCTTTCTTATAGGCAAAGATCAACTACCCATACACTGTTTGTCCTTTTTACAAGTTCAAGAGAGAACTTTTACACCCTTCTTTTTTAAGTGTTCCCTCACACGCCTCCCTTAAGACTATCACTAAGTACTTAGAAGAGCAACTTTATACTTAAAAGAGTTTTCAACCTTCGAATCATAGAATTTTTGCTCTATTTTAATATGTCTTCCAAGCAAAAATTTGTGCGGTATTTATAAACTCCAAATAGCTTCAAAACTTGTAGCCAAAATTCAAATCCCTAGGTTTTTGGGGTACTAGCGGTACCACCGCCAATACTCTCTAACATTAGACGATACCACTACCCAGTCTAGTGATACCACTGCTTGACACTAGGCAGTACCACCACCCAATCTGGTGGTACCACCGCCTAACACAGTCTCGAAGACTGTGTCTTGGAGACTAAGCCGTTGGCAATTCCATCGCCTGGACTAGCTATGCCACCGCTTGACCCAACTTTTGGGTCATTGAATGTGCCTTCCACTTAGCCCAAAGCAACCCTAATTCGGGCCCAGTTATCCCCTAATTGAGTTGGCCAAATTATATTATAAACCAACCTAATTAGAACCAAAATTACTTCGATTTAGATAATTATTACAAAGCACTAATCACATGTTACCTAACATGTCATTAGTTCATTCGGTGCTTCATCCGACCCTTCAGCGCATTGTCCTCTCATTTGATATATTGCCCAATCGGCATGTTATATTCCCACAACATCCGATCTCCTTGGCTCAATGTCCGATCTTCTTGGCTCGATGCCCGAACTCATAGCACGAAGCCTTCTACCGACACATCAACCAATCCTTCGGCTCGTTGTTCAATCTTTTGACATGTTCCACTTCGGCCCAACATTGATTCTTCTTGCTTTAATCAAATTGTCTCTCCATGATCAATGCTAGTCCTACATCACTCAAAATGCAGATTAGATCACAAACTCAACAATTCATTTCATCATCAAAATATGAGATTCGATAAAGGGCAAATCAGGTAAAGCAAAGGTTGCTAAGAAAGACCCAACAAAGGATAAAGACCAGTGCTTCCACTACAATAAAGATGGGCACAGAAAGAGGAACTGCAAAGAGTATCTTGCAGAGAGGGCAAAATAGAAGCTTGGAGAAGCTTTAGGTACATTCATGATCAGTCTCCATTTGTTAGACACTTATAATAACACATGAGTATTGGATACCAGTAGTGCTTATCACATTTGCAATTCATTACAAGTTCTAGCAAGACCTAGGAGATTGGCGAGAGACGAGATGGACCTTAAGATAGTAAATGGAGCAAAAGTTGTTGCGGTAGCTATTAGCGAGGTCACCCTACATTTGCCTAGTGGAGCTATTATTGCATTGGATGCATGTTATTTTGTTCTTTCTATTATCCAAAATATTATTTCAATTTCGTGTTTGACAGTTAGTGGATACAAATTAGTTTTTGAGAATAATGATTGTTCAATAATGTTAGATGATGAGATCATCATGAGAGAAACATTGCATAATAGTTTATTTATATTAGACATGGCTCCACATATCATGAATATAAGTGTGTCCAAGAGAAAACAAGATAAGGTGAATAGTGCATACCTGTGACATTGTAAGCTAGGTCATATCCATGAGGGAACGATTCAAAAATTACTAAAAGATGAATGTCTAGATTCATTCGAATATGAGTAATATGCAACTTCCGAGCCTTACCTTTGTGGAAAACTAACCAACTCTCCTTTTAGTGGAACTAGAAAGAGAGCCACTAAGCTGTTAGAACTCATACATAGTAATGTATATGGACCCATATCAACTAATGTCATAGGTGGTTACTCATACTTTATTACTTTTACTGATGATTTCTTAAGGTATGAACAAGTGTACTCGATGAAGTACAAGTCCAAGACCTTTGAGAAATTTAGAGAGTATAAGAATGAAGTGGACAACTAGACTGTAATGAGTATCAAGACTTTTTGATCAGATCGAGGAGGTGCATACTTGAGTAAAGAGTTTACCTAGTTCTTTAAAGACCATGGGATTCTATCCCAATGGACACCTCCTTATATACCTCCGCTCAATGGTGTATCTGAAAGGAGGAATCGTATACTTTTAGATATGGAGTAGTCCATGATAAGCTTCGCCGACCTACCCATCTTATTCTTGTGATATGCCCTAAAGACCGTAGCTTACCTTTTGAACAGAGTTCCAACTAAGTCAATAGTATCTACACCATATGAGATATGGAAATGGAAGAAGCCTAATCTTAAGGTTGTTAAGATTGGGGGTTGTCCTACCCACGTTAAAAGATACAACCCCGATAAGTTGGAATTGAGGACGAAGCGGTGCAAGTTCATGGGATACCCCTAGGAAACATATGGGTACTATTTCTATCATCCCGAGGACCAAAAGGTCTTTGTAGCTAAGAGAGCGGTGTTCCTTGAGAATAAACACATTCTTGGCATAGATAGTGGGAGTGTCATAGAGTCGAGTGAGGTTAGAGAACCTAGCTTAAGAACCATGCCACAGCCCGAGTTTGTTCAAGTACCTAGCATATATGTTCCAACTTTACATAGGTCCGGTAGAGTATCCCATCCTCTTGAGAGATATGTGGGACATATTAGAGGAAATGATGTTGAGAATATTGATCCTTAGACCTACAAGGACTCTATGTACTCTAGCATTGTTTGATACCTAGTTGATGCACCCAAGGGTATTGTATCTATCGATTGCAAGTGGATCTTCAAGAAAAAGATTAGAGTAGATGGAAAAGTAGAGACCTATAAAGCAAGGCTAGTGGCTAAGAGGTATCGTCAAAAATAAGGTATTAACTATGACGAAACCTTTTCTCTCATAGCCATGTTAAAATCCATTTGAATACTATTGGTTATTGTAGCACACTATGATTATAAGATCTAACAGATGGACGTGAAAATAACATTCCTCAATGGTAACCTCAAGGAGGTGTATATGATACAGTGTGAGAGATTCGTGTCCAATGACTTCCTAGATAAGGTATATAGGTTACTTAGGTCTATTTATGGACTAAAGTGCCAGTCATAGGTGCCCAGCAAGCCAATCACGTGAGTGATGGCACATGTGACTTGATACAGAATCTTTTTGCTTATTATATTTTGGCGTATATCACTTTATAACTATTGCATAAATACATACATATATTATGATGTCCTTAGATTTGTGCAATGGGAATCGGATCGTGATGAGATCACGGTAATGAGATCGATTCACCTTTAAACACATATCCTAAATAATCCCGGTCATAGGTTACTCGAAAGGGACATCGTGATAACCGGATAGACTGGTGTGCTGTATACCCGTCCATATGATGGATGCAGCTGGTCTCATAGCTGCTCGTGTAGGGACACTAGGGATACAGTACAGGTGCTCATTGGAGAATGAGTTCACTGATTGATCCGCTTACGGAATGTTGGATGGTTGATGATGCCTTATTGTCAGACAGCGATTCCGTAGTCCTAGTGGTGTATCTGGTCCTTAGACTTGAGACACCAAGGATGTCATGTATGAGTGCTCCACTCTTTGATACCGGACTTGTAGGTTTGGCTGTCCCAGATCTAGTACAGCTGGTCATTGGGAGTGGTAGTCGACCTTACGAGGGCTATTGAGTGTCGATAGAGGATCATCCACTCTCAGCGTCATGAGAGGAATATCCCATGTGTTCTAGCTCAGACAAATCCCTGGCCAGGGTCATTCGGGTTGAGAGAGAAAGAGTTCTCCGGGAGAATCCGATTAGAGCGAGACTCGAGTAGAAACCGTATGGGTCTGACAGCACCATGCTCGATATACGGTCTCTGGGATATTAGATGGATGAGGGATTATAGGTACACGGTAACTAAGGACAGACAGGTCCAATGGATTGGATTCCCCTGTATCGTCTGGGGACTACGGCGTAGTGGCCTAGTACTTCCGTAGTCGATGAGTCAAGTGAATTATTACAGAGATAATAATTCACTGAGTTAGAAGGAGTTCTGACAGGTATGACGCACGGCCAGCTCGATATTGGGCCTAGAGGGTCACACACATATGGTAGGGATTGCGATGAGTAGAGGTTCGGATATGAGATATCCGACGGAGCCCTTGTCTTATTGGATGCAGATCCAATACCCACTAGGGGAGGACCTATTAGGGTTTGATAGGGGACCTCTATAAATAGGAGGGATTCAGAGCCTCATAGGCTAGAGCCTTTGCTTGCCTTTCCTATTCTCCTCTTCCTCTCCACCTCAGATCAGGCCTGGAGTTTTGAGGAGCGTCGTCGCAACCCTGCTGTGTGGATCACCGCTAGAGAGGAGGACGCTTGACCTCCTTCACCCTCTCCTAAGGATCTGCAAGGAAACAGGGATATACGATCTCCCTAGGTAACACAATCTACTATATACGCAGTTTTATGTTTCGCGGAATTTTTCGCACCAATCTTTGCACGACGACGAACATCTTTTTGGGAATCGGGGATTTTGTTTTCTTGTTCTTCCGCTGCGCATGTGATGTCACCCCCAAGATTTCCCAACAGTGGTATCAGAGCCCGGTTGTTCGTGCGAATGATTGGTTTTGAACTACGTGTGTTGTGTTTAGGAAGAATTTTGACGTCAAAATCGTTGACGCAAAAGCGAGAAAGGGCAGCAACAGTTGCTACCCTCGATCTGCATGCGTGAAGCGCAGCCGAAGGCAGGCAGCACAGGGGCTACGTCTGTAGCAGCCGGTCGGCAGGCTGCTTGCAGCAGGCTTGCTGCCGGCGGGACTGGCAGCCCACGGGCAAAGGCGCCGTAGGGCAGCGGCGCGAGCCGCCGCAAGGAAGCAGCGCCTGCCGCCGCAGGGCAGCTGCGCCTGTCGCCGCAGTGTCACGGACTTAGCTGGTTTTGCCTAAGTCATGCGGCACCCTGGCGTGTCTGTCCGCAAAGGTCAACCTCCCCGAAGCCTCCCATTATCCCTTAGGACCACCAAAAGAGAGAACGGGTTAGAGACTACGCCTCAATCGGGATCCACAAGCAAACATCTCCGAAAAACACTTCATAGACAATGCAAATTACAAACAGACTTTTACAAGCTCTGAACAGTGGCACAACAAAGGGTAAAATGGTCCATTACAGACTGAAAATCTCTCGCACGTGTCCACATGACACAACCTTTATTTACAAGCCTAAAGAGGCCACCAACCAAACTAAAATGGGACTATTAAGCCTTCGACCACCCCTTTACATGTTGTACAAGGCATGGATATGCCAAAAGACACGGACATACATAAGCATTACATCAAACACCTTGTTTAGAAGTTTGTCCGTGACATTCTCCCCCACTTATTCCTTCGACGTCCTCGTTGAAGCCTTTGTCGACACTACAACTCCTCGCCTTTGCTGAGTCTTCAATCTTCTGCTCCAGCTACAATGCGCCTCTTGGCTCCCAGCTGCTCTCCACTGCTGTTTTTGAGTAGTCGAACCTTTGATCTGCCATGCTGCTGCAACTCACCAATGGCTCTGACTCTGGTGTGGGGTTGGCTGAGTTATGTTGATCATTGTTGATTCCTACGGATCCCCCAGATGAAGGAAAAGATCATCCTTACTACGCTAGTCTCTCAAATTCCTCATGCTGCTTGAACTGGGTGGATACTTGTTGGAGCTTTAACGAGCATCATCTCGCAAACTTCTGAAGTTTTGGGTCCTTCCTCCACAAAATTTGCTCATTGACTCTTCTTTCACTTAGTTGTCACATCCAAGTAGGTTCGCATCACTTCCGCTTTCGATTGGCATTTCATTGGGAAATGAAGCGGACAATCTACTCTCAGTAGCACTGATCACCGTTGGTGAGGATTTGACAACTATTGTCTTCCATTATCTTCGAAGGGTCTTTGAACATATGCAGAGCTCCTCTGTTGGATAGATAAGAGAATTGGGGTCCTCGGTTTCACCCATTCTCTTAAGAGTTGAGAAGGCAAAGGTTACTTGACTTCGCCCGCCTCCTCGAGGTTGTACTTCATGCATCGAGCTGGTTATTGGCCTTCGCCTGCTCTTTGCTCACACTTCTAAAGCACTTGAAGTGTTTGCACTCCTTGCATTGAGTTAGCTACTGTGATTCACCTTCTCAAAGCCATTGAACTTCTGGAATGCAGAAAGTTTTCACCCCAACTTGGAGTAATTCTCTGATAGATGATGTCGCCTATGGGATTGTACCGCTTCTCCATCAACCCTGCCGCCTACTCCACTGAGTAGCAAAGGTACAACACCGCGTACTGCCTGCTTCTTTCCTTGGTCGTGCACTCTTGCATGACCCGAAGTCGTTCACTTACGGCTATCTTGATGAGAAACTTGTTGACACCGGTCTTACGAAGTTTCTTGGCCTCTGCCCTTCAGCCTTGTCTCGGTACTTGGAGATTACCTCTGCATGCTCCACCTCCTCGGCCCCTTTCACGACCAAGCGCTCTCCCTCCGTGAGAGCAAGGGATCAATGACTTTCACGGAAGTCCCGCCTCTACGGTACCATGGCGCTGCCATGCCCATGGCCCTACTATCCGTCTCCTCGCATCTGCATCCCTTTTCTTCACGATCAGTAGATATGTCTCTGTGGCACTCCTCTGAGTCCACCTCCATTCTGACTGATGCTTGATTTTGGGTAGCCAAGTCCCTTTGGACTCGTCGTCGCTTCCTCGCCCCTTTCGACCCCCCCCTGCTTCAACACCTCTGTGTTCTCCAAGCAGTCTGTTTGGTCGATTGAGAGACAGACTGCAACTCCCATGCATGGCCTTTACCATCACGTTGTAGGGTTTGTACCAATTCTGTTCTCCTTAGCATCCTTGGTAGCAACGTTCGCTTACTCGGCCTTGACCTCTGACTTGCCGGGCTCCCTTAAGCGAATATAAGCTCTGGAGCAGTCCAACTCTCCAGCTGCTTCGATCATACCTCTGGATGATCAAGTCCCTCCCATGGAACTCACTGGTACTTGCATTCGAACTTTTCCCTTGGTGGAACTCAGCCCCCATATGCTGATGACCAAGGTTTTCATCCGATGCAAAATTCGATGCATGCCCGGAAGACCCGCCTCCGCGGTACCATGGCCTTCACTCCTTGAATCCATAGCCCTTCTTGCTGTCATGTTGTTCACCGAAGTGGAGCTTCCAGTAGCTCCCGATCATACCTCCATATGATCTAGTCCCTCTCGGGACTCAGTCGTGTGTATCGCATTGCCACGAACTATTCCACCACGATCCGCTGCACCATGTCGCCTCCTGGTGACATCTCCATTGCACTCTGATCCTTGTGGAATAAACTCGAATTGTGAACCCTCCATGTGTGGCCTCTGCCAATACATCGCAGGGTCTCCTCCACCTTCGATTTTGTTCGCTCCTTTGGCAATCGACCTTCATCCACCCACTCTTGGGTCACACCTAGATGAAGCACCGCTCTAGGACAGTCCGTCACCTAGAAGCTCCGGAAGTCCACCGACTTCCCTGTAATTTGGGCACCATTGTCTGGATCCTGGGCCTCTACCCCTACCAGCACAATCTCCGCTGCGCACCGCTTCCTTCATAGCAACTCGAATGGCAACACCGTGGCATATTCTTCAAGAGTACCCGCCTCTGCATCCTCTTGCCCCGTGCTAAGGCCTTCTGAACCCAACTTTGCCTCCGCAAATTGAGTCACCTTAGTTCCTCCATCAAATGCTTCTCCGAGATAAGGTGCATGTGCCCCGAAGCTCCCTTCGTCTTTGGCACCATGCCAGATGAGTCCGCTCCGTCAGAATGAAGGACCCATGGAACAACATGATCCTACTCTTGCCTCTGCAAGAGTTCATGTCCTTGACCTCTGTCTAAGGAAAGCACTGTGCCTCTGCTCCACGTTCCAACTTCTATGCTGGCTCCCTTCATGCGCCTTGAGTACTTCGCCAAGTTACACCCAAGTTGTTCCGCTCCTCGTTCTCACATTGAGTTGATGATGGCCCTCGTGCCCACCATTCCACGGGTCAGCCCTCCCTTGAGTCTGATCTCCACATCGACTCCAAGTGTGCCTTCATTTAAGTTGCTTTGGGTCGCTCCCCCACTTGATCTCGCAATGCATCCACCAATGCATTCTCTCAAGCGAGATCATGCGACGACTCCTCGCCGCTTGCTCAGTCCATCGAGCTTCGTGGAGTTGTTGTTTGTTGAAGTACTCCTCCTCAACATGTGAGGTCCATCCCACATGATTCTCCCTCTGAGAGCCGAGACTTATCCCTCCTGGATAACTATCCCGTTGGAGCAACATCTCTCTTCGTTTCGGAGACCACCATCCCCTTGGACTACTCCGATCTGCTGAACAAACTGTGCATTGTTCTGCCTCCTGCAAACGCACTTGCTAGATTGCGACTCCCCGTCAATACAGTCCCCGCTGCACCCCTCAAGGCCTAGCAACATGCTGAACTCGTTGCACACTTCAGCCTCCTACGGACGTATCCTTCGCATGCCGACGAGAAAGTTTCAATGCTCCATGGCGCCGAGTTTCGGCACCTTGGGATGGCCATGAACATTCCATCGTCCGCATACAAGCCCATGCATGAGTACCAAATTCTTCGAGTTAGCAATTCCCCTCACCTCTGTGAGCTTTGCATAACTCTTTTGGTCGTTAAGCAACTCATTCCACCTTGGATGGTCTCATCTTTTACCAAGCGCCTCGCTTGCCTTGAGCACCATCAAGTATGGTTGTCAACGTTGAGCCGTAGCTCAAACTCAGCCATCCCAACCTTTGTGTGCTCCACATTCTTCCAAGCTTGCCTGTTTTCGTGGTGCCTCTTGCACGAAGGGTTGGCCATTCCTCTGAATGCCAATGTCAGATGCCCGCTCCTCTAAGCGACTCCTTTTCCCTACATCTCCATGCCCGTTTTCCCCCAAACGGTCGCGCGTGTGCTGACTGCCCTCAACGCAGCCTCGCTAGGTCCCCCACGTTTGCATGCTAAGTGTTCCTATGAGTGCTTGACCCGCTCTGATACCATGTGTCACGGACTTAGCTGGTTTTGCCTAAGTCGTGCGGCACCCTGGCGTGTCCGTCCGCAAAGGTCAGCCTCCCCGAAGCCTCTCATTGTCCCTTAGGACCACCAAAAGAGAGAACGGGTTAGAGAGAATGCCTCAATTGGGATCCACAAGCAAACATCTCCGAAAAACACTTCATAGACAATACAAATTACAAACAGACTTTTACAAGCTCTAAACAATGGCACAACAAAGGGTAAAATGGTCCATTACAGACCGAAAATCTCTCGCACGTGTCCACATTACACAACTTTTATTTACAAGCCTAAAGAGGCCACCAACCCAACTAAAATGAGACTATTAAGCCTTCGGCCGTCCCTTTACATGCTGTACAAGGCATGGATATGCCAAAAGACACGGACATACATAAGCATTACATCAAACACCTTGTTTAGAAGTTTGTCCGTGACAGCAGGGTAGCGGCGCCTGCCGCCGCTGCTCCCGCGGGCGAAACCCCCCCACAGGGGCGGCCGCCCGGCGGGACAGCACCGTCTGCGGGCGTTGCCCCGCCGACAGAACCACCCGCGGAGGCGGCGGCGCCCGCGGGGGAGCCCGCCTGCAGCGGCAGCGCCGCCAGCGAGCGTGCCACCTGTAGGCCCGCCGCCAGCAGGGTGGCTGCGGCGGCGGCAGCAGCAAAGGATAGTAGGGCATTAGGGTTTTCTGGGAAAAAGATAGTTTTACCCCTCGGAATTTAAGAAATTCCAGTTTCTGTCTTTTGTCCAAATAATGAAAATACCCCTATAAATTCAACCATTCCCTACATGTCCCTGATTTCAGAAAATATTAATTAATTAAAAGGTTTAGTTGATTATTATTTTTTATTATTATCTTGTAGTCCTACATGATGATGATTATTTATACATATGATGTATGATGTATGGACGGATGATCATGGACCGTGTGATGTGTGTACTTGTGATTATTATTATTGAGGTCTGCGAGCCTCCATTATATTTCTCGTTTATTGTCGGGCCTGCGTGCCTATGATTAAGTTGTAATCACATGAGGAGGCGCAGCGGGAGCGTGGATGCAATAGCGGGACCCACGAGACGGACGATCGCGATGCATGAAGATGTATCAAGATGTCGACGGAACCGACGAGGACGAGATAGACGATCACAGGGCATGGAGATGCACCGTTGCACACATAGATCTTGATGTGAGTGATTAGGCCTACTGGCTCGGGCCTAATCACATTAGGTTGTGGTCCATGATCATCTGGTGTGATTGCTTATACACATACTAGATATGTATATATATTTACATGCGATGTAGATATATATTAAATATGTATATGTGTGACATGTCATATTAGGAGACCAAATCATAGAAACATCTCTCGATAATATTAAGTCGGTAAACGTGAGGCAATTAGATTGACCCACGTGGCCTTCCATCATTATGAGTAGGAACCGATTCCCGGTGTAGGTTGAGTTGGTCGAATCCCTCGAGACTCACCTATATCGTGATTCGCTATCTTGCTTACGACATAGAGATGTCACCGGTGACCTGAGAGCATGGTATACTTGGTCGAGTCCCTCGAGGGTATATCATCAAATCAGACTCATCTTGTAACGAAGGTGTTGACTTAACCGAGCATTATGGTTTGTCGAGTCCCTCTAGGCTATGGTGATTCGGAGGCCGAACAGGACGGGAATCACAAGGAGTTGTGATCGGTAAGAGTTGCCTACCTTTTAGGCTTAGTGTGATTGGTCGAGTCCCTCGAGGTTACACTAAGACGCTGATTGGATCCTGATCCCCACTAGAAGTCTGCTGGAGACTTCCGTTTCACGTGCTGAGGGTGTCGCGTGACTCGTTAGTAAAATAGTGGGAGCATATTAAGATAGAAGTCCATATCTTGATAGTTTATTTCTTGGAAAATCTGCATGTTATTCATTTCTGCTGCATCTTTATTTTCAAAAAAATGTCACTTTCAAATCCCTTACGTGGCATACTTGATGTCAACCGCCTCACTGGTCCAAATTATACGGATTGGCTCCATAACTTGAGAATTGTTCTCATAATGGAGAAAATCATATACGTCCTTGATACAGTGATGCCTACGCCCGAAGAAGGGACAAGCGAGGATGAGATCGCTCGCTACGTGAAGTACATTGATGACTCCACTCTTGCTCAGTGCTATATGTTGGGCTCTATGACTCCTGAGTTACAGAGACAACATGAAAAGATGGATGCCAGATCCTTTCTCCTACTTGTCCATAAATTGTTTGAAGAAGTGGGAAGGACTCAACGATATGAGATATCCAAGAGCCTTTTCCGCGCTAGGATGACTGAGGGGACGCCGGTTCAGAACCATATCCTAAAGATGATTGAGTGGATAGAGAAACTCACAGGTCTAGGAATGGTCCTAGAGGATAACTTGTGTGGACATTGTGCTTCAGTCCCTACCAGATTCCTTTTCATAGTTCATAATGGATTTTAATATGAACAAGCTTGAGGTGACTCTCCCAGAGCTCCTCAATATGTTGAGGGAGGTAGAGAGTACTATTAAGAATGAGAAGTCAGTTCTCTACACTGGTGAGACCAAAAAGAAAAGGAAAGCAGAAAGGTCCCTTAAGAAGGGAAAGGGCAAGGGCAAACCACGTAAAGCAAAGGTTGCTAAGAAAGACCCAGTAAAGGACAAAGACCAATGCTTCCACTATGGTAAAGATGGGCACTGGAAGAGGAACTGCAAAGAGTACCTTGCAGAAAGGGCGAAACAAAAGCTTGATGAAACTTCAGGTATATTCATGATCAGTCTCCATTTGTCAGACTCTTATGATAACACATGGGTATTAGATACCGGTAGTGCTTATCATATATGCAATTCGTTGCCGGTTCTGGCAAAACCTAGGAGACTAGAGAGAGGCGAGATGGACCTCAAGATGGGTAATGGAGCAAAAGTTGCTGTATTAGCTGTTGGCGAGGTCTCCCTACATCTGCCTAGTGGAGCTTTTATTGCATTAGATGCATGTTATTTTGTTCCTTCTATTATCAAAAACATTATCTCCATTTCATGTTTAACAGTTAGTGGATATAAATTTGTTTTTGAGAACAATGGTTGTTCGATATTATTAGATGATAAGATCATCACAAAAGGAACACATAATGGTTTATTTATGTTAGACACTACTCCACATATCATGAATGTAAATGTGTCTAAGAGGAAATGAGATGAGGTGAACAGTGTATACCTATGGCATTGTAGGCTAGGTCATATCCATGAGGGAATGATTCAAAAGTTGCTAAATGATGGGTATCTAGATCCATTCGACTATGTGTCATATGCAACTTGTGAGCCTTGCATTCGTGGAAAACTGATCAACTCTCCATTTAGTGTAACTGGAGAGAGAGCCACTGAGTTGTTGGAACTCATACATAGTGATGAATGTGGACCCATATCAACTCATGCCATTGGAGGTTACTCATACTTCATTACATTTACTAATGATTTCTCAAGGTATGGATATGTGTACTTAATGAAGTACAAGTCCGAGGCTTTTGAGAAATTCAGAGAGTATAAGAATAAGGTGGAGAACCAGATTGGAAAGAGTATCAAAACTCTTCGATCAGATCGAGGAGGTGAATACTTAAGTACAGAGTTTACTCAGTTCCTTAAGGACCATGGGATATTATCCAAATGGACACCTCCTTATACACCTCATCTCAATGGTGTCTCTGAAAGGAGAAATCGTACGTTATTAGATATGGTACGGTCCATGATGAGTTTCGCTGACATACCCATCTTATTCTAGGGATATGCCCTAGAGACCGTAGCTTACCTTCTGAACAGAGTTCCAACTAAGTCGGTAGTGTCTACACCATATGAGATATGGAAAGGGAAGAAGCCTGATCTTAAGGTTGTTAAGATTTGGGGCTGCCCTACCCACATTAAAAGACATAACCCCGATAAGTTAGAATCAAGGACAGAGCGATGCAAATTTGTGGGATACCCCAAGGAAACTTGTGGGTATTATTTCTATCATCTCGAGGACCAAAAGGTCTTTGTAGCTAAGAGAGTAGTGTTCCTTGAGAAGGAACACATTCTTGGCGGAGACAGTGGGAGAATGATAGAGTTGAGCGAGGTTGGAGAACCAAGCTCAAGCACCACTCTACAGCCCGAGTCTGTTCAGGTACCTAATACACAAGTTTCAACTTTACGCAGGTCTGATAGAGTATCCCATCCTCCTGAAGGATATGTGGGACATATTAGAGGAGAGGATGTTGAGGATATTGATCCTCAGACCTACGAGGAGGCTATTATGAGTATAGACTCCGGGAAGTGGCAAGAAGCCATGAATTCTGAGATGGATTCTATGTACTCCAATAATGTTTGGAACCTAGTTAATGCGCCCGAAGGTATTGTACCCATTGGTTGCAAGTAGATCTTTAAGAAAAATATCGGAGTAGATGGAAAGGTAGAGACCTATAAAGTAAGGCTAGTGGCTAAGGGGTATCGTCAAAAGCAAGGTGTTGATTATGACGAAACATTCTCACTCGTAGCAATGCTAAAATCCATCAGAATTCTATTGTCTATTGCAGCACACTATGATTATGAGATCTGGCAGATGGATGTGAAAACCGCATTCCTCAATGGGAACCTCGAGGAGGAGGTGTATATGATGCAACCTGAGGGATTCGTGTCCAAGAACTGCCCAGATAAGGTTTGTAGGTTGCTTAGATCCATTTATGGACTAAAGCAAGCTTCCCGAAGTTGGAACATAAGATTTGATGAGGCAATCAGATCTTATGACTTCATTAAAAACGAAGATGAGCCTTGTGTATACTGAAAGGTAAGTGGGAGCGCTATCACCGTTTTGGTGTTATATGTGGATGACATCCTAATCATTGGGAATGACGTAGGAATGCTATCCACGGTAAAGGCTTGGTTATCTAGACACTTCTCCATGAAGGACTTAGGGGAAGCATCCTATATCTTGGGGATTAGAATCTATAGAGATAGATCCAAGAGGATGCTTGGCTTGTCCCAGTCCAGGTACATAGAAACCATTGTCAAAATGTTTGGCATTGAAAATTCTAAGAAAGGGCGAACATGGATATGATACCTTATGCCTCAGCAATAGGGTCTATCATGTATGCCATGCTATGTACTAGGCCTGATATAGCGCATGCTCTAAGTGTCACGAGCAGGTATCAAGTGGATCCAGGCTTGGAGCATTGGAAAGCAGTAAAGTGTATCCTTATGTACTTGAGAAGGACTAAGGATCTTTTACTAGTATATGGAGGTAATAGCCTTAAGGTTGAAGGCTACACTGACTCAAGTTTTTAGTCTGATGTCGATGATAGCAAGTCGAATTCAGGGTATGTGTACACCTTGAATGGAGGAGCAGTGTGCTGGAAGAGTTCCAAGCAAGATACCACTACTGACTCGACCACAGAGGCGGAGTACATTGCTGCATTAGATGTAGCAAAGGAGGGAGTCTGGGTGAAGAAGTTCATCATAGATTTGGGAGTCGTGCCGGGTAGCGAGGAGCCGATCTCCTTATATTGCGATAATAACGGGGCGATTACTCAAATAAGGGAACTCGAGTCTCATCAGAAGTGTTCTGAGGAGGTTCCAACTTATCAGAGAGATTGTAACCCGAGGAAATGTAGCAATGGAAAGAGTTCCATCCGAAGATACCATTGCAGATCCACTAACAAAGCCGTTGTCTCAGATTGTCTTTGAGCGTCACAAGGGTCTGATGGGGATCAGACACATAGGTGATTGGCTTTAGGTCAAGTGGGAGATTGCTAGTCATAAGTGCCCAGCAAGCCAATCACGTGAGTGATGGCACATGTGACTTGATACAGAATCTTTTTGCTTATTATATTTTGGCGTATATCACTTTATAACTATTGCATAAATGCATACATATATTGTGATGTCCTTGGATTTGTGCAATGGGAATCGGATCGTGATGAGATCACGATAATGAGATCGATTCACCTTTAAACACATATCCTAAATAATCCCGGTCATAGGTTACTCGAAAGGGACATCGTGATAACCGGATAGACTGGTGTGCTGTATACCCGTCTATATGATGGATGCAGTTGGTCTCATAGCTGCTCGTGTAGGGACACTAGGGATACAGTACAGGTGCTCATTGGAGAATGAGTTCACTGATTGATCCGCTTACGGAATGCTGGATGGTTGATGATGCCTTATTGTTAGACAGTGATTCCGTAGTCCTAGTGGTGTATCTGGTCCTTAGACTTGAGACACCAAGGATATCCTGTATGAGTGCTCCACTCTTTGATACCAGACTTATAGGTTTGGTTGTCCCAGATCTAGTACAGCTGGTCATTGGGAGTGGTAGTCGACCTTACGAGGGCTATTGAGTGTCGATAGAGGATCATCCACTCTCGGCGTCATGAGAGGAATATCCCATGTGTTCTTGCTCAGACAAATCCCTGGCCAGGGTCATTCGGGTTGAGAGAGAAAGAGTTCTCCGGGAGAATCCGATTAGAGCGAGACTCAAGTAGAAACCGTATGGGTCTGACAGCACCATGCTCGATATACGGTCTCTGGGATATTAGATGGATGAGGGATTATAGGTACACGGTAACTGAGGACAGACAGGTCCAATGGATTGGATTCCCTTGTATCGTCTAAGGACTACGGCGTAGTGGCCTAGTACTTCCGTAGTCGATGAGTCAAGTGAATTATTATAGAGATAATAATTCACTGAGTTAGAAAGAGTTCTGACAGGTATGACTCACGGCCAGCTCGATATTGGGCCTAGAGGGTCACACACATATGGTAGGGATTGCGATGAGTAAAGGTTCGGATATGAGATATCCGATAGAGCCCTTTGTCTTATTGGATGCAGATCCAATACCCACTAGGGGAGGACCCATTAGGGTTTGACAGGGGACCTCTATAAATAGGAGGGATTCAGAGCCTCATAGCTAGAGCCTTTGCTTGCCTTTCCTATTCTCCTCTTCCTCTCCACCTCAGATCAGGCCTGGAGTTTTGAGGAGCGTCGTCGCAACCCTACTATGTGGATCACCGCTAGAGAGGAGGACGCTTGACCTCCTTCACCCTCTCCTAAGGATATGCAAGGAAACAGGGATATACGATCTCCCTAGGTAACACAATCTACTCTATACGCAGTTTTATGTTTCGCGAAATTTTTCGCACCAATCTTCGCACGACGACGAACATCTTTTTGGGAATCGGGGATTTTGTTTTCTTGTTCTTCCGCTACGCATGTGATGTCGCCCCCAAGATTTCCCAACATAAAGCAAGCTTCCCGAAGTTGTAACATAATATTTGATGAGGCAATCAGATCTTATAACTTCGTGAAGAATGAAGATAAGCCTCGTATGTACAGGAAGGAAAGTGGGAGCGCTATCACCTTTTTGGTGTTATATGTGGATGACATCCTGATAATTAGGAATGATGTAGGAATGCCATCCACAGTAAAGGCTTGGTAATTTAGATACTTCTCCAAGATGAACATAGGGGAAGCATCCTATATCTTGGGGATTCAGATCTATAGAGATAAATCCAAGAGGATTCTTGG
Source organism: Musa acuminata AAA Group (assembly GCF_036884655.1). Classification (NCBI taxonomy): domain Eukaryota; kingdom Viridiplantae; phylum Streptophyta; class Magnoliopsida; order Zingiberales; family Musaceae; genus Musa; species Musa acuminata. The sequence continues at coordinate 29,191,993 of NC_088327.1, forward strand.
CTTATCTCAGTCCAGGTACATATATACTATTGTCAAAAGGTTTGCATGAAAAATTTTAAGAGAGGTCGCATACCGATAAGACAAGGATATCGCTTTATAGGAGTATGTCCCCTAAGACTCCTAAAGAAAGGATGAACATGGATAGGAGGTATACCCTATGCCTTAGCGATAGGGTCTATCTATTAGGATCGGAGTGGCACTAAGAGGGGGGGGGTGAATTAGTGCAGCTGATTAAAACTTGTAAGTTTGAAATCGATTTCTTAAATGTGTAGAGATTTCGATTTGACCAATGACGCGGTTGACATCAAGTATGCCACGTAAGGGATTTAAAAGCGACATTTTATGAAAATAAAAATGCAGTAAAATGAATAACATGCAGATTTTGCAAGAAATAAACTATCAAGATATGGACTTCTATCTTAATATGCTCCCACTATTTTACTAATGAGTCACGCGACACCCTTAGCACGTGAAACGAAAGTCTCCGGCAGACTTCTAGTGGGGATCAGGATCCAATCAGCATCTTAGTGTAACCTCGAGGGACTTGACCCAATCACACTAAGCCTGAAAGGTAGGCAACTCTTATCGATCACAACTCCTTGTGATTCCCGTCCTGTTCGGCCTCCGAATCACCATTGTCTCGAGGGACTCGACCAACCAAGATGCTCGGTTAAGTCAACACCTTCATTACAAGATAAGTCTGATTTGATGATATACCCTCGAGGGACTCGACCAAGCATACCATGTCCTCAGGTCACCGGTGACATCTCTATGTCGTAAGCAAGATAGCGAATCGCGATATAGGTGAGTCTCGAGGGACTCGACCAACTCAACCTACACCGGGAATCGGTTCCTACTTATAACTATGGAAGGCCACGTGGGTCAATCTAATTGCCTCACGTTTACGGACTTAATATTATTGAGAGAGATGTTTCTATGATTTGGTCTCCTAATATGACATGTCACACATATACATATTTAATATATATCTACATCGCATGCAAATATATATATATATCTAGTATGTGTATAAGCAATCACATCAGATGATCATCAATCACAACCTAATGTGATTAGGCCCGAGCCAGTAGGCCTAGTCACTCACATCAAGATCTATGTGTACAACGGTGCATCTCCATGCCCTGTGATCGTCCATCTCGTCCTCATCGGTTCCGTCGACATCTCGATGCATCTTCATGCATCGCGATCGTCCGTCTTGTGGGTCCCACTATCGCATCCACACTTCCGTTGCGCCTCCTTATATGATTACAACTTAATCATAGGCACGCAGGCCCGACAATAAACGAGAAATATAATGGAGGCTCACAGACCCCAATAATAATAATCACAAGTACACACATCACACGGTCCATGATCATCCGACCATACATCATACATCACATGTATAAATAATCATCATCATGTAGGACTACTAGATAATGATAAAAATAATAATCAACCAAACCTTTTAATTAGTTTGCATTTTATAAAATTAGGGACATATAGGAAATTTCTGAATTCATATGGGTATTTTCATAATTTGGATAAAAAGGATAGAATTTGAATTTTTGAAATTCACAAGGGTAAAACTATCTTTTTGCCCAAGAATGTCCTAATGCCCTACTCCCCTACTACCGCCGCCGTCGCCACCCTGCTAGCGCGGCCTGTGCGGCGGGGCGAGGGTGCTGCCCTCGCCTGTAGGCGGCACGCCCGCTGGCGACGCTGCCGTTGAAGGTGGGCACACCCGCGGGCGCCCCCGCCTCCGCGGGTGGTTTTGCCAACGGGGCAACGCCCGTAGGTGGTATTGCCCTTGCAGGTGGGTGCCCCTATGGGCACCACCGCCTCCGTAGGTGGTGCTGTCCCGTCGGGCGACTGCCCTTGCGGGGGGGGGGGGGTTTGCCCGCGGGAGCAGCGGCGGTAGGCGCCTCTACCCGCAGGCTGCCAGCCCCGCCGGACACAAGCAGGCCGCTGTCAGCTGTTGCAGACGTAGCCCCTGTGCTGCCTGCCTGCGGCTATGCTGCACGCACACAGATCGAAGGCAGCAATTGTTGCTTCCCTTTCTCCCTTTTGCATCAATGATTTTGACGTCAAAAGTTTCTTCAAAATACAACAGACGTAGTTCAAAACCAATCTATCGCACGAACAACCTGGCTCTAATACCATTGTTGGAAATCTTGGGGGCAATATCAAACACGTAGCGAAAGAACAAGAAATCAAAATCCCCAATTCCCAAAGAGATGTTCATCATCGTGCGAAGATGGGTACGCAAAATCCATGAAACTGAAAAACTGCGTATAGAGTAGATTGTGTTACCTAGGGAGATTGTATATCTCTATTTCCTTGCAGATCTTTAGGAGAGGGTGAAGGAGGTAAAGCGTCCTCCTCTCTAGCGGTGATCCACATAGCAGGGCTACGACGACGCTCCTCAAAACTTCAAGCCTGCTCTAAGGTGGAGAGGGCAAGGAGAATAGGAGAGGCAAGCAAAGGCTCTAGCCTATGAGGCTTTGAATCCCTCCTATTTATAGAGTTCCCCTATCAAACCCTAATGGATCCCCCCTAGTGGGTATTGGATCTGCATCCGATAACCCAAGCCATTTAGATTAGTGGATCTCTATCCAATAATCTCTCATGGGCTCTTATTGGATCTCGTCCATGGGATCCAATAATTCATGGGCTTATTGGATATCCAATAAGACAAGGGCTTCGTCGGATATCTTATATCCGAACCTCTACTCATCGCAATACCTATCATATGTATGTGACCCTCTAGGCCCAATATCGAGCTGACCGTGAGTCATACCTGTCAGAACTCCTTCTAACTCAGTGAATTATTATCTCTGTAATAATTTACTCGACTCATTGACTACGGACGTATTAGGCCACTACGCCGTAGGCCCCAGATGATACAGGGGAATCCAATCTATTGGACCTATCTGTCCTTAGTTACCGTATACCTATAGTCCCTCATCCATCTAATATCCCAAAGACCATATATCGAGCATGGTGCTGTCAAGACCATACGATTTCTACTCGAGTCTCGCTCTAAATGGATTCTCCCGGAGAACTCTTTTTCTCTCAACCTGAATGACCCTGGCCAAGGATTTGCCTAAGCAAGAACACATGGGATATTCCTCTCATGACGTCGAGAGTGGATGGTCCTCTATCGACACTTAATAGCCCTCGTAAGGTCGACTACCACTCCCAATGACCAACTGTACTAGATCTTGGATAGCCAAACCTACAAGTTTGGTATCAAAAAGTGGAGCACTCATATAGGACATCCTTAGTGTATTAAGTCTAAGGACCAGATATACCACTGGGACTATGAAATCGCTGTCTGACAATATGGCATCATCAACCATCCAGCATTCCATAAGCGGATCAATCAGTGAACTCATTCTCCAATGAGCACCTGTATTGTATCCCTAGTGTCCCTACACGAGCAGCTATGAGACCAGCTGCATCCATATTATGGACAGGTATACAGCACACTAGTCTGTCCGGTTATCACGATGTCCCTCTCGAGTAACCTATGACCGGGATTATTTAGGATATGTGTTTAAAGGTGAACCGATCTCATTTTCGTGATCTCATCACGATCCGATTCTCATTGCACAAATCCAAGGACATCAGAATATATATATGCATATGTGTAATAGTTATAAAGTGATATATGCCAAAATATAATAAGCAAAAAGATTCTTTATCAAGTCACACGTGCCATCACTCACGTGATTGGCTTGTTGGGCACCTATGACTAGCAAAGGTAGCATAGAGGTTTACAATAATAAGAAACTTTTAACATAATGATTATTCCTTAGGAGGAATTCCAGAGTTTCTCTTTATAAGGGGGTTCTCGAGTGGTGCCACCGCCAACCGAGCGGTGCCACCGCTTGGGGAAAACGATTATTCCTTAGGAGGAATTCCATAGGTCCTCTTTATAAGGGGGTTCTCGGGCAGTGTCATCGCCTGGGGACTGAGTTCCCAGGCAGTGCTACCGTCAGTTCTAGCGGTGCTACCGCCGGTTCTAGCGGTGCCACTGCTGGCACGCTAAAAAATAATTTTTTTTTCATAAGTTTTAATGTGTTTGATTTAAGATAGGATAGTGTCTTTGATCACTCTTTAAGATGTCATTCAAAATAAAAAAGAAAGATGTCAAATCCCTAAAAACCAAAAAGAGGATGAAAATTTTTTGAAAAATATATACAATCAAAGCTCATTCACAAGGACAATTCAATATGCCTAATTCCCTTCTAATAAAATCAAATTAATCTTCATTTAAGGCTTTTGTGAAAATGTCCGCTAATTGATGGTTTGTATCAATAAATTCTAGAATGACATTGTTATTATTGACATGATCTCGTATAAAGTGATGCCTAATGTCAATATGCTTAGTTCTATAATGTTGAATTAGATATTTGGTTAGACAAATAGCACTTGTGTTATCATATTTTATGGGAATGTTCTTTCAGTAGATTCCATAGTCTTTCAATGTATTTTTCATCTAAACAACTTGTGCACAGCATGCGCTTGCAGCTATGTATTCGACTTCTACCGTAGATAGTGCAACCGAATTTTGTTTCTTGGAAGTCCAAGAAACAAGTGCATGTCCTAAAAATTGACATGTTCCGGATGTGCTTTTTCTATCTATCCTACATCCATCAAAATCGGCATCTGCATAAGCTATTAAATCAAAATTATCGGATTTTGGATACCATAATCCAAAACTAGGAGTTTCTTTAAGATATCTAAGAATTCTTTTAACACTTTTAAGGTAAGACAATTTAGGATTAGCTTAAAACCTACTACAAAGTCCTACACTAAACATTATATCCGGTCGAGTCGCGATGAGGTAAAGTAAACTACCAATCATTCTCCTATATATTTTTTTATCAAAGCTTTCACCACTTTCATCTAAGTCTAACTTAGTAGAAGTGCTCATAGGAGTGTTTATAGCTTTTGAATCATCCATATTAAATCGTTTTAATAATTCTAATGTATATTTAGATTGATTAAAAAATATACCATTACTAAGTTGTTTAATTTGTAATCCTAAAAAGAAGGTTAATTCTCTTATTAGGCTCATTTCAAATTCATGACTCATACATTTGGCAAATGATTCACATAGTGATTCATCCGAAGAACCAAAAATAATATCGTCAATATAAATTTAAAAAATAAGAAATTTATTTTTAAAATGTTTGATAAATAATGTAGTATTAACCTTGCCTTTTGTAAAATTATTTAAAATAAGAAAGAAACTAAGCCGTTCATACTAAGCTCTAGGAGCTTGTTTTAAGCCATAGAGAGCCTTAGTCAATTTAAATACATGATTAGAAAGAAGAGAATTTTCAAATCTGGGAGGTTGTTCAACATACACTTCTTCGGAAATAAAACCATTCAAGAAAGCACTTTTGACATCCATTTGAAATGGTTTAAAATCATTACTACTAGCATAGGCAAAGAGCATCCTAATGGCTTCTAATCATGTCGCAGGAGCGAAGGTCTCTTCGTAGTCGATACCTTCTTCTTGGTTGAAACCTTTGGCCACTAGTTTAGCCTTGTTTCTAACAACGATACCGAATTCATCTTGCTTGTTTCTAAAGACCCATTTAGTACCAATAACTAAATGGTCACTAGGTCTAGGAACAAGCTTCCATACCTCATTCCTCTCAAATTGGTTCAATTCCTCTTATATTGCAATAATCCATGAATCATCTTTCAAGGCTTCGTCAATAAATTTAGGTTCAATTTGATAAAGGAATGTGGCGTTAGCATAAAAATTCTTGAAGGAAAAACGAGTTTGAACCCCTTTTGATGTATCTCCTATAATTAGCTCCTTTGGATGAGCATCTACATACTTCCATTCCTTGGGTAAGGAAATTTTAGAAGAAGATGCATCCAAGTTGCTATTTTAATGAGGGGGCTCATTTAAATTCAAATTATCAAAACCAAGATCATCATCAAAATTATTTTTCTTTAACACAAAAATTTCATTAAAAACTATATGATAGACTCTTCTATAACTAAGGTTCTTTTGTTAAAAACACGAAAAGCCTTAGAAACGAAAGAGTAACTAAGAAAGATGCCTTCATCGGATTTAGCATCAAATTTTCCTAAGGCATCCTTTTCATTCAAAATAAAGCATTTGCAACCAAAAACTTTAAAATAAGAAACATTTGATTTTTTATTATTCCATAATTCATAGGGAGTTTTTGATAGAGATGGTCTTATTAGAACCCTATTCATGATATAGCAAGCCGTATTAATAGCTTCGGCCCAAAAATACTTAGGTAGACTATGTTCATTTAACATGGTTCTTGTCGGTTCTTATAAATTTCTATTTTTTCTTTCAACTACCTCATTTTATTGAGGATTTCTCAGAGTGGAGAAGTTGTGGTTGTATCCGTTGGATTCACAAAAACTTTATAAGTCACGGTTTTGAAATTTGCCACCATGATAACTTCGAATTGATGAAATCATGAAGCCTTTTTCGTTTTGAGTAAGTTTACAAAATTTAGAGAAACATTTGAAATAATTACTTTTGTGAGCCAAGAAATAGGTCGAAGTGTATCTACTATAGTCATCTACAATTATGAAAGTATATTTGCTTCCTCCTAGACTCGTTGTGTCAATTGGTCCAAATAAGTCCAAATGGATCAATTGCAATGGTTTAGTGGTGCTAATTTGACTTTTTGGGTTGAAACTAGTTTTTATTTGTTTTCCTAGTTGACAAGCATTACACACTTTGTCCTTAACAAACTTCATATTGGGAATCCCTCATACTAACTCTTTAGATGAAATCGTAGATATTAGTTTCATATTTGCATGGTCTAATCTCCTATGTCGAAGCCAAGCATCATCATTTAAAGCGGAAAAGCACATTTCATTACTAAGTTCATCAAGGTTGATGGTGTAGACATTATTTTGTTTTAAGGCAATCATTGATATGTTATTGTTTGGTTTTTCAATAATGCACACATTAGATTCAAATCTAATGTTATAACCTTTATCGCATAATTGATTAATGCTTAAGAGATTATATTTTAATCCATCAATTAGCAACACAGCATCAATTGAAAAACTTGATTTGTTACCTATGGTTCCCTTGCTAATGATTTTACCTTTGTTGTTGTCTCTAAAAGTGACATACCCTTTTTCTTTGCTAGTGAGTATAGAGAAATGAGATGGATCTCCGGTCATGTGCCTTGAGCATCCACTATTAAGATACCATCTCTTGCTCCTAGCTTGTGAGTTTGTCTACAAAAGAGGATGGTTTTTAGGCACCCATTTGATTTTGGGTGCCTAAAAAATTGATCTACTAATTTTGTCATTCATCATTGAATTATTTATAGTTCCTTTAGGAACCCATATCAACTTATGTAGACTAATTTTCTTAAATGTACATTTGTATACAACATATTTGGATTTACAACAAAAGTTGTATTTCAAATGAGGTGAAACATGTAATGTGGGTCCTTTAATGAAGGTGGTAGGATTTTGGTGAGATCCTCTCACAAAACCAATTCCACTTCTATTTGTGACATGACCCTTGTTTACAAGGGTATTTATAGGCCCCAAGAGGATTCAAATTTGGACTCCAAATTTGAATTACTTTTGGGTTTCCTGGTGCTGGCGATGCCACCACATGTTAGTATCTGACACTGATAGTGTACTGGTAGTGCCATCGCCAGACCTCTCGGGTTCTAAGCGGTGCCACCGCCCAATCCGACAGTGTACTGGCGGTGCCACCGCTGGACCCCTCGGGTTCTGGGTGGTGCCACCGCCCAGTCCGGCAGTGCCACCGCCCAATCCGGCGATGCCACCACCTGGACTATTCCAGCTCATTGGTTGGGCTCCAAACTTGGCCCAAACCAGTCTAAACTCGGGCCCAATTAACCCCTAACCAGGTTATAGGATTAACCCTTAATCCTAACCTAAATTATATGTAAACTATGAAATTAATACATAGCCCTAAGCAAAATTTTAACCGACAACGTCGAGTTTGTTGAATCTCGGATTTTGATGATGAAACTAATTGATTGTGTTTAAATGTTTGACTACATTTTGAGTGATACAGGTCTACTCGATTAGGATTAGACAATTAATGCAGGAGGAATTGACGTTGCGTCGGAGGAGATCACGTCAGGATATTGGATGGCAGAAGGCTTCGGGCGTCGGGCATCGAGCCAAGGAGAGCGAAATTGCGCCAAGGATAAAGGGGTTGTGGAGGTCAACCGCCGATTGGGCAACAAGCCGCAAGAGAGAACGATGCACCGAAGAATCGGACGAAGCGCCAACCAATGACGTGCCGGGCAACAGAATGTCAATTTGCGTTATAATAATTGTCTAGATCGGAGTAGAGTGTTTGCTTGTGTGTGCAGGATTAACTACGATAACGACAAAGACATAAAGCAAAACAAAGTGCCGGAGTCAAGCACGAAGGATTCGTTGGGAGTTCGAGAGTTCGACGGAAGCCCGAAGGTTCGTCGGGAATGCTGCCGGAACTAACCGAGAATGAGTAGGGAGCTTGCCGAAGGGTTTTTCGGAAGCTCGCCGGAAGGTTCGTTGGAAGTTCGCGGAGCTCACCGAGAAAGATCGGAGCTTGCCTAAGAAGCTCGTTGGAACTCGCCGAGATCAAATCGTGAAGTCTACGAGCTTGCCGGGAGTCCGCAGAATGGTTTCCGAGAGTTTGTCGGAAGACCGCCGGAAGTTCGCCGGAAGCTCGTCGAAAGAAGTCTTGACTTGTAGACTTTGTAATAGCTTAGAAAATGTCTTTAAATTCATAGTTAGCACGTTAATTAGGGTTAGGATTAGGTGTTAATCCTATAACCCAAGTAGGGGCCAATTGGGCCCGAGTTCGGACTGGTTTGGGCCAAGTTTGGAGCCCAACCAGTGAGCTGATAAGAGCCAGGCGGTGGCACCGCCCAGCACCCGAGAGCTGGGCGGTGACACCTCCTGGCTGGGCGGTGGCACCGCCCAGCACCCGAGCGCTGGGCGGTGGCACCGCTTGGCTGGGCGGTGGCACCTCCAACAGCGGGAACCCAAAGAGAATTCAAATTTTGAAGCCCAAATTTGAATCCTCTTGAGGCCTATAAATACCTCTCAAATCTCAGCTGAGAGAACAACTTTTTGAGCAGCAAGTGTTTGAGAGAAAGGCCTTAGAAAAGTGTTAGCTTGTCTTGTTTTCAATTTGCTAGTGTTCACCTCCTTCTTTCTTTCTGAAAATCTGTAAGAGAGTGAACCGCTTGTAAAAGTTGTAAGAGGGGTATTCACCCTTCACTTTCAAGAGATTTGCTAGTGGAAGGTGGGATCCTCATCGAAGAGGGGCCTCGCAAGTGGATGTAGGTCACTTGACCGAACCACTTTAAAAACGGCAGAATCTCTGGTTTGCATTTCATTACTGCTATTTACATTATTGCAAACCCTCTTACTTGCTTTATTTCCTCATTACATTTACTGCACAACTTTGCGAATATGCTTTCAAGTTAAGCACTTCCGATTCCGATTTTTATCGTATGAAAGATTTGTCGAAACCAACGTTTTAAACCGCTGCACTAATTCACCCCCCCCTCTTAGTGCCGCTCCGATCCTAACAGAGTTTCCTTCCGACGAGCTTTCCGACGAACATCCGGCGGACTTCCGATACACCCTCGGATTTCTTCCGATGGACTCCCAGCAGGCTCCCAGTCTTGTGACGAGTTCAATGATTCTTTGGCAAGTATCTGAACCTTCTCGGTGATCTCCACGAACCTCCGACGATCTTTCCGACGGACTTTCGAAAATTTCGGCAAGTCCCCGATTCTTTCTCGGTTGGTTCCGGCAGCACTTCCGACAATTCTTCGAACTTTTGGCGGACTCTCGAACACCCATCGAACTTGACTCCGGTAAACTTGCTTTATGTCTTCATGCTATTGTAGTTAACCTTGTACACTTAACTCAATAATATGGATTATATCAATTAACCCATCAATTGACTTCATCATCAAAATCTGAGATTCAACACTATCATGTATGTCATGCTACGTACTAAGCTTAATATATTGCATGCTTTGACTATCACGAGCAGGTATCAGGCGGATCCAGGCTTGGAGCACTAGAAAGTAGTAAAGTATATCCTAAAGTACTTGAGAAGGACGAAGGATCTTTTATTGGTATATAGAGGTAGTAGCCTCAGGGTTAAAGGCTACACAGACTCGAGTTTCTAATCTGATATCGATGATAGCAAGTCAGATTCGAGGTATGTGTATACCCTGAATGGAGGAGCAGTATGCTAGAAGAGTTCCAAGCAACATATTACTACTGACTGACCACAGAGGCGGAGTACATTACTGTAGTAGAGGCAGCAAAGGAGGGAGTCTGGATAAAAAAGTTCATCATAGATCTAGGAGTCATGCCAGGCAGCGAGGAGTGGATTCCCTTATATTGCGACAACAACGGGGCAATTGCTTAAGCGAAAGAACCCATGTCTCATCAGAAGTCTAAGCATATTCTGAGGCGGCTGATCTCATAGCTGCTCATGGGGGGACACTAGGAATATATTGTATATGCTCATTGGAGAATGAGTTCACTGATTAATCTGCTCACAGAATGCTGGATGGATAATGATACCTCATTGTCAGATAACGATTCCATTGTCCCAATGGTGTACTTGGTCCTTAGACTTGAGATATCAAATATGTCCTATATGAGTACTCCACACTTTGATATTGGACTTATAGGTTTGGAAGTTTTAGATCTAGCACAACTGGATATCGGGAGTGGTAACCAACCTTATGAGGGCTATTGAATGTTGATAGAGGATCATCCGCTCTAGATGTCATGTGAGAAATATCCTATGTATTCTTGCTCAAACAAATTCCTAGCTAAGGTTATTTGGATTGAGAGAGAAAGAGTTCTCCAAGAAAATTTGATTAGAGTGAGACTTGAGTAGAAACCATATGGGTCTGACAGCACCATGCCCGGTATACTATCTTTGGGATATTAGATAGATGAGTGACTATAGGTACACGGTAACTAAGGATAGATAGATCCAGTGGATTGGATTCCCTTGTATCATCTGGGGACTATGACGTAGTGGCCTAGTAGGTTCGTAGTCGATGAGTCGAGTGAATTATTATAGAGATAATATTTTACTGAGCTAGAAGGAGTTCTGACAGGTATAACTAATGGCCAGCTTGATATTGGGCCGAAAGGGTCACACACATATGATAGATATTGCGACGAGTTGAGGTTCGGATATAAGATATCCGTTAGAGCCCCTATCTTATTGGATATCCAATAAGCCCCTGAATTGTTAGATACTATTGATGAGATCTAATAAGAACTAATGAGAGATTATTGGATAGAGATCCATTAATTTAATAGGCTTGGGTAGTTGAATGAAGATCCAGTACCCAACAGGGCAGGATCCATTTGGGTTAAGTTGACAAGAGGCCTTTGTAAATAGTAGTGAACCAAAGGTTCATTGGCTAAAGCTTCTCTTGGTTGTTATCTCTTATTCTCCTCTCCCCTTCTCCTCAGATAACAAGCCTGGAGATTTGAGAAGCGTCATCGTAGCCCTATTGTGTGGATCCCCGCTAAAGAGGAGGACGCTTGACCTCTTTCATCCTCTCCTACAAATCTATCAAATCTATTGAGATTCAGGGATATACGATCTCCCTAGGTAACATACAAACTATCTCGCATGCGATTTTCAATTTTACGATTTTGCGCACCAATCTTCGCATTACAATGAACACAATTTATTAGAAATTTAGGGGATTTTTAGTTTTTGTTCTTCCACTGCGCATGTGATGTCGCCCCTAGATTTCCTTATATTACATTTATAGTCGATGAGTCGAGTGAATTATTATGGGGATAATAATTTATTGAGCCCAAAGGAGTTCTGATAGGTATAACTCATAGTCAGATTGATATTGGACCTAGGGGGTCACGCACATATGGTAGGTGTTGTAACGAATAGAAGTTCAAATATGAGATATCCACTAGAGCCCCTATCTTATTGGATATCTAATAAACCTTTGAATTATTGGATCCTATGGATGAGATCCAACAAGGGCCAATGTGAGATTATTGGGTAGAGACCCTCTAATCTAAGGGGTTTGGGTAGTTGGATGGAGATCAAGTACCTATTATGGCAGGATCCATTAGGGTTAAGTTAATAAGGGGCTTCTAGAAATAAGGAGGAACCAAAGGGCTATAGGCTAGGCTCTTTTTGGCTACCCATGAACTTGCACCGTTCTATATGAGATTTCAACTTTTTAGGGTTATCTTTTAACATAGGCAAGGCAGCCCCAAATCTTAGCAACCTTCAGATCGGGCTTCTTCCCTTTCCATATCTCATATGATATAGACACTACCAACATAGATGTAACTTTATTCAGAAGGTAAGATGCAATCTTTATGATGAGACAGGTAGGTCGATGAAGCTCATCGTGGATCGCACCATGTCTAATAGTGTATGATTCCTCCTTTCAAATACACCATTAAATTAAGGTATATAAGGACGTGTCCATTGGGATAGAATCCCGTGGTTGTTGAAGAATTGGGTGAACTCTATATTTAAGTACTCATCTCCTCGATCTGATCAAAGAGTCTTGATACTCTTTCCAATCTGGTTCTCCACTTCATTCTTGACATAGGTCCATATGCATCACTATGTATGAGTTCGAGTAGCTCACTCTCTAGTTTCACAAAATGGAGAGTTGGTCAGTTTTCCACGAAGGCAAGGCTCACAAGTTACATATGACTCATAGTCGAATGAATCTGCATATCTATCCTTTAGCAACTTTTGAAATCTTCCCTCAGTGATATGACCTAGCCTATAATGCCACAAGTATGCACTGTTCACCTCATCTCATTTCTTCTTGGACACACTTACATTCATGATATATGGAGTAGTGTCTAACTTAAATAAATCATTATGCAATGTTCCTCTCGTGATGATCTCATCATCTAATAATATTAAATAATTACTAATCTTAAAAATAAATTTATATCCACTAACTATCAAACATAAAATGAAAATAATATTTTTAATAATAGAAGGAACAATATAGCATGTATCCAATATAATAATAGATATGTTGGGAAATCTAGGGGCGACATCACATACACAGCGAAGGAACATAAAACAAAAGCCCCAAATTTCCTAATATGTGTTTGTCATCATGCGTAGATTGGTGGGTAAAACCTACAACATAGAAAACTACATGTGAGATAGATAGTTGTGTTTTACCTAGGGAGATCGTATATCCCTAAATCCCTATATATCTATTGGAGAGAATGGAGGTCAAGCATCCTCCTCTCTAGCGGTGATCCACATAGCAGGGCTGCGACAACGCTCCTCAAATCTCTATGCCTACTATCTAAAGAGGAGGAGAGGAGAAAAGAATAGGAGGTGATAATTAAGAAGCCCCAGCCTATGAGCCTTTAGTTCCCTCCTATTTATAGAGACCCCCAGTAAACCCTAATGGATCCTTCCTTATTAGGTACTAGATCTACATCCAATTACCGACGCCTTTTAGATTAGTGAGATCTTCAATAGAAGGAGAGATTGTTGATCTTTTGCTTCAAAATGAGGAGTATTTAGGATGCTATGAGGGGTGAAATGGAGGTGGCGAAGCTTTGGAAGAGTAAAGAGGGGAAGGGAGTGAGTTGGGGTCGATTCCACCGCCGGCCCTAACTCGGGTTAAAAAGAGGCAGAATTGCGGGCGGTTGCACCGCTGGTTGGGGCGGTGCAACCGCTTGCAACACATGACAGCCGGAGGTGCTACCTCCAGCTGGGGCGGTGAGCACTTGTTCTAACTGCAGTGTGATCTGATTTGAATGTTTTTGACTTAAGAAGAATTTTCATTTAGAGCAATCAACTTTACTTACGTAATTACGTAAGAATTTTCATTGTAAGATAAGAAATTTTGCATGATCAAGATAGATCTTGTGACGTGCATACTCTAAATGTCGTGCATATGTTTGTGACAGATTGTTTAAGTTGGTAAGCCTTGCAAGTTCATGACAAACTTAGTAAGTTTATAATATAGTTGGATTCGAAAGTAACGAACGGATGACATCAATGGGTTCAAAAATCCAGAGGATATGTGAAGTGAGAATCATGGGTTTCCAATTCTGAGGGATCAAATAGGATTGTATCTATATTGCATTTGTAATTTTAATTTTCTAATCCTCTTCTATCATTTAGGCTAGAGAGCATAGTGAGTTCTTTTTGGATCTCGGGTCATGAATATCGAGAATCCAAAGAGCAGGATATTATTTCTTGCTTACAGCTTATGATGTTTTATGTCTTTACAAGAAAGGATGATCTTTAGGTACCCATTTGCTTTTGGATGCCTAAAAAATAGATCTACATTTTTTATCATGTTGCATAGAATTTGTCATTGTTCCTTTAGGAACCCAAATTAATCTGTTCGGACTAATTTTCTTGAATGGACAATAATGCGTTTTGTGTCTAAGTTTGCAACAAAAGTTGCATTTGCTTTGGTGTCGAACATGTAAGATGGGGCCTTTTATGAAGATGGTTGGATTTTGGTGAGGACTTCTCACAAATCTGATTCCACTTCTTTTGGGAACGTGACCCTTGTTTGCAAGGATCATGTTCAAAGACTTGCTACCAACCTCGAATTTCTTCAAGGTATCTTTAAGTAGCAAGTTTTCCTTTCGGAGAGTTTCTAGATCATGGCATTTTATGCATGAACCTAAACTATCATGATATTCAGTTTTTAACTTATCGAAATTACAAGTAAGACTATCATGCTCCTTTTTTAGCAATTTATATTTTCTACTAATAATCTTGCATTCATCAAATAAGTCATAGAAGACATTTAATAATTCATCAAATGATAAATCTGCATCTATTAAATTCGTTACCTCCTCTCATATGGCCATTAAGGCGTAATGAGCAACTTACTCGGTGTTGGACTCCTCTTCTTCGGACGCGCTCGAGTCATCCCACGTTGCTTTGAGCACCTTCTTCTTTGATGTTCTCTTTTAGACTTGGGGACAATCACTTTTGTAGTGTCCCGACTTTTTGCACTCGTAGCAAATAACTTGGTCCTTCTTGGGTTCAAGTTTATTTTTTGTGTCATTCTTAAACATGTTTCTTTTAATGAATTTTTTAAAATTTCTTGTTAGAAGTGCTAAGTCATCGTCATAGTCCTCATCACTTGAGTTTTCTCTCAAGTGGTCTTCTAAAGTTCTGAGTGCCATATCCTTCCTGTTCTTTGGAAGGATGTCTTCTTGCTCTTCATGAGCTTTGCAAGTCATCTCGTAGGTCATTAATGACCCAATTAGTTCTTTAAGAGGGAAGTTGTTTAGATCTTTCGCCTCTTGAATAGCAGTGACTTTAGGATCCCAACTTTTAGGAAGGGATCTTAGAATCTTATTTACGAGCTCAAAATCCAAAAAAACTATTTCCGAGTCCTTTTAGACCGTTGACGACATCCGTGAAACGGGTAAACATGTCGCTAATAGTCTCACTCGGTTTCATCCGGAAAAGTTCGAAAGAATGTATCAAAAGATTGATTTTTGACTCTTTCACTCTACTTGTGCCTTCGTGAGTCACTTCGAGTGTGTACCAAATATCAAATGTGGTTTCACAAACTGAAACACGGTTGAACTCGTTTATATCAAGTGCACAAAATAAGGCATTCATAGCCTTTGCATTAAGAGCGAAAGCCTTCTTCTCCAATTCATTCCAATCGATCATTGGAAGAGAAGACTTTGAAAATCCATTTTTGACAAGATTCCAAAGTTTAAAATCCATAGAAATAAGAAAGATCCTCATTCGGGTCTTCCAATAGGTGTAGTCTGTCCCATTGAACATGGGTGGATGTGTAATAGAATGGCCCGCTTGGTTTCCGGCGTATGCCATCTCTCTTGGGTTTTAATCCGTTTGAGAGTTAACCCCGCTCTGATACCAATTGTTAGGATCAAGAGCACTAAGAGGGGGGGGGTGAATTAGTGCAGCGGAAAACCTTCTACGATTAAAAAAACTACGTTCGTTCGATAAAAGTGATTTCAGTAAGAAAGACGATTAGTAAATCACTTTAACTTTTGATTAAGCGAGATGCAGCAAAGATAAAAATACAATTTGCAGTTATGGTTCAAATCAGATAGTAAGCGCAAACTAAAATATGATATTCGTATAAAAAAACTGATTTACGTCTAAATGCTGATTCGTAAATCACTTGATTAAGCGAGATGCAGTTAAAGCAAGGATATAAAGGTAGTTTGCAGTTATGATAGAAATCAAAATGTAAACGCAAACTTAAATATGATGATCGTACGATAAAACTGATTTATGTCTAAACGCCGATTCGGAAAGCGCAAAGCTTGAAACTATCACGACCCGAGTCTGATGAGCTAACTGGCCAATAACTCCATTTTGATCCTTCAACCGCGGACCAAAATGCTTAAGCGAGAGTTAACGTAGTACACTCATCAGGCCCTTATAAGCTAATCATACACATTGCCCACTTCCGATGTGAGACTAATGGGATGTTACATTATCCCCAACTCATCAAGGTCCAACATATCCCAGATCGAGGATTAACTCAGTGGTGGCTCCACGCCGTGACGAGTGCTCTGACTCCATCCACGGGTAGCCCTTTCCTACTCGAGCCCTCTCACCCTGCCCTAATGCTAGGTCGGCTCTGATACCAAATGTCACGACCCGAGTCTGATGAGCCAACTGGCCAATAACTCCATTTTGGTCCTGCAACCATGGACCAAAATGCTTAAGCGGGAGTTTTTCGTAGTACACTCATCAGGCCCTTATAAGCTAATCATACACATTGCCCACTTCCGATGTGGGACTAATGGGATGTTACATTAAAAAATGTCACGACCCGAGTCTGATGAGCCAACTGGCCAATAACTCCATTTTGGTCCTGCAACCATGGATCAAAATGCTTAAGCATGAGTTTTTCGTAGTACACTCATCAAGCCCTTATAAGCTAATCATACACATTGCCCACTTCCGATGTGGGACTAATGAGATGTTACATTATCCCCAACTCAATTAGCTTGACGTCCTCGTCAAGGAACCCTAGCATAGTGCATGTGAGGTTTAGCTCAGTGGTGGCTCCACGCCGTGATGAGTTCTCTGACTCCATCCACGGGTAGCCCTTTCCTACTCGAGCCCTCTCACCCTGCCCAAATGCTAGGTCGGCTCTGATACCAAATGTCACGATCCGGATCTGATGAGCCAACCGGCCAATAACTCCATTTTGGTCCTTCAACCGCGGACCAAAATGCTTAAGCGGGAGTTTTTCGTAGTACACTCATCAGGCCCTTATAAGCTAATCATACACATTGCCCACTTCCGATGTGGGACTAATGGGATGTTACATTATCCCCAACTCAATTAGCTTGACATCCTCGTCAAAGTCCAACATATCCCAGATCGAACCCTAGCATAGTGCATGTGAGGTTTAACTCAGTGGTGGCTCCACGCCGTGATGAGTTCTCTAACTCCATCCATGGGTAGCCCTTTCCTACTCGAGCCCTCTCACCCTGCCCAAATGCTAGGTCGGCTCTGATACCAAATTTCACGACCCGAGTCTGATGAGCTAACTGGCCAATAACTCCATTTTGGTCCTTCAACCGCGGACCAAAATGCTTAAGAGGGAGTTAACGTAGTACACTCATCAGGCCCTTATAAGCTAATCATACACATTGCCCACTTCCGATGTGAGACTAATGGGATGTTACAGAAACCCAATCGTATATGCGCAGAAAGCAGTAAGCTTTTGAGGAGGTTTGCAGTAAAGATAATATGCTCAAAGTAAATGCAAACCGAGATTTAGAGTGGTTCGGTCAATCTTGACCTACATCCACTTTTGGCTTCCTCCACCGACGAGGTCACCGACGTCCACCAGAGGCCTTCCTTCAATAGGCGAAGGCCAACCACCCTTTTACAGTTTCACTCCTTTTGACGGGCTTAGGAGACAACCCTTACAGAATTTTCTCTCTTCTCTTTAAAGACCAGAACTTCGAAGAAAAGAGGGAGAAGAACTTTTGGCC
The DNA here is from genome assembly GCF_036884655.1 of Musa acuminata AAA Group. NCBI lineage: Eukaryota > Viridiplantae > Streptophyta > Magnoliopsida > Zingiberales > Musaceae > Musa > Musa acuminata. The sequence continues at coordinate 29,210,035 of NC_088327.1, forward strand.
TTTACAACAATTTTGAGCTCTAAAAATCACATAATAAGATCAGGATTTCGGTGTGTTTTTAGTGCTCTTTCAGTGCTAAAATGGTGGGGTATTTATAGGCCCCAACCCAGTTTGAATTTTGAGCTCAAAATTGTCAATTCCTAGAATTTCGGGATCTGGCAGTTGCACCGCCTGGCAGAGCTCGAAGACTGAGCCTCTAGGCGGTGCCACCTCTTGTCAGGGGCGGTTGCACCTCCTGTCAGAGCTCGAAGACTGAGCTCATGCGGTGCCATCGCCTGACTAAGGCGGTTGCACCTCCTGCCAGAGCTCGAAGACCGAGCTCAAGCAGTGCCACCGCCTGACTAAGGCAGTTGCACCTTCTGCCAAAGCTCGAAGACCGAGCTCAGGCGGTGCCACCTCCTATCAGGGGCGGTTGCACCGCCTAGTCTCGCTCGGAGACGGAACCCAGGCGGTGCCACCGCTTGGCTGGGGCGATTCAATCGCTTGGTAGAAATCAGGGTCCGAATAGGTTGATCCATTCGGCTCAATTTGGGTTTTTCAGGGGCCCAATTGCCCCAAGATTAAGTTAATGGGATCACCTCCCATTTCCAACTTAATCATTGTGCTAACTACGATATTTCCTAAGACATTTTCTGCAACTTGCTCCGGTGCGTCAATCGCTTCTTCCGGCAAGCTTCCGGCGAACTTCCGTCGATCATCCGATGAACCCTCGGTGATGCTCCTGCGGACTTCCGGCAAACTCCTGGACTTGCGACGATCCACTTGGCGAGTTCTTACGAGCTTCTTTGGCAAGCTCATGGACTTCTCGGATTTGTTCCCGTAGAACCTCCGATGACTGTCCGAACTTCCGTCGAACTCTCGAACTCCCAACGTGATCATTATCTTGACTCCGGCGCAACTCCTGCTGCATATCTTACTTTCATCATACTTTCATCATATCTTACTTTCTCAACATATAGATTAGATAACAAATGACAATTGACTTCATTATCAAAATCCGAGATTCAACAGGTTGAGTAGGTCGAGTCCCTCGAGGGTCATCTATATTACGATTCGCTATCTTACCTATGACATAAAGATGTCACCAATGACTTGAGAACATAATATGCTTGGTCGAGTCTCTCGAGGGTATATCATCGAATTAGACTCATCTTATAACAATGGTTTTGAGTTAATCGGACATCATGGTTGGTCGAGTCCCTCAAGATTATAGTGGTTCGGAGGCCTAATAGGACGAGAATCACAAGGAGTTATGATCGACAAAAGTTGCCTACCTTTTTGGGCTTAGTGTGATTGGTCGAGTCCTTCGAGGTTACACTAAGATGCTGATTGAATCCTGATCCCCACTAGAATTCTACTTGAGACTTTCATTTCATGTGTTGAGGGTGTCGCATGACTCGCTAGTAAAATAGTGGGAGTAGATTAAGATATAAGTCCATATCTTATTTGTTTATTTTTTATAAAATCTACATGTTATTTATTTCTGTTGCATCTTTATTTTCAGAAAATGTCAATTTCAAATCCATTACATGGCACATTCGATGTCAATCGCCTCACTGGTCCGAATTATATGGATTGGCTTCGCAACTTGAGAATTATTCTCGTGGCGATGAAAATCGCGTACGTCCTTGATATAGTGATGCCCATGCTCGAAGAAAGGGCAAGCAAGGATGAGATTGCTCACTACATGAAGTACATAGATGACTCCACTCTTGCTTAGTATTATATGTTAGGTTCCATGACTCCTGAGTTACAGAGATAGCATGAAAAGACGGATGTTAGATCCATTCTCCTATATGTCCATAAACTTTTTGAGGAATAGGGACGGACTCAGCGATATGAGATATCTAAGAGCCTCTTTCGCACTAGAATGACTAAGGGGACACCAGTTCAGAACTATGTTCTCAAGATGATTGAGTAGATAAAGAAACTCACAGGTCTAGGAATGGTCCTAGAGGATAACTTGTGTGTAAATTTTGTGCTTCAGTCCTTACTAGATTCCTTTTCATAATTCATAATGAATTTTAATATGAATAAGCTTAAAGTGACCCATGAGCTCCTCAATATGTTGAAGGAAGCAGAGATCAAGAAAGAGAACTAGTTCTCTATATTGGTGAGACTAGAAAGAAAAGGAAAGTAGAAAAGTCCTTTAAGAAGGGTAAGGGCAAGGGCAGATTGGGTAAAGCAAAGGTTACTAAGAAAGACCCGACAAAAGACAAAGGCTAGTGCTTCCGCTGCGGCAAAAGATGGGCACTGGAAGAGAAACTACAAAGAGTACCTTGTAGAGAGGGTGGAACAGAAGCTTGGAGAAGTTTCAGGTACATTCATGATCAGTCTCCAATTGTCAGACTCTTGTGATAACACGTGTATTAGATTCTGGTAGTGCTTATCATATTTATAATTCGTTGCATGTTCTGGCAAGACCTAGGAGATTGACGAAAGAAGAGATGGACCTCAAGATGGGCAATAGAGCAAGAGTTGCTGTAGTAGTTGTTGGCAAGGTCACCCTACATCTGCCTGGTAGACCTATTATTACATTAGATGCATGATATTTTATTCCTTCTATTATCAAAAAATATTATTTCTATTTCATGTTTGATAGTTAGTAGATATAAATTAACTTTTGAGAATAATAGTTGTTCAATATTATTAGATGATGAGATCATCACGAGAGAAACATTTCATAATGGTTTGTTTATGTTAGACACTGCTCTATATATCATGAATATAAGTATGTCCAAGAGGAAACGAGATGAGGTGAATAGTGCATATCTGTGGCATTGTAGGCTACGTCACATTCATGAGGGAATGATCTAAAAATTGCTAAAGGATGGATATCTAGATCCATTCGGCTATGAGTTATATGCAACTTGTGACCCTTGCCTTCGTGAAAAACTGACCAACTCTCCTTTTAGTGAAATTGGAGAGAGAGCTACTAAGCTGTTGGAACTCCTACATAGTGATATATGTGGACTAATATCAACTCATACCATGGGTGGCTACTCCTACTTTATTATTTTTACTAATGATTTCTCAAGGTATGGAGATGTGCACATGATGAAGTACAAGTCCGAGGCCTTTGAGAAATTCAGATAATATAAGAATGAAGTAGAGAACTAGACCGAAAAGAGTATCAAGACTCTTCGATCAGATCGATGAGGTAAGTACTTGAGTATAGAGTTCACCTAGTTCCTTAAGGACCATGTGATTCTATCCCAATGAACACCTCCTTATATACCTCAGCTCAATAGTGTATATAAAAGGCGAAATAATATACAATTAGACATTCTGTTGTCCATGATAAGTTTTGCTAACCAACCCATCTCATTCTGAGGATACGACGTAGAGACCATAGCTTACCTTCTGAAAAGAGTTCCAACTAAGTCGGTAGTATCTACACCATATGAGATATGAAAATGAATCTTAATCTTAAGATTGTTAAGATTTGGAGTTGTCTTGCCTATGTTAAAAGACACAACCCCGATAAGTTGAAATTGAGAACGGAGCGATGCAAGTTCTTGGGAACTAGTTGATCGGAGCCATGAATTCTAAGATGGATTCCATGTACTCCAACAAGGTTTGGAAACTAGTTGATGCACCCGAGGGTATTATACATATCGGTTGCAAGTGGATCTTCAAGAAGAAGATCGGAGTAGATAGAAAGGAGGAGACCTATAAACCAAGGCTAGTGGTTAAGGGGTATCGTCAAAGGCAAGGTGGTGACTATAATGAAACCTTCTCACCCGTAGCCATACCAAAATCCATCCGAATTCTATTGGCTATTACAACACACTATGATTATGAGATCTGACAGATAGACGTGAATACTGCATTCCTCAATGGCAACCTTGAGGAGGTGTATATTGTTGGAAAATCATTGGGGGGCGACATCATATGCGCAGCGGAAGAACAAGAAAACAAAATCCCCGATTCCCAAAAAGATGTTCGTCGTCGTGCGAAGATTGGTGCGCAAAAATCCGCAAAACACAAAACTGTGTATAGAGATTGTGTTACCTAGGGAGATCGTATATCCCTGTTTCCTTGCAGATCCTTAGGAGAGGGTGAAGGAGGTCAAGCGTCCTCCTCTCTAGCGGTGATCCACACATCAGGGTTGCGACGACGCTCCTCAAAACTCCAGGCCTACTCTGAGGTGGAGAGAGAGAGGAGAATAGGAAAGGCAAGCAAAGACTCTAGCCTATGAGGCTGTGAATCCCTCCTATTTATAGAGATCCCGTGTCAAACCCTAATGGGTCCTTCCCTAGTGGGTATTGGATCTGCATCCAATAAGACAAGGGCTCCGTCGGATATCTCATATCCGAACCTCTACTTATCGCAATGCCTACCATATGTATGTGACCCTCTAGGCCCAATATCGAGCTGGCCGTGAGTCATACCTGTCAGAACTCCTTCTAACTCAGTGAATTATTATCTCTGTAATAATTCACTCGACTCATCGACTACGGAAGTACTAGGCCACTACGCCGTAGTCCCCAGACGATACAGGGGAATCCAATCCATTGGACCTGTCTGTCCTCAGTTACCATGTACCTATAGTCCCTCATCCATCTAATATCCCAGAGACCGTATAACGAGCATGGTGTTGTCAGACCCATACGGTTTCTACTCGAGTCTCGCTCTAATCGGATTCTCCCGGAGAACTCTTTCTCTCTCAACCCGAATGACCCTAGCCAGGGATTTGTCTGAGCAAGAACACATGGGATATTCCTCTCATGACGCCGAGAGTGGATGATCCTCTATTGACACTCAATAGCCCTCGTAAGGTCGACTACCACTCCCAATGACCAGCTGTACTAGATCTGGGGACAGCCAAACCTATAAGTCTGGTATCAAAGAGTGGAGCACTCATACAGGACATCCTTGGTGTCTCAAGTCTAAGGACCAGATACACCACTTGGACTACGGAATCGCTGTCTGACAATAAGGCATCATCAACCATCCAGCATTCCGTAAGCGGATCAATCAGTGAACTCATTCTCCAATGAGCACATGTACTGTATCCCTAGTGTCCCTACACGAGCAGCTATGAGACCAGCTGCATCCATCATATGGACGGGTATACAACACACCAGTCTATCCGGTTATCACGATGTCCTTCTCGAGTAACCTATGACCGGGATTATTTAGGATATGTGTTTAAAGGTGAATCGATATCATTATCGTGATCTCATCACGATCCGATTCCCATTGCACAAATCCAAGGACATCACAATATATATATGCACATATGCAATTGTTATAAAGTGATATACGCCAAAATATAATAAGCAAAAAGATTATGTATCAAGTCACACGTGCCATCACTCACATGATTGGCTTGCTGGGCACCTATGACTAGCAATCTCCCACTTGACCTAAAGCCAATCACCTATGTGTCTGATCCCCATCAGACTCCTGTGACGCTCAAAGACAATCTGAGACAACGGCTTTGTCAGTGGATCTGCAATGTTATCTTCGGATGGAACTCTTTCCACTACTACATCTCCTCGGGTTACGATCTCTCTTATAAGCTGGAACCTCCTCAGAACACTTCTGATGAGACCCGGGTTCCCTTATTTAAGTAATCACCCCATAGTTGTCGCAATATAAGGAAGTCGACTTGTCGCTATCTGTATCGACTCCCAAATCTATGATGAACTTCTTCACCCAGACTCCCTCCTTTGCTGCATCTAATGCAGCAATGTACTCCGCCTCTGTGGTCGAGTCAACAGTGGTATTTTGTTTGGAACTCTTCCAGCACACTGCTCCTCCATTCAAGGTGTACACATACCCTGAATTCGACTTGCTATCATCGACATCAGACTGAAAACTTGAGTCAGTGAAGCCTTCAACCTTAAGGCTATTACCTCCATATACAAGTAAAAGATCCTTAGTCCTTCTCAAGTACTTAAGGATACACTTTACTGCTTTCCAGTGCTCCAAGCCTGGATCCGCCTGATACCTGCTCGTGACACTCAGAGCACGCACTATATCAGGCCTAGTACATAGCATGTCATACATGATAGACCCTATTGCTGAGGGATAAGGTATCATATTCATGTTTGCCCTTTCTTCTGGTAGTTTTCCATGTCAAACCTTTTGACAATGGTTTCTATGTACCTGGACTGGTACAAGCCAAGCATCCTCTTGGATCTATCTCTATAGATTCTAATCCCCAAGATATAAGATGCTTCCCCTAAGTCCTTTATGGAGAAGTGTCTAGATAACCAAGTATTTACTGTGGATAGCATTCCTACGTCATTCCCAATGATGAGGATGTCATCCACATATAACACCAAAAAGGTGATAGCGCTCCCACTTACCTTCCTGTACACACAAGGCTCATCTTCGTTATTAACGAAGTCATAAGATCTGATTGACTCATCAAATCTTATGTTCCAACTTCGGGAAGCTTGCTTTAGTCCATAAATGGATTTAAGCAACCTACACACCTTATCTGGGCAGTTCTTGGACACGAATCCCTCAGGTTGCATCATATACACCTCCTCCTCGAGGTTCCCGTTGAGGAATGCGGTTTTCACATCCATCTGCCAGATCTCATAATCATAGTGTGCTGCAATAGCCAATAGAATTCTGATGGATTTTAGCATTGCTACGGGTGAGAAAGTTTCGTCGTAGTCAACACCTTGCCTTTGACGATACCCCTTAGCCACTAGCCTTGCTTTATAGGTCTCTACCTTTCCATCTACTCCGATCTTTTTCTTAAAGATCCATTTGCAACCGATGGGTACAATACCTTCGGGCGCATCAACTAGGTTCCAAACCTTATTGGAGTACATAGAATCCATCTCAGAATTCATGGCTTCTTGCCACTTCCCGGAGTCTATACTCATAATAGCCTCCTCGTAGGTCTGAGGATCAATATCCTCAGCATCCTCTCCTCTAATATGTCCCACATATCTCTCAGGAGGATGAGATACTCTATCAGACCTGCGTAAAGTTGAAACTTGTGTATTAGGTACCTGAACAGACTCAGGCTGTAGAGTGATGCTTGAGCTTGGTTCTCTAACTTCGCTCAACTCTATCATTCTCCCACTATCTCCGCCAAGAATGTGTTCCTTCTCAAGGAACACTGCTCTCTTAGCTACAAAGACCTTTTTGTCCTCGGGATGATAGAAATAATACCCACAAGTTTCCTTGGGGTATCCCACAAATATGCATCGCTCTGTCCTTGATTCTAACTTATCGCGGTTGTGTCTTTTAACGTGGGCAGGGCAGCCCCAAATCTTAACAACCTTAAGATCAGGCTTCTTCCCTTTCCATATCTCATATGGTGTAGACACTACCGACTTAGTTGGAACTCTGTTTAGAAGGTAAGCTGCGGTTTCTAAGGCATATCCCCAGAATGAGATGGGTAGGTCAGCGAAACTCATCATGGACCGTACCATATCTAATAACGTACGATTTCTCCTTTCAGAGACACCATTGAGCTGAGGTGTGTAAGGAGGTGTCCATTGGGATAATATCCCATGGTGCTTGAGGAACTGAGTAAACTCTATACTTAAGTATTCACCTCCTTGATCTGATCGAAGAGTTTTGATACTATTTCCAGTCTGGTTCTCCTGGATCTAGATATCCATTATTTAGTAACTTTTGAATCCTTCTTTCATGGATGTGACCTAGCCTACAATGCCACAGGTATGCACTGTTCAACTCATCTCGTTTCCTTTTGGACACTTACATTCATGATATATGGAGTAGTGTCTTGCATAAACAAACCTTTATACAATATTCCTCTCGTCAATCTCCCCTTGGCTTTGCTAGAATTTACAATAAATTATAGATGTGATAAGCAATATTGGTATCCAATACCAATGCATTATCACAAAAATCTGCCAATTGGAGATTGATCATGAATATACCTGAAACTTCACCAAGCTTCTTGTTTCGCCCTTTCTGCAAGGTACTCTTTGCAGTTTCTCTTCCAGTGCCCATCTTTACCACAGTGGAAGCACTGGCCTTTGTTCTTTGTTGGGTCTTTCTTAGCAACCTTTGCTTTACCTAGTTTGCCCTTGCCCTTTCCCTTCTTAAGGGACCTTTCTGCTTTCCTTTTCTTTCTGGTCTCACCAGTGTAGAGAACTGGCTTCTCTTTCTTAATAGTACTCTCTGCCTCCCTCAACATATTGAGAAGCTCTGGGAGAGTCACCTCAAGCTTGTTCATATTAAAATTCATTATGAACTGTGAAAAGGAATCTGGTAGGGACTGAAGCACAATGTCCACACACAAGTTATCCTCTAGGACCATTCCTAGACCTGTGAGTTTCTCTATCCACTCAATCATCTTTAGGACATGGTTCTGAACCGGTGTCCCCTCAGCCATCCTAGTGCAGAAAAGGCTCTTGGATATCTCATATCGTTGAGTCCTTCCCTGTTCCTCAAACAATTTGCGGACATGTAGGAGAATGGATCTGGTATCCATCTTTTCATGTTGTCTCTGTAACTCTAGAGTCATAGAGCCCAACATATAGCACTGAGCAAGAGTGGAGTCATCAATGTACTTCACGTAGCGAGCGATCTCATCCTCGCTTGCCCCTTCTTCGGGCGTAGGCATCACTGTATCAAGGACGTACACGATTTTCTCCGCTGTGAGAACAATTCTCAAGTTACGGAGCCAATCCGTATAATTTGGACCAGTGAGGCGGTTGACATCAAGTATGCCACGTAAGGGATTTGAAAGCGACATTTTCTGAAAATAAAGATGTAGCAGAAATGAATAACATGCAGATTTTGCAAGAAATAAACTATCAAGATATGGACTTCTATCTTAATATGCTCCCACTATTTTACTATCGAGTCACGCGACACCCTCAGCACGTGAAACGGAAGTCTCCGGCAGACTTCTAGTGGGGATCAGGATCCAATCAGCGTCTTAGTGTAACCTCGAGGGACTCGACCAATCACACTAAGCCTAAAAGGTAGGCAACTCTTGCCGATCACAACTCCTTGTGATTCACGTCCTGTTCGGCCTCCGAATCACCATGGCCTCGAGGGACTCGACCAACCATGATGCTCGGTTAAGTCAACACCTTCGTTACAAGATGAGTCTGATTTGATGATATACCCTCGAGGGACTCGACCAAGCATACCATGCCCTCAGGTCACCGGTGACATCTCTATGTCGTAAGCAAGATAGCGAATCGCGATATAGGTGAGTCTCGAGGGACTCGACCAACTCAACCTACACCGGGAATCGGTTCCTACTCATAACGATGGAAGGCCACGTGGGTCAATCTAATTGCCTCACGTTTACCGACTTAATATTATCGAGAGATGTTTCTATGATTTGGTCTCCTAATATGACATGTCACATACATACATATTTAATAAATATCTACATCGCATGCAAATATATATACATATCTAGTATGTGTATAAGCAATCACACCAGATGATCATGGACCACAACCTAATATGATTAGGCCCGAGCCAGTAGGCCTAATCATTCACATCAAGATCTATGTGTGCAACGGTGCATCTCCATGCCCTGTGATCGTCCATCTCGTCCTCGTCGGTTCCGTCGACATCTTGATGCATCTCCATGCATCACGATCGTCCGTCTCGTGGGTCCCGCTATCGCATCCACGCTCCCGCTGTGCCTCCTCGTGTGATTACAACTTAATCAAGGCACGCAGGCCCGACAATAAACGAGAAATATAAAGGAGATTCGCAGACCTCAAGAACAATAATCACAAGTACACACATCACACGGTCCATGATCATCCGTCCACACATCATACATCACATGTATAAATAATCATCATCATGTAGGACTACTAGATAATAATAAAAATAATAATTAACTAAACCTTTTAATTAATTAATATTTTCTGAAATCAGGGACATGTAGGGAATTTCTCAATTCCTAAGGGTATTTTCGCAATTTGGACAAAAAACAGAAACTGGAATTTCTCAAATTCCGAGGGGCAAAACTATCTTTTTTCAGAAAACCCTAATGCCCTTTCCCCCTTTCGCTGCTGCCGCCGCCGCCACCCTGCCGGCGGCGGCCTGTGCGGCGAGGGGCGGGGCACTGCCCTCGCCTACGGGCGGTACGCCCGCTGGCGGCGCTGCAGCTGCAGGTGAGCGCCCCCGCGGTGCCTCAGCCCGCGCTGCTGCCCCGCGGCGCCTCTTCCCGCGGGCTCAGCGGCCGCAGGCGCCTCTACCCGCGGGCTGCCAGCCCCGCCGGCCGCAAGCCTGCTGCAAGCAGACCGCCGGCCGGCTGCTGCAGGCACAGCGCTTGCGCATGCGCCGGCGCTGTGCTGCCTGGCTGCGGCTGCGGCTGCCGCTGCAAGTGGCTGCAGGCATACAGATCGAGGGCAGCAACTGTTGCTGCCCTTCCTCGCTTTTGCGTCAACGATTTTGACGTCAAAATTCTTCCTAAACACAATACACGCAGTTCAAAACCAACCATTCGCACGAACAACCTGGCTCTGATACCACTGTTGGGAAATCATTGGGGGGCGACATCATATGCGCAGCGGAAGAACAAGAAAACAAAATCCCCGATTCCCAAAAAGATGTTCGTCGTCGTGCGAAGATTGGTGCGCAAAAATCCGCAAAACACAAAACTTCGTATAGAGATTGTGTTACCTAGGGAGATCGTATATCCCTGTTTCCTTGCAGATCCTTAGGAGAGGGTGAAGGAGGTCAAGCGTCCTCCTCTCTAGCGGTGATCCACACAGCAGGGTTGCGACGACACTCCTCAAAACTCCAGGCCTACTCTGAGGTGGAGAGGGAGAGGAGAATAGGAAAGACAAGCAAAGACTCTAGCCTATGAGGCTGTGAATCCCTCCTATTTATAGAGATCCCGTGTCAAACCCTAATGGGTCCTTCCCTAGTGGGTATTGGAACTGCATCCAATAAGACAAGGGCTCCGTCGGATATCTCATATCCGAACCTCTACTCATCGCAATGCCTACCATATGTGTGTGACCCTCTAGGCCCAATATCGAGCTGGCCGTGAGTTATACCTGTCAGAACTCCTTCTAACTCAGTGAATTATTATCTCTGTAATAATTCACTCGACTCATCGACTACGGACGTACTAGGCCACTACGCCGTAGTCCCCAGACGATACAGGGGAATCCAATCCATTGGACCTGTCTGTCCTCAGTTACCATGTACCTATAGTCCCTCATCCATCTAATATCCCAGAGACCGTATAACGAGCATTGTGTTGTCAAACCCATACGGTTTCTACTCGAGTCTCGCTCTAATCGGATTATCCCGGAGAACTCTTTCTCTCTCAACCCGAATGACCCTGGCCAGGGATTTGTCTGAGCAAGAACACATGGGATATTCCTCTCATGACGCCGAGAGTGGATGATCCTCTATTGACACTCAATAGCCATCGTAAGGTCGACTACCACTCCCAATGACTAGCTGTACTTGATCTGGGGACAGCCGAACCTATAAGTCTGGTATCAAAGAGTGGAGCACTCATACAGGACATCCTTGGTGTCTCAAGTCTAAGGACCAGATACACCACTAGGACTACGGAATCGCTGTCTGACAAAAAGGCATCATCAACCATCCAGCATTCCGTAAGCGGATCAATCAGTGAACTCATTCTCCAATGAGCACATGTACTGTATCCCTAGTGTCCCTACACGAGCAGCTATGAGACCAGCTGCATCCATCATATGGATGGGTATACAGCACACCAGTCTATCCGGTTATCACGATGTCCTTCTCGAGTAACCTATGACCGGGATTATTTAGGATATGTGTTTAAAGGTGAATCGATCTCATTATCGTGATCTCATCACGATCCGATTCCCATTGCACAAATCCAAGGACATCACAATATATATATGCACATATGCAATTGTTATAAAGTGATATACGCCAAAATATAATAAGCAAAAAGATTATGTATCAAGTCACACGTGCCATCACTCACGTGATTGGCTTGCTGGGCACCTATGACTAGCATATATGATACAGCCCGAGGGATTTGTGTCCAAGGACAGCCTAGATAAGATGTGTAGGTTGCTAAGGTTCATTTATAGACTAAAGTTTTCTTTGTCATTGTCATGATTTAGAAGAATACTTTATATTTGTCATGATATTTATTAGGAACCTAATAAAGCTTGCTTTGTTTGGAACGAGTCGACACTAAGATAGGGGGGTGAATTAGTGTAGCGAATAAAATCATGTCAGTTTGGAAATCTTTCATACGATAAAAATCAAACTCGGAAGATAACTTAATATCTCATTCGTATATGTAGTGAAAGCAATAGGTAGGTAAAAATTCAGTTTGCAGTGTAGGTAAATTGCTCAAATAGGAATGCAAACCATTTTATAGTGGTTCGATCGTCGCGACCTACATCTACTCCACCGATTCCTCTTCCGTCGATGTAATATCCCCTACTTTTAAAAATATATTAATAAGGATTTATATGTAAATTGGGGGACCTATATGTAAATATAGAAATTACAAGGACTAAACTGCTAAGTTGCAAAAAGAAAAAAAAAAAAAAGAAAAGGAAAAACCGAAAATTCGGTATTATCCCACCGCCTCCCACGCACTCTGTTTCTTTCCAGAAACAGAGAGAGCGGTGGGGCGTGAGGAGAAGAAGGAGAGTGGTTGAAGAAAAGAAGAAGAAGAGGGAAAAGAAGAGAGGAGGAAGAAGAGAGGAAGAAGAGAAGAAGATGAAGAAGAAGAAGAAGAGGAGGTGGCTGCAGCGAGGGCTGCAGCGAGAAGATGTGGGGCGTGGGGAGAAGAAGAGAGGAAGAAGAGGGAGAAGAGAAGAAGAAGAAGAAGAAGCAGAAGAAGAAGAAGAAGAAGAAGAAGAAGAGAGGATGATAGCTGCGGCAAGGCTGCAGCGAGGAGGTGTGTGGGGTTGGGGAGGAAAAGGGAAGAGGAGAAAAAAAGAAGATGAAGAAGAGGGAAAAGAGAGGGAAGAGGGAGAGGAGCGAGAGGTGGCAGCAGCTAGGGCTGCAGCACCTCTGTTTCCTGCAGGTGGAAACAGAGGAGAGGTGGGGCGTTCGAAGAGGAGAAGAAGAAGAAGAAGGAAGAGAAGAGGAAGAGGAAGCAGGAGAAGAGGTTGTGATACCTCTGTTTCCTGCAGAGGAAACAGAGGAGAGGGTGTGTGTGACGTCGGGGAGAAGAAGGGGAGGAAGAAGAAGAAGAGAAGAAGAAGAAAGGAAGGAGAGGAAGAAGAGAAGGGAAAGGAGGAGCTGCGGCTGCGGCGGTGGCAGCTGCAGCTGGAAGAGAAGGAGAGGAAGAGATGGTGAGGAAGAAGAGAAGAAGTAGAAGCGGGTGAAGAGGCGGCACCTCTGTTTCCTGCAGGAGGAAACAGAGGAAAGGAGGTGCTGTTCGTCGGGGAGAAGAAGGGGGCTGCAGCTGCGGCGATGGCAGCTGCAGCTGGAAGAGAAGAAGAAGAGGAAGATGAGCAGGGGAGGAGGGAGAGGTTGCGGCCGTGGCTGCGGCCGCGACTGCAGCAGTTGCAGCGGGGAGAGAAGAAGAAGAAAGGAAGGAGAAGGAAGAGGAGAAGGGAAAGAAGTAGCTGCGGCTGCGGTTGTGGCAGCTGCAGCTGTGGCAGGGAAAGAGGAAGAGAAAAAGGAAAGGAAGAAGAAGAGAAAGGGAAGGAGAGGAAGAAGAGAGGAAGAGGAGAAGGGGCTGCGGCTGCGGCGATGGCAGCTGCAGCTGTGGCTGGGAAAGAAGAGAAGGAAAGGAAGAAGAAGAGAAAGGGAAGGAGAGGAAGAAGAGAGGAAGAGGAGAAGGGGTGGCAGCTGCGGCAGTGGCAGCTGCAGCTGGAAGAGGAGGAGGAAATAGAGCAGGGGAGGAAGAAGAGGCTGCGAGTGTGGTGGCTGCGGCCGTGGCTGCGACTCCGGCTGCGGCTGCGACGTTGGCTGCGGTAGCTGCGGCAGCGGTGGTGGCTGCAGTAGCTGCAGTAGCTGCTTTTGGGAAAGAGAAAGAGTAGGAACGAGAGAAGGGAAGAAGGAAATAGTGCAGTGGAAGGGGGCTGCGGTTGTGACCGCAGTTGCGATTGTGGCAGCGGCAGCGGCGGCGGCTGTGGCAGCTGCGTTTGGGAAAGAAAAAGAAGGAATGAGAGTAAGAGAGAGAGCAGGTGACTGTGCCTCGATGTTCGACACGTGATGTAGTTACGAAGAAAGGAAGAAAACGGGAGCACAAAACGAAACAGAGAGAGGACACGGAGGAAAAGTAGAAAGATTGGACTGGCACCTTCCTTGGATATTCAGATCAAAATATTTGAAAGGCAAGTTCCCTGATCGTTTCTCCTATAATTGCTCTGATATTTCTTATTTCAAGTTCCTTGATCGTTTCTCCTATAATTGCTCTGATATTTCTTATTTCAAGTTCCCTGATCGTTTCTCCTATAATTGCTCTAACTTTTCTTATTGCAAGTTTCTCGATCGTTCCGCCTGTAATTGTTCTAATCTTTCCTATTGCAAGTATCCTGATCGTTCCTCACTGCAATTTTATCTCTACATTTGCTTTGAATATGAGGAACTTTGAATTGTTCTAGCCTTGCATTTGATATATCTCCTGTTTAGACGTAACGATTCGAATCTGTGCAACTTCTGATATTCTGACCTTTTGATACCGAGCTGCCTATAAGTCTTTGTTGGAAACTCTGATTTGTTCAAAACTGATTTCATTGGAAAATAGACTCGTAGACCTTTCTTTGATATATGGATTGAAAGATTTGGAATCCAAACACCTGTCCAGCTATCTGTTGAATCTGACATTAGGAATTCTGCCAACAGAGATTTTGTTCTACGACACTTGCTTACCAAATTATTTGTAACTCTCTCTGTTGGACAGTTCAATTCATATGAAGCATGTCTTATCTGAAAGTATTATCCAATGATTATTTCTGAGTAAATTGGAGCACGTTTGATAGTTTGAATCATTTGTTCAATGTGCCTTCTGTATTCTGCCAGAAATCGAGCTTTGGTCGATTTCTCATATTCTGGTTTCATTCCTTTGGAAATTGATATCCTTTAGCTTTCTTATTCAATTGAGCTTTATATTACTGCTTTGAATTCTTGTATGTCCTTGTCCTTAAAGTTATTGCATTCTTGAAAACTGTTGTGTAACGTTTATGCTATATCGTATTGACTCATATAGGCACATGTATATCCTATTGTTCCGCATTTGCTTTCGATATGTGCCTATTCCAGTTTCATTCCTTTGGACATTGAATTCATCAAATCTTCTTATTGAATTGAGTTATATGTGATTGCTTGGATTCCATATGTGCCCTTGCTTTCAATTCCTTTCAAATCTGAATATGCTTGTGAAATATTATTGCTTACTTCGGATTGACTCGTAAAGGCACATGTACGCTTCGTTGTTCCGCGTGTGCTTCCGACATATGCTACTTGTTGTTGAAACTGCCCTTTTGTACTCTGGTGTGTGGGATTGTCTGGACCTTTGCCAGAAATGGTAAAGGGTATGCGCTATTTGCCCGCTATGTGGGGTCCCGCTATGAGGGATATTCTGTTTGCGCTTGTTGCCCGCTACGTGGGTATGTGATTAGAGCCTGCGATGCTCTGCCGGCCCCCTTTGACTTCACCTAGACGTGGGTGGATGGAGCTCCCAGACGTGGGAGACTTTTGTCAGGTGGTCATTCAGAAATGGATGAATCACATTCTGACTGAGATCCCACTACACCCTCTATGTGTTTGATATGACATCCAGAGTTTTGGTGAGTTTGTTTCTGTTCATACTCTGGATAAGATTGATATGATTGCAACGTCAAGGACGACGTTTGAGCTCTTGTACGATATGTGTACCGATATGCTCTAAAAGGCTTCATTCCCTGATGATTTTGTTTCGAAATGTTCCATATGCCGTTAATATGCTTCGGAACATTTTATATGCCATTGATAAGCTTGATATGTTTCCTTTGCTTTTGATATGCTCCAATTACACTGTGCTCCATTTGCTATGAACTGATATGTTCTGAAATGTCCTATCTACCATTGATATGCTCCAAATTACTCTGTGCTCCATTTGCTATGAGCTGATTTGTTCTGAAATGTCCTATCTGCCATTGATATGTTCCAATTACTCTATGCTCCATTCGTTATGGATCAAATATGTTATGAATGACATGATACGTATGATTTGGTATCTATTGAGATGGTATCCTTGAGAATTCTGGTATTCTGCCTTGCATTATGATACCTTACTCGTTTCAAACCGTTCCTTTTGTTCTGATTATGCTTTGTCACTTGCTGAGCCGTTTTTGGCTCACTCCGTTGTTATATAAACCTTTCAGGTCAGCTTGTCACTCTTCGAGATGTTTGATTTGGGCTGAGGCAGTGGATAGCTATTCAGAATTATGGGCAAGTCCTGTTGGTTGTTATGCTATTGTTGTATAAGCATATTTTGTATGTAATGAATTGTTCTGATGATCGAAATGGATATACTGTGTAAAAGTGTTAGAAGATCTCTCTTATTTGGAATTTCGGAATGTTAAGTCTAATTTATGACGATATGAACTTGTGGTGTATAGTTAGAGTTCTGATTGTATAATTTATTTAGCTTGTGGATTTATAAATGTTGTTCATGTTTGTCAAGTTGGCTTGGGTTGCCATAAATGTGAATTATCGAGTGATGTGATATATGATTATAAACTGCACAGGTTTTATGGATGTGAATATGAATAGAATGTTTTCAGTGTCCTCAAACGTTAGTTTGGATCCTGGATTGGTCTGTGACGAAAATTTTAAAAATCATGGATATTTTGAGGGGCGTGACAGTCGAGACCACCGACATCCACTAACTATCTTTCTTCAATGGGCAAAGATCAACCACCCTTATAACTCGATTCTCCTTTTGATAGGTTTAAGAGAGAACCTTTACAACCCCACTTACTCCTCCCTAAACAGAATTCTAAACATGTAGGCTAAAGGAGGAGAACTCTCAAGATTACAACAGCGTTTTTCCCGATTTGTATATTCAGTTATGTGTTTGTTAACCAGGGATGAGAGGGGTCTTTGTATGCCTCAAGTTGATTCAACCTTGGAGCCTAAAAAGGTCTCATCCCGGGTTTCCCAGGTCCTGACGGTACCATCGCTTGTGCTAGGCAGTACCACCGCCTGCAACACTGACAATAAGCAGACCACCGCCCAGTCTAGTGGCACCACCGCTTGGGATGTTGTGTCTAGGTGGTACCATCGTCTAGACTGGCTGTACCACTATATTGTTGGGAAATCTTAGAGGCGACATCACATGCACAGAGGAAGAACAAGAAAACAAAATCCTTGATTCCGAAAGAGATGTTCGTCGTCGTGCGAAGATTGGTGCGCAAAATCCGCGAAATTTAAAACTGCGTATAAAGTAGATTGTGTTACCTAGAGAGATCGTATATCCCTGTTTCCTTGCAGATCTTTAGGAGAGGGTGAAGGAGGTCAAGCGTCCTCCTCTCTAGCGGTGATCGACACAGCAGGGCTATGATGACGCTCCTCAAAACTCCAGGCCTGCTCTGAGGTGGAGAGGGGGAGGAGAATAGGAGAGGCAAGCAAAGGCTCTAGCCTATGAGGCTTTGAATCTCTCCCATTTATAGACGTCCCTTGTCAAACCCTAATGGAACCTCTCCTAGTGGGTATTGGATCTGCATCTAACAAGATAAGGGCTTCGTCGTATATCTCATATCTGAACCTCTACTCATCGCAATGCCTACCATATGTGTGTGACCCTCTAGGCCCAATATCGAGCTAGCCGTGAGTCATACCTGTCAGAACTCCTTCTAACTTAGTGAATTATTATCTCTGTAATAATTCACTCGACTCATCGACGATGGACGTACTAGGCCACTACGTCGTAGTCCCTAGACGATAAATGGAATCCAATCCATTGGACCTGTCTATCCTCAATTACCGTGTACCTACAGTCCCTCATCCATCTAATATCCCAAAGACCGTATATCGAGCATGGTGCTGTCAGACCCATACGGTTTCTTCTCGAGTCTCGCTCTAATCGGATTCTCCCGGAGAAACCTTTCTCTCTCAACCCGAATGACCCTAGCTAAGGATTTGTCTGAGAAAGAACACATGGGATATTCCTCTCATGATGCCGAGAGTAGATGATCCTCTATCGACACTCAATAGCCCTCGTAAGGTCGACTACCACTCCCAATGACCAGCTGTACTAGATCTGGGACAATCAAACCTATAAGTTTGGTATCAAAGAGTGGAGCACTCATACAGGACATCCTTGGTGTCTCAAGTCTAAGGACCATATACACCACTAGGACTACGGAATTGCTGTCTAACAATAAGGCATCATCAACCATCCAGCATTCCGTAAGCGGATCAATTAGTGAACTCATTCTCCAATGAGCACCTATACTGTTTCCCTATTGTCCCTACACGAGAAGCTATGGGACCAGCTGCATCCATCATATGGACGGGTATACAACACACTAGTCTGTCCGGTTATCACGATGTCCCTCTCGAGTAACCTATGATCGGGATTATTTAGGATCTGTGTTTAAAGGTGAATCGATCTCATTATCGTGATCTCATCACAATCCGATTCCCATTGCACAAATCTAAGGACATTACAATATATATATATATATATATATATATATATATATATATATATATATATATATATATATATATATATATATATATATATATATATATATGCAATAGTTATAAAGTGATATATGCCAAAATATAATAAGCAAAAATATTTTGTATCAAGTCACACGTGCCATTACTCGTGTGATTGGCTTGTTGGGCACTTATGACTAGCAATCTTTCACTTGACCTAAAGCCAATCACTTATGTGTCTGATCCCTATCAGACCCTTATGACGCTAAATAACAATCTGAGACAATGGCTTTGTTAATGGATCTGCAATTTTATCTTCGGATGGAACACTTTCCACTGTTAGGATCGGAGCGGCACTAAGAGGGGGGGGGGTGAATTAGTGCAGCGGATTAAAACTTCGATTTTAACAAAATCTTTCGTACGTTAAGAATGAAACTTGAGAAATTTAACTTGAAGGCGTATTCTTAAAGTTGCGCAGCAAGAGTAATAAGGAACTAAAGCAGTAAGAAGATTTGCAGTAATGTAAATGACAATAATAAAAAGCAAACCAGAGATTACGCCGATTTTTAGAGTGGTTCGGTCAAATGACCTACTCCACTTGCGAGGCCCCTCTTTGATGAGGCTCCCACCTTCCACTAGCAAGTCTCTTGAAATGGAAGGGTAAACACCCCTCTTACAACCTTTTACAAGCAGCTCAACCTCTTACAAATTTTCAATAAGAAAGAAGGAGGAGAACTCTCTAGCAAATTGAAAACAAGACTTGCTAAGACTTTCTAAGACTTTTCTCTCAATCAAAATGCTTCTCAAAAGTTGTAACCTCAGCTGAGATTTGAGGGGTATTTATAGGCCTCAAGAGGATTCAAATTTTGGGCTCCAAAATTTGAATTCTCTTAGGGTTCCCGGTGCTGGCGGTTCCACCGCCCAGCCAGGCGGTGCCACCGCCCAGCGCTCGGGTGCTGGACGGTGCAACCGCCCAGCCAAGGAGGTGTCACCGCCCAGCACTCGGGTGCTGGGCGGTGCCACCGCCTGGCTTTCCGATTCATTGGTTTGGCTTATTTTTCGCCCAAACCAAATTTGACTTTGGGCCCAGTTGGCCCCTAACCAGGATATAGGATTATCTCTTAATCCTAATCCTAATTACAGGTGAACTACATAAAAAAAACATCCTAAGCAAGTTTTTTTAACCGCGAACGTCGAGTCTTGTTCCGGCGAGCTTTCCGACGAACTTCTTCCGACGGACTCCCTGCAAGCTCCCAATCTTTGTGATGACTTTAACGAGTAGCCGAGCCTTCTTGGTGATCTCCGCGAGCCTCCGACGATTTCTTCGGCGAACTTCCGACACGTTCCCGATTTCTTCTCGGACGGTTCCGGCAGCATCTCCGATGATTCTTCGGTCTCTTAAACGTCCATCGAGCTCGACTCCGGTATCCTTGCTTTATGTTTTCTGATTATCGTAGTTAATCCTGCACACTTAACTCAATAATATGGATTAGATCAATTAACCCACCAATTGATTATATCATCAAAATCCGAGATTCAACAATCTCCCCCTTTTTGATGATGACAATCAATTGATGACGGAGTTAAACATAACTCCCCCTATCTATATGCCATATTATGAGAAAAAGAAAAAAAACACTTGAATTTCATCCCATTGGATTCAATCATAACCCGATAAGTTCTAATCGTGGAACTTTATCGTTATCCTCATTAAATAATAGTGAGTACGAAACTTCGATGAAAATCATAAGTTAAATGATACGGGACGAGTTTTGCTACGATAGAAGATAAAGATTTTCAATATAAATTTCATGATATCAATCTTGTGATATATTCAAGTATTTGCAAGTCATATAAGACATTCATATCACAAATTCATATTAGCCATGCTATCGTTCTGGTGTAAGTCATCACTTCTCCCCCTTTGTCATCAACAAAAAGAGACAAGCCAGCTAATTGATGATCATAGAAAAAGGTTTAGCATTTATCAAAGTTCTTCATTCAAATTTTCCAGAAATAGTTTGTCCAAAAGACATCATCATCTATGCAGATTAAGACAGTAGTTATCTAAAGGAAAGATCAGTTATCGTACAATCGATGACAAACATGAACTTGTTTTTTTAACAGCAAACAGGACAGAATAAAAAGATACATCAATTTAATCCTTAGGAGGTAAGCCACAGTGCTGATACATGATATCTATTTTTTCATTCATCTGTCGTAGTGTCTTCAAAATTTCAACTTGTTGATTCTGAATTTGTTCTTGCTGTGATTTGATCTGAGATAGCTCCGCCATAATGATATCTTCAGAGGAGGAAACAGGAGCTGAAGGTGCTGCTCCAAAGGGACTAGGAGGAGGAGATTCATTTCCCATAAGAATTGGTGTTTCGGGTTGTTCTATTTGTGTAGGAATTGGATCCGTTCTTCTAGGCTGCCTAACCCATATGCCATTGCTAAAAGTGCACCTAAGTTTTTTTAGCAGGTTTTTATTTATTATGTTATATCGATCATTTTGAATAGATTCTTCATTGGGTGGAATGCAAATGTCATAGGCATGAAGAATTCTAGTGATTAACCTCCCATATGGCAATATAGTATCCTTAGTCATAATTTCCTGCATGTGTTGGCGAATCAAGTACCCGAAACAATTATGCTGACCGGTCATAATCCAATACATGGTTCCTATCTCTAATTGACTTACTTCGTCAAGATGAAATTGTTTGGGGAATATGATGCTCGTGATAATGTGATGAAGAATTTTAGAGTTGAAAGGCATTAAGTGTTCACAGCTCTTGGGTAGGAAGTCAAGGTTTGGATTTGCAAAAATTGTTTTCACGGCTTCGGAATAGGTTGCTCCTATTTTTTTGACGTCCCATTTACCTTTAAAATAGCATCCCCTATCTTTTTCAGTTATGCCAATTAGCTCACAAATGGTGCTGTCAAAAATTCTAATGGGTGTTCCTAGAATGTAAGTGCTTAGGCTATCATTGTCTTCATATAGGTTGGTATAGAACAATCTCACTAACCGTGGATAGATTGGTTCATCTATTTGTAGTAGAGGTAGAGCTTCTAGTTGAGCAAACCATTTAATTGGATCTAAGTCTTCTAGTTCATCCAAATCAATGTATTTTCCCTTATGGACACATCGTATTTCAAATTTTGGAAAGCTAAGGGCTACCTCTTTTGATCTAAAAAGGTCATGGTTATATGAATCTCCTTGAATCCTTATTCCTTTTGATCTCTTTGGAGCCATTTTCTAGACAGGATGATGATACCAATTGTTAAAAATAAGCAAGAGAAAGAGAAAAGAAAGGAGGGATTTCAAGAGTTACCTTGTGGAGATTATGTTGAGAGATGGAAGGCTTGGACCACCAAGAATCCTTCTCCAATGTTTCTAAGAGTTAGAATGAGGGTTAGAGGAGATGGGAGTGGGTTTTGAGAACTCTCTCTTCGGGTTGGGGGCGGTGTCACCGCCGGCCCTAACCCCTTGGGTTAATAAGGGTCGCTCGGTCGGTGCCACCGCCAAACCGAGCGGTGTCACCGCCTGGCGCCCGAGCGCTCAGGCGGTGCAACCGCCAAATCTGGCGGTGCCACCGCTGGCATCCCGTGGAGGAAAAAATTTTCTTCCTCACCCTCCCCTTTTTTGTTTGCTTCCCTCAAGATAATAGATTATACTTTAATGGATCATTTTGAATTGAAGAAGAAATCAAATCCATAAAGGAAAGGAAAAGAACGAGTCATTTTTCGTGAAGCTCATTTTAGGGACAATTTAACATGCCTAATTCCCTTCTAATGAATTCAAATTGATCTTCGTTCAGAGCTTTTGTGAATATATCTGCTAATTGATGCTTTGTGTCAATGAATTCTAGAACAACATTATTGTTAAGGACATGATCGCGTATGAAATGATGCCTAACGTCGATGTGCTTAGTTCTAGAATGCTGAATTGGATTTTTAGTAAGACATATGGCACTAGTATTATCACATTTTATGGGAATATTTTTAAAGTGAATTCCATAGTCTTCTAATGTATTTTTCATCCAAATGACTTGTGCACAACATGCACTTGCAGCTATGTATTCGGCTTCTGCCGTAGATAGTGCAACTGAATTTTGTTTCTTGGAAGTCCAAGAAACAAGTGCATGTCCTAAAAATTGGCATGTTCCGGATGTACTTTTTCTATCTATTCTGCATCCGCCAAAATCGGCATCCGCATAGGCTATTAAATCAAAATTTTCAGATTTTGGATACCACAATCCTAAATTTGAAGTTCCTTTAAGATACCTAAATATTCTTTTAACACTCTTAAGATGAGATAATTTAGGATTAGATTGAAACCTAGCGCAAAGTCCTACACTAAACATAATATCCGGTCTAGTCGCAGTGAGGTAGAGTAGACTACCTATCATTCCCCTATATGTTTTTTGATCGAAACTTTCACCATTTTCATCCATATCTAACTTAGTCGCAGTACTCATAGGGGTGTTTATTGCTTTTGAATTATCCATGTTAAATCGTTTTAACAATTCTAATGTGTATTTAGATTGGTTAATAAATATACCATCCTTAAGTTGTTTGATTTGTAATCCTAAAAAGAAAGTTAATTCACCCATTAAACTCATTTCAAATTCAAGACTCATACATTTGGCAAATGATTCACATAGTGATTCATCCGAAGAGCCAAACACAATATCATCAACATAAATTTGCACAATAAGAAAATTATTTTCAAAATGTTTAATAAACAATGTAGTATCAACCTTGCCTTTGGTAAAATTATTTAAAATAAGAAAGGAACTAAGCCTTTCATACCAAGCTCTAGGAGCTTGTTTTAAGCCATAGAGAGCTTTAGTCAATTTGAATACATGATTAGGAAGAAGAGAATTTTCAAATCCGGGAGGTTGTTCGACAAATACTTCTTCGGAAATAAAACCATTCAAGAAAGCACTTTTAACATCCATTTGAAATAGTTTAAAATTATTACTACTAGCATAGGCAAGGAGCATCCTTATGGCTTCTAATCGAGCCACGGGAGCGAAGGTTTCTTCGTAATCGATACCTTCTTCTTGGTTGAAACCTTTGGCCACTAATCTAGCCTTGTTTCTAACCACAATACCATTTTCGTCTTGCTTGTTTCTAAAGACCCACTTAGTACCTATGACTAAGTGGTCACTTGGTCTAGGAACAAGCTTCCATACCTCATTCCTCTCAAATTGGTTCAATTCTTCTTGCATTGCAATGATCCAAAAATCATCTTTTAAGGCTTCGTCAATGCATTTAGGTTCAATTTGAGAAAGGAAGGCGGCGTTAGCACAAAAATTTTTGAAAGAAGAACGAGTTTGAACCCCTTTTGATGTATCTCCTATAATTTGCTCTTTTGGATGAGCATCTACATACTTCCATTCTTTTGGTAAAGAAATTTCCGAAGAAGATGCATTCAAATGGCTATTTTGAGGAGAGGGTTCATTTAAATTCAAATTATCAAAACCAAGATCATCATCAAAATCATTTTTCTTTAAATCGGAAATTTCATTAAAAACTACATGAATAGACTCTTCAATTACTAAAGTTCTTTTATTAAAAACCCGAAAAGCTTTAGAAACGGAAGAGTAACCAAGAAAGATGCCTTCATCGGATTTAGCATCAAATTTTCCTAAAGCATCCCTTTCATTTAAAATAAAGCATTTACAACCAAAAACTTTAAAATAGGAGATGTTTGGTTTTTTGTTATTCCATAATTCATAGGGAGTTTTGGATAAGGATGGTCTTATTAGGACTCTATTCATGATGTAGCAAGCCGTATTTACAGCTTCGGCCCAAAAGTACTTAGGTAAACTTTGTTCACTCAACATAGTTCTTGCCATTTCTTGTAGGTTTCTATTTTTCCTTTCAACTACTCCATTTTGTTGAGGATTTCTTGGAGTTGAGAAGTTGTGATTGTACCCATTACTTTCGCAAAAATTTTGAAAGTCACGGTTTTGGAATTCACCACCGTGATCACTCCGAATTGATGAAATCATGAGGCCTTTTTCGTTTTGAGTGAGTTTACAAAATTTAGAGAAACACTTGAAGCAATCACTTTTGTGAGCTAAGAAATAGGTCCAAGTGTATCTAGAGTAGTCATCCACAATCACAAAAGCATATTTGCTTCCACCTAGACTTGTTGTATCAATTGGTCCAAATAAGTCCAAATGGATCAATTGTAATGGTCTAGTAGTGCTAATTTGATTTTTTGGTTTGAAGCTTGTTTTTATTTGTTTGCCTAGTTGACATGCATCGCATACTTTGTCCTTAATAAACTTTAAATTTGGAATTCCTCGTACTAATTCTTGAGATGAGATCTTAGATATTGTTTTCATGCTTGCATGGCCTAATCTCCTATGCCAAAGCCAAGCATCATCATTTACGACGGAGAAGCACATTTCATTACTTAGTTCATCAAGATTGATGGTATAGACATTATTTTGTTTTAAAGCAATCATAGTCATGTTATGATTTGGTTTTTCAATAATGCACATATTTGATTCAAATCTAACGATGTAACCTTTATCGCATAGTTGACTAATACTCAAGAGATTATGTTTCAATCCATCAACTAGTAAGACATCATCAATGGAAAAATTAAATTTGTTACCAATAGTTCCCTTGCCAATGATTTTGCCCTTGTTGTTGTCTCCGAAGGTAACGTACCCTTCTTCTTTGCTAGTGAGCATAGAGAAATGAGATGGATCTCCAGTCATATGTCTTGAGCATCCACTATCGAGATACCATCTCTTGCTCCTAGCTTGTGGGTTTGTCTACAAAAGAGGATGATTTTTAGGTACCCATTTGATTTTGGGTGCCTCAAAAATTGACCCACTAACTTTGTTATTTATGATTGAATTCTTTATAGTTCCTTTAGGAACCCATATTAATTTTTGTGAACTAATCTTCCTAAATGGGCATTTGTAGGCAATATGTCCGGATTTGCAACAAAAGTTGCATTTCATATAAGAGGAAACATGTAATGTAGGTCCTTTTATGAAAGTGGTAGGATTTTGATGCAATCCTTTTACAAATCCAATTCCATTTCTATTTGCGATGTGACCCTTGTGTGCAAGGATCATATCTAATCCTTTGCTACCAACCTTAAACTTGTTTAAGGTTCCTTAAGAAGCAAATTTTCATTTTTTATTGCTTCTAAGTGCTCACACTTAGAGCATGGAGGAGTTTGAATATTATCAAACTTATCTTGTAGCAAAGCATGCTCTTTCTTTAAGATACTTAACTTCTTGCTAACAGTTCTACATTCATCAAATAATTCATGAAAAGCGATAGAGAGTTCTTCAAAAGATAAATCTTCATTAAGTAAATCACATACCTCTTCTCCTAAAGCCATTAGCGCGTAATGAGCAACTTGCTCGGTGTTGGACTCCTCTTCTTCGGATGCGCTTGAATCATCCCACGTTGCCTTGAACGCCTTCTTCTTTGATGTCCTCTTTTTGGCTTGAGGACAATCGTTCTTGTAGTGTCCCGGTTTTTTGCATTCATAGCAAATCACTTGGTCCTTCTTTTGTTCAAATTTATTTTTTGTATTATTTTTAAATCTGTTCTTTCTTAAATATTTTTTAAACTTTTGAGTCAAAAGTGCAATGTCATTGTCACTGTCCTCATCACTTGATGTTCCTTTCAAGTGGTCTTCTTGTGATTTGAGTGCCATATCCTTCCTGTTCTTTGGAAGGGGGTTCTCGAGCTCGTCATGAGCTTGACATGTCATTTCGTAGGTCATTAGAGACCCAATGAGTTCTTCAAGAGGGAATGCTTTAAGGTCTTTGGCCTCTTGAATGGCCGTAACTTTTGGATCCCAACTTTTAGGGAGGGATCTTAAGATTTTAGTTACTAGTTCAAAGTTAGTAAAATCTTTACCAAGAGCTTTGAGTCCATTGATGACATCCGTAAACCGGGTGTACATGTCTCCGATGGACTCACTTGGTTTCATTCGGAAAAGTTCGTAAGAGTGCACAAGGATGTTGATTTTGGACTCTTTCACTCGGCTAGTGCCTTCATGAGTGACCTCAAGAGTTCTCCAAATATCAAAAGCCGAATCACACATTGAAACACGATTAAATTCGTTTTTGTCTAGTGCACAAAACAAGGCATTCATAGCCTTTGCATTTAAAGCAAAAACCTTCTTCTCCGATTCATTCCATTCGCTCATCGGAAGAGAAGATTTTTGAAATCCATTCTCGACAATAGACCAAAGCTCAAAGTCCATAGAAATGAGGAAGATTCTCATGCGAGTCTTCCAATATGTGTAATCCGACCCATTAAACAAAGGTGGTCGTGCAATAGAATGGCCCTCTTGCATGCCGGAGTAAGCCATCTCTCTTGGGTATTAAACCAAATATGAGAGATAACCTTGCTCTGATACCACTTGTTAGGATCGGAGCGGCACTAAGAGGGGGGGGGTGAATTAGTGCAGCGGATTAAAACTTCGATTTTAACAAAATCTTTCGTACGTTAAGAATGAAACTTGAGAAATTTAACTTGAAGGCGTATTCTTAAAGTTGCGCAGCAAGAGTAATAAGGAACTAAAGCAGTAAGAAGATTTGCAGTAATGTAAATGACAATAATAAAAAGCAAACCAGAGATTACGCCGATTTTTAGAGTGGTTCGGTCAAATGACCTACTCCACTTGCGAGGCCCCTCTTTGATGAGGCTCCCACCTTCCACTAGCAAGTCTCTTGAAATGGAAGGGTAAACACCCCTCTTACAACCTTTTACAAGCAGCTCAACCTCTTACAAATTTTCAATAAGAAAGAAGGAGGAGAACTCTCTAGCAAATTGAAAACAAGACTTGCTAAGACTTTCTAAGACTTTTCTCTCAATCAAAATGCTTCTCAAAAGTTGTAACCTCAGCTGAGATTTGAGGGGTATTTATAGGCCTCAAGAGGATTCAAATTTTGGGCTCCAAAATTTGAATTCTCTTAGGGTTCCCGGTGCTGGCGGTTCCACCGCCCAGCCAGGCGGTGCCACCGCCCAGCGCTCGGGTGCTGGACGGTGCAACCGCCCAGCCAAGGAGGTGTCACCGCCCAGCACTCGGGTGCTGGGCGGTGCCACCGCCCAGCCAGGCGGTTCCACCGCCTGGCTTTCCGATTCATTGGTTTGGCTTATTTTTCGCCCAAACCAAATTTGACTTTGGGCCCAGTTGGCCCCTAACCAGGATATAGGATTATCTCTTAATCCTAATCCTAATTACAGGTGAACTACATAAAAAAAACATCCTAAGCAAGTTTTTTTAACCGCGAACGTCGAGTCTTGTTCCGGCGAGCTTTCCGACGAACTTCTTCCGACGGACTCCCTGCAAGCTCCCAATCTTTGTGATGACTTTAACGAGTAGCCGAGCCTTCTTGGTGATCTCCGCGAGCCTCCGACGATTTCTTCGGCGAACTTCCGACACGTTCCCGATTTCTTCTCGGACGGTTCCGGCAGCATCTCCGATGATTCTTCGGTCTCTTAAACGTCCATCGAGCTCGACTCCGGTATCCTTGCTTTATGTTTTCTGATTATCGTAGTTAATCCTGCACACTTAACTCAATAATATGGATTAGATCAATTAACCCACCAATTGATTATATCATCAAAATCCGAGATTCAACATCCACTACTACATCTCCTCGGGTTACGATCTCTTTGATAAGCTAGAACCTCCTCAGAACACTTCTGATGAGACCCAGGTTCTCTTATTTGAGTAATCGCCCCATAGTTGTTGCAATATAAGGAAGTCTGCTTCTCGCTATTCGGCACGACTCCTAAATCTGTGATGAACTTCTTCACCTAGACTCCCTCTTTTGCTACATCTGATATAGCAATGTACTCTGCCTCTGTGATCGAGTCAGCAGTAGTATCTTGCTTGGAACTCTTTCAGCACACTGCTCCTCCATTCAAGGTGTACACGTACCCCGAATTCGACATGCTATCATTGACATCAGACTGAAAACTTGAGTCTGTGTAGCCTTCAACCATAGGCTACTACCTCCATATACTAGTAAAAGATCCTTAGTCCTTCTCAAGTACTTAAGGATACACTTTCCTGCTTTCCAATGCTTCAAGCCTGGATCCGCTTGATACCTGCTCGTGATACTCAGAGCATGCGCTATATCAGGCCTAGTACATAGCATGACATACATGATAGACCCTATTGCTGAGGCATAAGGTATCATATCCATGTTCGCCCTTTCTTCTGGAGTCTTTGGGGACATACTCGTAGAAAGCGATATCCCATGTCTCATCGGTATGAGACCTCTCTTGAAATTTTCCATGCCAAACCTTTTGACAATGGTTTCTATGTACCTGGACTGGGACAAGCCAAGCATCCTCTTAGATCTATCTCTATAGATTCTAATCCCCAAGATATAGGATGCTTCCCCTAAGTCCTTCATGGTGAAGTGTCTAGATAACCAAGCCTTTACTGTGGATAGCATTCCTACGTCATTCCCAATGATCAGGATGTCATCCACATATAACACCAAAAAGGTGATAGCGCTCCCACTTACCTTCCTGTACACACAAGGCTTATCTTCATTCTTAACGAAGTCATAAGATCTGATTACCTCATCAAATCTTATGTTCCAACTTCGGGAAGCTTGCTTTCGTCCATAAATGGATCTAAGCAACCTACACACCTTATCTGGGCAGTTCTTGGACACAAATCCCTCAAGTTGCATCATATACACCTCCTCCTTGAGGTTTCCATTGAGGAATGCAGTTTTCAAATCCATCTATCTGATCTCATAATCATAGTATGCTACAATAGCTAATAGAATTCTGATGGATTTCAGCATTGCTACGTGTGAGAAGGTTTCATCATAGTCAACACCTTGCCTTTGACGATACCTCTTAGCCACTAGCCTTGCTTTATAGGTCTCTACCTTTCCATCTACACTGATCTTTTTCTTAAAGATTCACTTGGAACCGATGGGTACAATACCTTCAGGCACATCAACTAGGTTCCAAACCTTGTTGGAGAACATAGAATTCATCTCAGAATTCATGGCTTCTTGCCACTTCCCGGAGTCTATACTCATAATAGCCTCCTCATAGGTCTGAGGATCAATATCCTCAATATCCTCTCCTCTAATATGTCCCACATATCTCTCAAGAGGATGAGATACTCTATCAGACCTACGTAAAGTTGAAACTTATGTATTAGGTACCTGAATAGACTCGGGCTGTAGAGTGGTGCTTAAGCTTGGTTCTCTAACCTCGCTCAACTCTATCATTTTCTCATTATCTCCACCAAGAATATGTTCCTTCTCAAGGAACACTGCTCTCTTAGCTACAAAGACCTTTTGGTCCTTGAGATGATAGAAATAATACTCAGAAGTTTCCTTGGGGTATTCCATAAATTTGCATCGCTCTGTCCTTGATTCTAACTTATCGAGGTTGTGTCTTTTAACGTAGGCAGGGCAACCCCTAATCTTAACAACTTTAAGATCAGGTTTCTTCCCTTTCCATATCTCATATAGTGTAGACACAACCGACTTAGTTGGAACTCTGATCAGAAGGTAAGTTGTGGTCTCTAGGGCATATCCCTAGAATAAGATGGGTAGGTCAACGAAACTCATCATGGACCGTACCATATCTAACAGCGTACAATTCCTCCTTCAAAAGACACCATTGAGCTGAGATGTATAAGTAAACTCTGTACTTAAGTACTCACCTCCTATATCTGATCGAAGAGTTTTGATACTCTTTCTAGTCTGGTTCTCCACCTCATTCTGATACTTTTTGAATTTCTCAAAGGCCTCGGACTTGTACTTCAGTAAGTACACATATCCATACCTTGAGAAATCATCAGTAAAGGTAATGAAGTAGGAGTAATCACCAATGGCATGAGTTGACATGGGTCCACATACATCACTATGTAAGAGTTCCAACAATTCAATGGCTCTCTCTCCAGTTCCACTAAATGAAGAGTTGGTCAGTTTTCCACGAAGGTAAGGCTCGCAAGTTGCATATGACATATAGTCAAATGGATCTAGATATCCATCATTTAGCAACTTTTGAATCCTTCTTTCATGGATGCGACCTAGCCTACAATACCACAGGTATGCACTGTTCACCTCATCTTGTTTCCTCTTTGACACATTTACATTCATGATATGTGGAGTAGTGTCTAGCATAAACAAACCTTTATGCAATATTCCTCTCGCCAATCTCCCCTCGGCTTTGCTAGAATTTACAATAAATTGTAGATGTGATAAGCAATACTAGAATCCAATACCAATGCACTATCACAAAAATCTGACAATTGGAGATTGATCATGAATGTATTTGAAGCTTCATCAAGCTTTTGTTTCACCCTTTCTGCAAGGTACTCTTTGCAGTTCCTCTTCTAGTGCCCATCTTTGCCACAGTGGAAGCACTGGCCTTTATCCTTTGCTAGGTCTTTCTTAGCAACCTTTGCTTTACCTGGTTTGCCCTTGCCCTCTTTCCCTTCTTAAGGGACCTTTCTGCTTTCCTTTTCTTTTTGGTCTTACAAGTGTAGAGAACTGGCTTCTCTTTCTTAATAGTACTCTCTACCTCCATCAACATATTGAGGAGCTTTGGGAGAGTCACCTTAAGCTTGTTTATATTAAAATTCATTATGAACTGTGAAAAAGAATCTGGTAGGGAATGAAGCATAATATCCATACACAAGTTATCCTCTAGGACCATTCCTAGACCTATGAGTTTTTTTATCCACTCAATCATCTTTAGGACATGGTTCTGAACCGGTGTCCCCTCAGTCACCCTAGCGCGGAAGAGGCTCTTGATATCTCATATCGCTGAGTCCTTCCCTGTTCCTTAAATAATTTACGGACATGTAGGAGAATGGATCAGGCATCCATCTTTTCATGTTGTCTTTGTAACTCAGGAGTCATAGAGCCCAACATATAGCACTGAGCAAAATTGGAGTCATCAATATACTTCACGTAGCGAGCGATCTCATCCTCGCTTGCCTCTTCTTCGGGCGTAGGCATTACTGTATCAAGGACGTACATGATTTTCTCCGCCATGAGAACAAATATCAAGTTACAGAGCCAATCCGTATAATTTGGACTAGTGAGGCGATTGACATCAAGTATGCCACGTAAGGGATTTGAAAGCGATATTTTCTGAAAATAAAGATGCAGCAGAAATGAATAATATGCAGATTTTGCAAAAAATAAACTATCAAGATATGAACTTCTATCTTAATATGCTCCGACTATTTTACTAACGAGTCACGCGACACCCTCAACACATGAAACGGAAGTCTCCGGCAGACTTCTAGTGGGGATCAGGATCCAATCAGCATCATAGTGTAACCTCGAGGGACTCGACCAATCACACTAAGCCTAATAGGTAGGCAACTATTGCCGATCACAACTCCTTGTGATTCCCATCCTGTTCGACCTCCGAATCACCATGGTCTTCAGGGACTCGACCAACCATTATGCTCGGTTAAGTCAACACCTTCGTTACAAGATGAGTCTGATTTGATGATATACCCTCGAGGGACTCGACCAAGCATACCATGTCCTCAGGTCACCGATGACATCTCTATGTCGTAAGCAAGATAGCAAATCATGATATAGGTGAGTCTCGAGGGACTTGACCAACTCAACCTACACCGGGAATCTGTTCCTACTTATAACAATGGAAGGCCACGTGGGTCAATCTAATTGCCTCACATTTACTAACTTAATATTATCGAGAGAGATGTTTCTATGATTTGGTCTCCTAATATGACATGTCACACATATACATATTTAATATATATCTACATCGTATGCAAATATATATACATATCTAGTATGTGTATAAGCAATCACACTAGATGATCATGGACCACAACCTAATGTGATTAGGCCCGAGCCAGTAGGCCTAATCACTCACATCAAGATCTATGTGTGCAACGGTGCATCTCCATGCCCTATGATCATCCATCTCGTCCTCGTCGGTTCCGTTGACATCTCGATGCATCTTCATGCATCGCGATCGTCCGTCTCGTGGGTCCCGCTATCGCGTCCACGCTCCCGCTACGCCTCCTCATGTGATTACAACTTAATCATAGACACACAGGCCTGACAATAAATGAGAAATATAATGGAGGCTCGCAGACCCCAATAATAATAATCACAAGTACTCACATCACGCGATCCATGATCATTCGTCCACACATCATACATCTCATGTATAAATAATCATCATCATGTAGGACTACTAGATAATAATAAAAATAATAATCAACTAAACTTTTTAATTAATTAGTATTTTATGAGATCAGGGACATATAGGGAATTTCAGAATTTATAGGGGTATTTTTATAATTTGGACAAAAGATAAAAATTAGAATTTCTGAAATTCATAGGGGCAAAACTATCTTTTTTTCCCAAGAATGCCATAATGCCCCTACTCCCCTACTGCCGCCACCGTCGCCACCCTACTGGCGGCTACCAGTGCGGTACGGCGAGGGCGCTATCCTCGCTTGCAGGCGGTACCCGCTGCGGGTGAGCGCCCCCACGGGCGGTTCTATAGGCGGGGCAGCGCCCGCACGCGGGGCAACGCTCGCAGGCGGTGCTGTCCCCCCGGGCGGCTACCCCTACGGGGGGGTTTCGCCCGCGAAAGCAGCCGCGGCAAGCGCCGCTGCCCTACGGCGACTCATCCCACAGGAGAAGCGACCGTAGACGCCTTTGCCCGCGAGCTGCCAACCCCGCCGGACACAAGCTTGCTGTAAGTAGGCCGTCGGCCGATTGCTGCAGACGTAGCCCCTGTGCTGCTTGCCTGCGGTTGTGCTACACGCATGCAGATCGAGGGCAACAACTGTTGCTGCCCATTCATGCTTTTGCGTCTACGATTTTGACGTCAAAAGTTTTTCCTAAACACAACACAAGCAGTTCAAAACCAATCATTCGCACAAACATCCTGGCTCTGATACCACTATTGAAAAATCTTGGGGGCGACATCACATGCGTCTCGGAAGAACAAGAAAACAAAATCCCCAATTCCCAAAAAGATGTTCGTTATCGTGCGAAGATTGGCGCGCAAAATCCACGAAACTTAAAACTGCGTATGGAGTAGATTGTGTTACCTAGGAAGATCATATATACCTGTTTCCTTGCAGATCTTTAGAAGAGGGTGAAGGAGGTCAAGCGTCCTCCTCTCTAGTGGTGATCAACATAGTAGGGCTGCGACGACGCTCCTCAAAACTCCAGGCCTACTTTGAGGTGGAGAGGGGGAGGAGAATAGGAGACGCAAGCAAAGGCTCTAGCCCATGAGGCTCTGAATCCCTTCTATTTATAGTGGTCCCCTATCAAACCCTAATGGATCCTCCCCTAATGGGTATTAGATCTGCATTTAATAAAACATGGGCCCCATCGGATATCTCATATCCGAACCTCTACTGTCACGCCCCTCAAAATATCCATGATTTTTAAAATTTTCGTCACAGACCAATCCAGGATCCAAACTAACGTTTGAGGACACTGAAAACATTCTATCAAAATTCACATCTATAAAACCTGTGCAGTTTATAATCATATATCACATCACTCGACAATTCACATTTATGGCAACCCAAGCCAACTTGATAAACATGAACAACATTTATAAATCCACAAGCTAAATAAATTATACAATCAGAACTCCAACTATTCACCACAAGTTCATATCGTCATAAATTAGACTTAACATTCCGAAATTCCATATAAGAGAGATCTCCTAATACTTTTACACAGTATATCCATTTCGATCATCAGAACAATTCATTACATACAAAATATGCTTATACAATAATAGCATAACAACCGACAAGACTTGCCCATCATTCTGAATAGCTATCTACTGCCTCAGCCCAAATCAAACATCTCGAAGAGTGACAAGCTGACCTGAAAGATTTATATAACAACGGAGTGAGCCAAAAACGGTTCAGCAAGTGACAAAGCATATTCAGAACAAAAGGAACGGATTCAAACGAGTAAGGTATCATAATGTAAGGTAGAATACAAGAATTGTCAAGGATACCACCTCATTAGATACAAAATCATATGTATCATGTCATTCAAACATAATTGATTCATAACAAATGGAGCATAGAGTAATTGGAGCATATCAATGGCAGATAGGATATTTCAGAACATATCAGTTCATAGCAAATGGAGCACAGAGTAATTGGAGCATATCAATGGCGTACGAAATGTTTCGGAGCATATCAACGACATATGGAACATTTCGAAACATATCAACAGTGGAGGAAACATTTCAGAGCATATCAATAACAAATACCGTACAGAAGCTCAAACGTCGTCTTTGATGTTGCAAACATATCAATCTTATCCAAAGCATGTACAGAAACACATAACCAAAGCTCTGGATATCATATCAAACATACAGAAGGTGTAGTGGGATCTCAGTCAGAATTTGATTCATCCATTTCTGAATGACCACCTGACAAAAGTCTCCCACGTCTGGGAGCTCCATCCACCCACGTCTAGGTGAAGTCAAAGGGGGCCGGCAGAGCATCGCAGGCTCTAAGTACATACCCACATAGCGGGCAACAAGCGCATATCCCACATAGCGGGATCCCACATAGCGGGCAACAAGCGCATATCCTTTACCATTTCTGGTAAAGGTCCAGACAATCCCACACACCAGAGTACAAGAGTGCAGTTTTAACAATAAGCAGCATATATCGGAAGCACACGCGGAATAACAAAGCGTACATGTGCCTTTACGAGTCAATCCGAAGTAAGCAATAATCTTTCACAAGTATATTCAGATTTGAAAGGAATTGTAAGCAAGGGCACATATGGAATCCAAGCAATCACATATAACTCAATTCAATAAGAAGATTTGATGAATTCAATGTCCAAAGGAATGAAACTGGAATAGGCACATATCGAAAGCAAATGCGGAACAATAGGATATACATGTGCCTATATGAGTCAATACGATATAGCATAAACGTTACACAATAGTTTTCAAGAATGCAATAATTTTAAGGACAAGAGCATACAAGAATTCAAAGCAGTAATATAAAGCTCAATTGAATAAGAAAGCTAAAGGATATCAATTTCCAAAGGAATGAAACCAGAATATGAGAAATCGACCAAAGCTCGATTTCTGGCAGAATACAGAAGGCACATTGAACAAATGATTCAAACTATCAATCGTGCTCCAATTTACTCAGAAATAATCATTGGATAATACTTTCAGATAAGACAGGCTTCATATGAATTGAACTGTCCAACAGAGAGAGTTACAAATAATTTGGTAAGCAAGTGTCGTAGAACAAAATCTCTGTTGGCAGAATTCATAATGTCAGATTCAACAGATCACTGGACAGGTGTTTGGATTCCAAATATTTCAATCCATATATCAAAGAAAGGTCTACGAGTCTAGTTTCCAATGAAATCAGTTTTGAACAAATCAGAGTTTCCAACAAAGACTTATAGGCAGCTCGGTATCAAAAGGTCAGAATATCAAAAGTTGCACAGATTCGAATCGTTACGTCTAAACAGGAGATATATCAAATGCAAGGCTAGAACAATTCAAAGTTCCTCATATTCAAAGCAAATGTAGAGATAAAAATGGTAGTGAGGAATGATCAGGATACTTGCAATAGGAAAGATTAGAGCAATTATAGGAGGAACGATCAGGGAACTTGCCTTTCAAGGATTTCGATCCGAAGATCCAAAGAAGGTGCTAGCCCAAATCCTTCTACTTTTCCTCCGTGTCCTCTCTCTGTTTCGTTTTGTGCTCCCGTTTTCTTCCTTTCTTCGCAACTACACCACGTGTCGAACATCGAGGCACAGTCACCTGCTCTCTTTTACTCTCATTCCTTCTTTTTCTTTCCCAAACGCAGCTGCCACAATCGCCGCCGCTGCCGCTGCCACAATCGCAGCCCCTTCCACCGCACTACCTTCCTTCCTCCCTTCTCTCGCAGACATAACTGCTGCATACGCAGTCGCTGCCGCTGCGGCCGCAATCCCGTCCGCAGCCCCTTTTTCCCCCTTTCCTTTCCTTTCTTTCCCAGCTGCAACTGCCGCAGTCACAGTCGCAGCCATGGCCGCAGCCACCATAACTGCAGCCTCTTCTTCCTCCGCTACTCTATTTCCTCTCCTACTTCTCTTCCAACTGCAGCTGCCACTGCCGCAGCTGCCACCCCTTCTCCTCTTCCTCTCTTCTTCCTCTCCTTCCCTTTCTCTTCTTCTTCCTTTCCTTCTCTTCTTTCCCAGCCACAGCTGCAGCTGCCATCGCCGCAGCCGCAGCCCCTTCTCCTCTTCCTCTCTTCTTCCTCTCCTTCCCTTTCTCTTCTTCTTCCTTTCCTTTTTCTCTTTCCCTGCCACAGCTGCAGCTGCCATCGTCGCAGCCGCAGCCCCTTCTCCTCTTCCTCTCTTCTTCCTCTCCTTCCCTTTCTCTTCTTCTTCCTTTCCTTTTTCTCTTCCTCTTTCCCTGCCATAGCTGCAGCTGCCACAACCGCAGCCGCAGCTACTTCTTTCCCTTCTCCTCTTCCTTCTCCTTCCTTTCTTCTTCTTCTCTCCCCGCTGCAACTGCTGCAGTCGCGGCCGCAGCCACGGCCGCAACCTCTCCCTCCTCCCCTGCTCATCTTCCTCTTCTTCTTCTCTTCCAGCTGCAGCTGCCATCACCGCAGCTGCAGCCCCTTCTTCCCCGGCGTCACACACACCCTCTCCTCTGTTTCCTCTGCAGGAAACAGAGGTATCACAACCTCTTCTCCTGCTTCCTCTTCTTCTTCTCTTCCTCTTCTTCTTCTTCTCCTCTTCGAACGCCCCACACCTCTCCTCTGTTTCCACCTGCAGGAAATAGAGGTGCTGCAGCCCTAGCTGCTGCCACCTCTCGCTCCTCTCCCCCGTCCCTCTCTTTTCCCTCTTCTTCTCCTTCTCTTCTTCTCTTCTTCCCTTTTCCTCCCCAACGCCACACACCTCCTCGCTGCAGCCTTGCCGTAGCTATCTTCTTCTTCTTCTTCTTCTTCTTCTTCTTCTTCCCTTTTCATCCTCAACGCGTGGGAGGCGGTGGGATAAAACCGAAATTTTCGGTTTTCTTTATTTTCTTCTTTTTACAACTTAACAGTTTAGTCATTGAAATTTCCATATTTACATATAGGTCCCCCGATTTATAAATAAATCTTTATTAATAATTTTCAAAAGCGAGGGATATTACACTCTCCCCTCCTTAAAAGAAAATTTAGTCCTCTAAATTGATCATAGCTCAATCGATGAAAAGACGAGGATTATGATATCTTTATTTCCTCCTCCTGCTCTTAAATAGTTTCATCAATACAATACAATTACATAATTATCCACGAGTGACCGAAATATTCTCCTCCTTGATCCTCAATAGACGGTAACCCGACCTTCAATCAATTTTTAAAAATACTTGCGCACCTTGCAGTTAATCAAGCAAGTCGTTACTTCAAAAAATACTCATTTTTGATGGTCACCTGATTCAATTGTCTATAATCATTACAAAGTCTCAATGTTCCATACATCTTTTTAACTAACACCGGAGCACCCCATAATGAAATATTAAGCCAAATAAAATCCTCATTTAATAATCCTTGTAGTTGCTTTTCCAATTCCACTTACTCAAATGATATCTTTCTGTAGAGAGGCTTAGATATTGGGATTGTCCCAAGGACCAAATCAAAAGCAAAATCACATTTGGAGGTAATCCAAACAAGTCATCCTGGGATACATTAGGCAAGGAGATAAATAATGTCCAATACTCTCAAAATAAAAGATCGGCTGATCAAATATGCAAAAAGTGATCATTTGTTATATACCAATCCATACTGGTATGATAGGAAGATAGCCAATCCATACCAAGTATAATATCAAAACTCCAAATCTCTAGGAGAACTAAATCAGCAAAAGTTCAAGTTCTCCAATAAGAATCAGACAAGAGGACCAGATTCAACTTCGTTATCAAAGAATCTCCAATGATCGTATTTACTTATAGCACATAATGTAGTGGTTTAGATTGAATACCCAAGTGATAAGCAACATGTTACGAATCAAATCGTAGATAGAACCCATGTTCAAACAAATATTTGCATTATTTCATAAACATACATAATACCTTCGACCACTAATTCAGAAGTCTTAGAATCATATTCAGTGATAGCATACACTCTGATATGGGCAGATTATTTATGAGGCAGTGACTCTTTCTTCTTGTTCAAATGGCAGTCTTTTGTTTTATGATCCAACTTTCTACAAACAAATAGACTCCAGTCACCCACCAACACAAACTTGTTTCATAATTTAACTTGTAATTCACACATGATTAAGTCTTTGGTGGTGACTTTCCTTTTCAAATCCAAATGTCTTGACCCTCTTGTCATTACTTTCTGATTCATTTCAAATCATATTCTTATTGGTAACTTGTCCTTATCATCTTGCTACTGATCTCCAAAAATTCTTTTCATTGTTGCCATTAATGATCAGCCTCTACTTCCAATATAAGGTGGCAAAAGAAATGTTTCGATCATTAGAACAATTTTGTATATCAAATATCTTCTCTGTTTGCATCATCCATTTTTCTACCACCATTGAAATTAGGTTCACCATGCTTTCATTGCGCTACTCTGATTTAGTATCCTCGATCACCCCTTTCATCCACCTTAATTAATCAGAAACAAATGAAATAGGAGGACCCAAATGTCCTCATCATCCTAGATTCCTAAAATGCATCAAAGAAAATTTCCACCAATCACTATAGTTCATTTGACCTCAATATATTTTGCACGTCAACATATCAAATATTCCAGTAATCCTCAAACCTGGCTCTGATACCACCTCTGTCACGCCCCTCAAAATATCCATGATTTTTAAAATTTTCGTCACAGACCAATCCAGGATCCAAACTAACGTTTGAGGACACTGAAAACATTCTATCAAAATTCACATCTATAAAACCTGTGCAGTTTATAATCATATATCACATCACTCGACAATTCATATTTATGGCAACCCAAGCCACTTGACAAACATGAACAACATTTATAAATCCACAAGCTAAATAAATTATACAATCGGAACTCTAACTATTCACCACAAGTTCATATCGTCATAAATTAGACTTAACATTCCGAAATTCCATATAAGAGAGATCTCCTAATACTTTTACACAGTATATCCATTTCGATCATCAGAACAATTCATTACATACAAAATATGCTTATACAACAATAGCATAACAACCGACAAGACTTGCCCATCATTCTGAATAGCTATCCACTGCCTCAGCCCAAATCAAACATCTCGAAGAGTGACAAGCTGACCTGAAAGATTTATATAACAATGGAGTGAGCCAAAAACGGCTCAGCAAGTGACAAAGCATATTCAGAACAAAAGGAACGGATTCAAACGAGTAAGGTATCATAATGTAAGGCATAATACAAGAATTCTCAAGGATACCATCTCATTAGATACAAAATCATATGTATCATGTCATTCAAACATAATTGATTCATAACAAATGGAGCATAGAGTAATTGAAGCATATCAATGGCAGATAGGACATTTCAGAACATATCAGTTCATAGCAAATGAAGCACAGAGTAATTGGAGCATATCAATGGCGTACGAAATGTTCCGGAGCATATCAACGACATATGGAACATTTCGAAACATATCAACAGTGGAGGAAACATTTCAGAGCATATCAATAACAAATACCATACAGAAGCTCAAACGTCGTCTTTGACGTTGCAAACATATCAATCTTATCCAAAGCATGTACAGAAACACATAACCAAAGCTCTGGATATCATATCAAACATACAGAAGGTGTAGTGGGATCTCAGTCAGAATGTGATTCATTCATTTCTGAATGACCACCTGACAAAAGTCTCCCACGTCTGGGAGCTCCATCCACTCACGTCTAGGTGAAGTCAAAGGGGGCCGGCAGAGCATCGCAGGCTCTAAGCACATACCCACATAGCGGGTAACAAGTGCATATCCCACATAGCGGGATCCCACATAGCGGGCAACAAGCGCATATCCATTACCATTTCTGGCAAAGGTCCAGACAATCTCACACACTAGAGTACAAGAGGGCAGTTTTAACAATAAGCAGCATATATCGGAAGCACACGCGGAACAACAAAGCGTACATGTGCCTTTACGAGTCAATCCGAAGTAAGCAATAATCTTTCACAAGTATATTCAGATTTGAAAGGAATTGAAAGCAAGGGCACATATGGAATCCAAGCAAGCACATATAACTCAATTCAATAAGAAGATTTGATGAATTCAATGTCCAAATGAATGAAACTGGAATAGGCACATATCGAAAGCAAATGCGGAACAATAGGATATACATGTGCCTATATGAGTCAATACGATATAGCATAAACGTTACACAATAGTTTTCAAGAATGCAATAATTTTAAGGACAAGAGAATACAAGAATTCAAAGCAGTAATATAAAGCTCAATTGAATAAGAAAGCTAAAGGATATCAATTTCCAAAGGAATGAAACCAGAATATGAGAAATCGACCAAAGCTCGATTTCTAGCAGAATACAGAAGGCACATTGAACAAATGATTCAAACTATCAATCGTGCTCCAATTTACTCAGAAATAATCATTGGATAATACTTTCAGATAAGACAGGCTTCATATGAATTGAACTGTCCAACAGAGAGAGTTACAAATAATTTGGTAAGCAAGTGTCGTAAAACAAAATCTCTGTTGGCAGAATTCATAATGTCAGATTCAACAGATAACTGGACAGGTGTTTGGATTCCAAATCTTTCAATCCATATATCAAAGAAAGGTCTACGAGTGTAGTTTTCAATGAAATCAGTTTTGAACAAATCAGAGTTTCCAACAAAGACTTATAGGCAGCTCGGTATCAAAAGGTCAGAATATCAGAAGTTGCACAGATTCGAATCGTTACGTCTAAACAGGAGATATATCAAATGCAAGGCTAGAACAATTCAAAGTTCCTCATATTCAAAGCAAATGTAGAGATAAAAATGGCAGTGAGGATCGATCAGGATACTTGCAATAGGAAAGATTAGAGCAATTATAGGAGGAATGATCAGGGAACTTGCCTTTCAAGGATTTCGATCCGAAGATCCAAAGAAGGTGCTAGCCCAAATCCTTCTACTTTTCCTCCATGTCCTCTCTCTGTTTCGTTTTGTGCTCCCGTTTTCTTCCTTTCTTCGCAACTACACCACGTGTCGAACATCGAGGCACAATCACCTACTCTCTCTTACTCTCATTCCTTCTTTTTCTTTCCTAAACGCAGTTGCCACAACCGCCGCCGCTGCTGTAACATCCCCCATTTTTAAAAATTTAGTAATAGATTTGTTTGAAAAAAAAAAGGATTATTTAATAATTATTTTATATTAAATGATATTGTATTAAAGGTTTATGGCTAGGGACCTAAGAGTAAATATTAGAAGTTTGATATAATTTATGAAAGATTCAGATTTAAGTTAAAAAAAAAAATATATATATATATATATATATATATATAGTGGACATGTGTCACTAACTAACATAAGGTTGGTGCCACTTATCTTTGCTCTAAAGATGACACCTAGCCCCTTTAATGCATGCATGACACCTTGCAACTTTTGCATTAGCCAAAACCTAAATAATTAGATGAAAGGTTAAAGAAAACAAATCTGAAGAGTTGCAGCCAACGTGAGTTTGAGAAAAGAAGAAGAAGAAGAAGAAGAAGAAGAAGAAGAAGAAGAAGAAGAAGAGCTTAAGGTTTTTCATCAATTTTCTCACATTTGGGATTCAAATAATTTGAAGGCAAGTGTTCTAACCCAATCCCACAGTAACCTTAATCTCTGTTTTCATTTTTATTTTATAAAATTTGAAAGATTTCAACTGGGAACCAGACCTTCTTTCGTTTTGATATAAAGTTATGAATCTGTAATTTTTCGGTAATCTGACCTCTATGCAATGTTTCGGTCATAACATTTTGTAATAAACTCTGATTTAGACAAAACGTGTTCCATTTGAAAGTAGACAAGAAAATCTTTATTTTGATATAAAGATCGAATGATTTGGAGTTTAAGTTCCTACTAAGACTTCTGTTTAAATTAACCCTACAGATTCTGCAAAACAGGGACCGAAATTTCTGACCTCTTGTTGCTTAACTACTTATAACTTTCTGTTGTGAACTCAGATTCATACAAAGTATGTTTTATTCGAAGCTAGACTCAAAATTATTTCTGTATATACCTGATTTGAAATTTTTGGAGTACAATTGCTAACTGAAACATCTGCTTTCATCGACCCTATGGATTCAGTAAAACAGAGCTAATATTTTCAGACCTTTCGCTGCGAAATTATCTGTAACTCCCGGTTGTAAATTCCAAATCTTATAAAACTTGATTTGCATAAAACTAGATTGACAAATCTTTCTAATGACACCTATTTTGTATAAATTGGAGCATAATTGGTTATCCAAATAGTTCATACAATGTTCCTATCAAATTCTGCCAGAATCGAGCTTTGGTCGATTTCGGCTTTCCTTGTTACTTTCCTTTGGAAATCGATTTTGGCAAAAACTCTTACTTCAGTTAAGCTTTACATTATTATCTTAAATTCCTGTATACTTTTGTCCTTTATTTATTTGTATATCTGCAGCTATCATCTAAAGTTCATGTTTGCATCGTAATTCGGCACATGCATCCCATTGTTCCGCATTTGCTTTTGAAATGTGCCTCTTCCAGTTTCATTTCGTTGGCCATTGTATTCACCTAACTTTCTTATTTCAATTGAGCTATATGTGATTTCTTGAAATCCTTGTATGCTCTTGCTTTTGCTTCCTTTCAAATCTGAATATACTTGTGAAAGATTATTGCTTACTTCGGATTGACTCGTAAAGGCACATGTACGCTTTGTTGTTCCGCGTGTGCTTCCGTTATATGCTGCTTATTGTTAAAACTGCCCTCTTGTACTCTGGTGTGTGGGATTGTCTGGACCCTTGCCAGAAATGGTAAAGGATATGCGCTTGTTGCCCGCTATGTGGGATCCCGCTATGTGGGATATGCGCTTGTTGCCCGCTATGTGGGTATGTGCTTAGAGCCTGCGATGCTCTGCCGGCCCCCTTTGACTTCACCTAGAAGTGGGTGGATGGAGCTCCCAGACGTGGGAGACTTTTGTCAGGTGGTTATTCAGAAATGGATGAATCACATTCTGACTGAGATCCCACTACACCTTCTGTATGTTTGATATGATATCCAGAGCTTTGGTTATGTGTTTCTGTACATGCTTTGGATAAGATTGATATGTTTGCATCGTCATGTGACATTTGAGCTTCTATTCAT
This sequence comes from Musa acuminata AAA Group, assembly GCF_036884655.1. Classification (NCBI taxonomy): domain Eukaryota; kingdom Viridiplantae; phylum Streptophyta; class Magnoliopsida; order Zingiberales; family Musaceae; genus Musa; species Musa acuminata. The sequence goes on from NC_088327.1 coordinate 29,253,917, forward strand.
ATTTTGTTCTTTGATATATTTATGAAATGTTATAAGTCTTTGTTATACCTTGAAAACTACCATATGTCATAGATATGCTCCTTATGCCAATGATATGCTCCAATTACCTTTCCTCGATTGTATGAATAAAACGTGCTTCAAACGATATGATATTGAAATTCTGCATTCAAACAAAACATGCTACTGTTTCATCCTGTATCTCTGCTTTGTATTTTGATATCTCATTTGTTTGAAAACTGTCCTCTTTGCTATGGATATGTTAGTCATTTGCTGAGCTTTATATGCTCACCCCGTTGCTATATAAATTTTTCAGGATAGCTTATCGCTCACTAAAATGTGTAAATTGGGTTGAGGCAGTGGAAGACTAGAAGATTTTGGGGCAAATATTTTGTACTTGATAGGTTGATGTTGTATAAGTTCTTTTTGGGTGTAATGAAATATCAATAACAAATCTAGATTGATGTATCTTGTAAATATTTGATAAGTACCTCTTACGTCAGGATTTTGGAAATGTTAAGTCTAAACTGTGTACTGATATAAACATGTAGTATATGTTGGTTTCGTGATTGCATTAATTGCCGCGCTTATGGATTTATGATATAGTTATGGTTAGTTAAGTTGCTTTTGGATTTTAAGAATCATCTAGTGACATGATGTATGATTATAAACTGCACAGGTTTTGTGAATTGTGGATTGTAGAGGAGAATGACTTGAATGTTTTTCTTAGTGACCTCAAATGTGTGATTGGATCCTGGATTGTTTGTTGAATTAAATATTATTAATCTTGAATTAGGTTCACACCTTCTAAATAGGAATTAAATTCGGGGGGGGGGGGGCCGTGACAGAGTGGTATCAGAGCATGGTTTGAGGTTCATTGAAATATTTGATATGTTAACGTGCAAAATATATTGAGGTCTAGTGAACTATAGTGATCGGTGAAAATTTTCTTTGATGCATTTTTTGAATTTAGGATGACGAGGACATTTAGTCCCCCTACTTCATCTGCTTTTGATTAATGAAGTTCGATAAAAGGGTTGATCGAGGATATTAAATCAGAGTAGCGCAGTAGAAGCATGGTGAACCTAATACATTGGTAGCAGAAAAATAGATGATGTGATTGGAGAAGATATTTGATGCACGAAATTATTCTGATGATTAAAAGAATTTCTGGAGATCAAGGACAGGAACAGAAAGGACAAGTTTACCCAAAAAAAAAAAAAAAGAGATTAGTAATGAATCTGAATGTGATAATAAGAGGGTCAAGACATCATCGATTTGAAAAGAGAAGTTACCACAAAAGATTCAATCCTATGTATGATGCAAGTTAAATTATGAAATAAGTTTGTATTTGTAGGTGACTGGAGCCTATTTTGCTTATGAAAATTTGGATCATAAAATGAAAGACTGCCCTTTGGACAAGAAGAAAGAATCACTACCGCATAAATCATCAGCCCATGTTAGAGTGTATGTTATCACAGAATATGATTCTAAAGCTTTTGAATTAGTGGTTGAAGGTACTATTCATGTTTTCGAAAGAATGCAAATATTTGTTTGACCATGTGTCTCATCTATGATTTGATTCGTAATATTTTGCTTATCACATGGGCATTCAACCTATACCACTGGATTATATGCTATATGTAAATACGACTATTAGGGATTGTTTGATAACAAACTCGATCTGGTCATCTTGTTTGATTTCTATTGGAGAACATGAACTTCTTACTGATTTAGTTCTCCTAGATATTTGGAGTTTTGATATTATATTAAGTATGGATTGACTATCTTCCAATCATACCAATATAGATTGTTATACAAAATGATCACTTTTTGTATACTAGATCATCCCATCTTTTATTTTGAGAGTATTGGGCATGATTCACCTCCTTGCCTGATGTATCTTAAGATGACTTGCCTAGATTATCTCTAGACAGAGAGGATGAATTTGCTTTTGATTTCGTCCTTGGGACAATTCCAATATCTAAGCCTCTTTATAGAATGACACCATTTGAGTAAGTGGAATTGAAAAAGCAACTACAAGGACTATTAGATAAGGGTGCTCTGGTGCCAGTGTTTCATCATGGGGTGCTCCGGTGTTAGTTAAGAAGATGGATAAAACTTCTAAAGGATTATGATTGTACCATTCGTTATCACCCGGGTAAAGCTAATGTTGTAGTAGATGCCCTTTGTAGAAAATCTATAAGTTTTATGGCGACTTTGGTTGTGAAGCAATGGGAGTTATTAGAAGAGAATTATGATTCGAATGTTATGAGAAAAGGGCAAGACTCAATAATATTAATGGCCTCCATCCAAGTGCAATATGATCTCATTCAACAAATTAAAGGAGGACAACTACAAGATCGACGCTTGATCTGCTTAAGGAATGAAGTAGAAAAGGGATTGAAAGTGAATTTTCGAGTTTCAGAGGATGGCCTATTGAGATTTAAAGGTAGAATATGTGTTCCAAATGACTCAGATATCAAAGATCAAATCCTGAGGGATGGTCATAATTCAAAGTACACCATGCATCCTGGTAGCACTAAGATGTATAGAGATCTCCAAAGTCATTATTGGTGGGAAGGCATGAAGAAGGAGATTGCAATATATATTTCAAAGTGTTTGACTTGTCAGCAAATCAAAGTAGAACACAAAAGACCTGGAGGTTTGTTGCAACCTTTAGATATTCCTGAATGGAAATGAGAATGTATTACCATGGACTTTATTTCAGGACTACCCCGAACTTCTAGAAAGCATAATGCTATTTAGGTTATCATTGATAGGTTAACAAAATCTGCACATTTCCTACCGATCAATATGACTTATTCTTTTGATAGGCTTGCAGATTTATATATATAAATGAAATAGTAAGACTTCATGGTATTCCAAAGGAGATAATCTCTGACAGAGACTCTAGATTTCTATCTAGATTTAGGAGAAGGTTATAGGAATCTATTAGCACTAAAGTCAAGTTTAGCACTGCTTATCACCCTCAAATTGATGGTCAATCAGAAATAACCATTCAAACACTTGAGGATTTGCTTCGAGCCTATGTTATGGATTGGAAAGGTGAATGGGATAAAGATATCTCTCTTATTGAGTTCACTTACAATAATAGTTATCATTCAAATATTCAGATGACTCCTTATGAAGCTTTATATGGGCGAAAGTGCAGGACGCCTATATGTTGGGAAGAAATTGGCGACAAAAGTACAACAGACTACTGAGAAAATTCAACTTATAAGAAAAAGGTTAAAGACTGCTCAGAGTTGTCAAAAGAGTTATGCTGATAACAGAAGGCGAAATATTGAGTTTCAAATCGGGGATTTTGTATTCCTGAAGGTCTCCCCTTCTAAAGGCATTGTAAGATTTGGGAAGAAAGGAAACTTAAGCCCAAGATTTATTGGACCTTTTGAGATTTTTGAGAGGGTTGGTTCTGTCGCTTACAGGATTGCCTTGCCACCATCATTGTGCCATATCCATGATATATTTCATGTTTCAATGATCAGAAAGTATATACCTGATCCGTCTCATATCATTAAGTATGAGTCGATGGTGATTGATAAAGACTTATCTTATGTGGAAGAGTCCACTCCGATTGTTGATAAAAAAGAAAAAATCTTGAGGAATCGGGTTATCCCTCTAGTTAAAATGATCTGGAGATATCATTCTGGAGAGGAAACAACTTGGGAGCTTGAGGAAGAAATGATGAAAGCTTATCCTCATCTTTTCGTCGAATGAGGTATGATAAATTTAGAGGACTAAATTTTTTTAAGGAGGGGAGAGTGTAACATCCCCCATTTTTAAAAATTTAGTAAAAGATTTGTTTGAAAAAAAAATAAGGATTATTTAATAATTATTTTATATTAAATGATATTATATTAAAGGTTTTTGGCTAGGGACCTAAGAGTAAATATTAGAAGTTTGATATAATTTATGAAAGATTCAGATTTAAGTTAAAAAAAAAAAAAATATATATATATATATATATATATATAGTGGACATGTGTCACTAACTAACATAAGGTTGGTGCCACTTATCTTTGCTCTAAAGATGACACCTAGCCCCTTTCATGCATGCATGACACCTTGCAACTTTTGCATTAGCCAAAACCTAAATAATTAGATGAAAGGTTAAAGAAAACAAATCTGAAGAGTTGCAGCCAACGTGAGTTTGAGAAAAGAAGAAGAAGAAGAAGAAGAAGAAGAAGAAGAAGAAGAAGAAGAAGAAGAAGAAGAAGAGCTTAAGGTTTTTCATCAATTTTCTCACATTTGGGATTCAAATAATTTGAAGGCAAGTGTTCTAACCCAATCCCACAGTAAACTTAATCTCTGTTTTCATTTTTATTCTGTAAAATTTGAAAGATTTCAACTGGGTACCAGACCTTCTTTCGTTTTGATATAAAGTTATGAATCTGTAATTTTTCGGTAATCTGACCTCTATGCAATGTTTCGGTCATAACATTTTGTAATAAACTCTGATTTAGACAGAACCTATTCCATTTGAAAGTAGACAAGAAATTCTTTATTTTGATATAAAGATCAAATGATTTGGAGTTTAAATTCCTACTAAGACTTCTGTTTAAATTAACCCTACAGATTCTGCAAAACAGGGACCGAAATTTCTGACCTCTTGTTGCTTAACTACTTATAACTTTCTGTTGTGAACTCAGATTCATACAAAGTATGTTTTATTCGAAGCTAGACTCAAAATTCTTTCTGTATATACCTGATTTGAAATTTTTGGAGTACAATTGCTAACTGAAACATCTGCTTTCATCGACCCTATGGATTCAGTAAAACATTACTAATATTTTCAGACCTTTCGCTGCGAAATTATCTGTAACTCCCGGTTGTAAATTCCAAATGTTGTAAAACTTGATTTGCATAAAACTAAATTGACAAATCTTTCTAATGACACCTATTTTGTATAAATTGGAGCATAATTGGTTATCCAAATAGTTCATACAATGTTCCTATCAAATTCTGCCAGAATCGAGCTTTGGTCGATTTCGGCTTTCCTTGTTACTTTCCTTTGGAAATCGATTTTGGCAAAAACTCTTACTTCAGTTAAGCTTTACATTATTATCTTAAATTCCTGTATACTTTTGTCCTTTATTTATTTGTATATCTGCAGCTATCATCTAAAGTTCATGTTTGCATCGTAATTCGGCACATGCATCCCATTGTTCCGCATTTGCTTTTGAAATGTGCCTCTTCCAGTTTCATTTCGTTGGCCATTGTATTCACCTAACTTTCTTATTTCAATTGAGCTATATGTGATTTCTTGAAATCCTTGTATGCTCTTGCTTTTGCTTCCTTTCAAATCTGAATATACTTGTGAAAGATTATTGCTTACTTCGGATTGACTCGTAAAGGCACATGTACGCTTTGTTGTTCCGCGTGTGCTTCCGTTATATGCTGCTTATTGTTAAAACTGCCCTCTTGTACTCTGGTGTGTGGGATTGTCTGGACCCTTGCCAGAAATGGTAAAGGATATGCGCTTGTTGCCCGCTATGTGGGATATGCGCTTGTTGCCCGCTATGTGGGTATGTGCTTAGAGCCTGCGATGCTCTGTCGGCCCCTTTGACTTCACCTAGAAGTGGGTGGATGGAGCTCCCAGACGTGGGAGACTTTTGTCAGGTGGTCATTCAAAAATGGATTAATCACATTCTGACTGAGATCCCACTACACCTTCTGTATGTTTGATATGATATCCAGAGCTTTGGTTATGTGTTTCTGTACATGCTTTGGATAAAATTGATATGTTTGCATCGTCATGTGACATTTGAGCTTCTATTCATATTTTGTTCTTTGATATATTTATGAAATGTTATAAGTCTTTGTTATACCTTGAAAACTACCATATGTCACCGATATGCTCCTTATGCCAATGATATGCTCCAATTACCTTTCCTCGATTGTACGAATAAAACGTGCTTCGAACGATATGATATTGAAATTCTGCATTCAAACAAAACATGCTATTGTTTCATCCTGTATCTCTGCTTTGTATTTTGATACCTCATTTGTTTGAAAACTGTCCTCTTTGCTATGGATATGTTAGTCATTTGCTGAGCTTTATATGCTCACCCCGTTGCTATATAAATTTTTCAAGATAGCTTATCGCTCACTAAAATGTGTAAATTGGGTTGAGGCAGTGGAAGACTAGAAGATTTTGGGGCAAATATTTTGTACTTGATAGGTTGATGTTGTATAAGTTCTTTTTGGGTGTAATGAAATATCAATGACAAATCTAGATTGATGTATCTTGTAAATATTTGATAAGTACCTCTTACGTCAGGATTTTGTTAATATTAAGTTTAAACTGTGTACTGATATAAACATGTAGTATATGTTGGTTTCGTGATTGCATTAATTGCCGCGCTTATGGATTGATGATATAGTTATGGTTTAGTTAAGTTGCTTTTAGATTTTAAGAATCATCTAGTGACATGATGTATGATTATAAACTGCACAGGTTTTGTGAATTGTGGATTGTAGAGGTGAATGACTTGAATGTTTTTCTTAGTGACCTCAAATGTGTGATTGGATCCTGGATTGTTTGTTGAATTAAATATTATTAATCTTGAATTAGGTTCACACCTTCTAAATGAGAATTAAATTCGGGGGGCGAGGGGGCGTGACAGAGTGGTATCAGAGCATGGTTTGAGGTTCACTGAAATATTTGATATGTTGACGTGCAAAATATATTGAGGTCTAGTGAACTATAGTGATCGGTGAAAATTTTCTTTGATGCATTTTTTGAATTTAGGATGACGAGGACATTTAGTCCTCCTACTTCATCTGCTTTTGATTAATGAAGTACGATAAAAGGGTTGATCGAGGATATTAAATCAGAGTAGCGCAGTAGAAGCATGGTGAACCTAATACATTGGTAGCAGAAAAATAGATGATGTGATTGGAGAAGATATTTGATGCACGAAATTATTCTGATGATTAAAAGAATTTCTGGAGATCAAGGACAGGAACAGAAAGGACAAGTTTACCCAAAAAAAAAAAAAAAAGAGATTAGAAATGAATCTGAATGTGATAATAAGAGGGTCAAGACATCATCGATTTGAAAAGAGAAGTTACCACAAAAGATTCAATCCTATGTATGATGCAAGTTAAATTATGAAATAAGTTTGTATTTGTAGGTGACTGGAGCCTATTTTGCTTATGAAAATTTGGATCATAAAATGAAAGACTGCCCTTTGGACAAGAAGAAAGAATCACTGCCGCATAAATCATCAGCCCATGTTAGAGTGTATGTTATCACGGAATATGATTCTAAAGCTTTTGAATTAGTGGTTGAAGGTACTATTCATGTTTTTGAAAGAATGCAAATATTTGTTTGACCATGTGTCTCATCTATGATTTGATTCGTAATATTTTGCTTATCACATGGGCATTCAACCTATACCACTGGATTATATGCTATATGTAAATACGACAATTAGGGATTGTTTGATAACAAACTCGATCTGGTCATCTTGTTTGATTTCTATTGGAGAACAGGAACTTCTTACTGATTTAGTTCTCCTAGATATTTGGAGTTTTGATATTATATTAAGTATGGATTGACTATCTTCCAATCATACCAGTATAGATTGTTATACAAAATGATCACTTTTTGTATACTAGATCATCCCATCTTTTATTTTGAGAGTATTGGGCATGATTCACCTCCTTGCCTGATGTATCTTAAGATGACTTGCCTAGATTATCTCTAGACAGAGAGGATGAATTTGCTTTTGATTTCGTCATTGCGACAATTCCAATATCTAAGCCTCTTTATAGAATGACACCATTTGAGTAAGTGGAATTGAAAAAGCAACTACAAAGACTATTAGATAAGGGTGCTCTGGTGCCAGTGTATCATCATGGGGTGCTCCGGTGTTAGTTAAGAAGATGGATAAAACTTCTAAAGGATTATGATTGTACCATTCGTTATCACCCGGGTAAAGCTAATGTTGTAGTAGATGCCCTTTGTAGAAAATCTACAAGTTTTATGGCGACTTTGGTTGTGAAGCAATGGGAGTTATTAGAAGAGAATTATGATTCGAATGTTATGAGAAAAGGGCAAGACTCATTGATATTAATGGCCTCCATCCAAGTGCAATATGATCTCATTCAACAAATTAAAGGAGGACAACTACAAGATCGACGCTTGATCTGCTTAAGGAATGAAGTAGAAAAGGGATTGAAAGTGAATTTTCGAGTTTCAGAGGATGGCCTATTGAGATTTAAAGATAGAATATGTGTTCCAAATGACTCAGATATCAAAGATCAAATCCTGAGGGATGGTCATAATTCAAAGTACACCATGCATCCTGGTAGCACTAAGATGTATAGAGATCTCCAAAGTCATTATTGGTGAGAAGGCATGAAGAAGGAGATTGCAATATATATTTCAAAGTGTTTGACTTGTCAGCAAATCAAAGTAGAACACAAAAGACCTGGAGGTTTGTTGCAACCTTTAGATATTCCTGAATGGAAATGAGAATGTATTACCATGGACTTTATTTCAGGACTACCCCGAACTTCTAGAAAGCATAATGCTATTTGGGTTATCATTGATAGGTTAACAAAATCTGCACATTTCCTACCGATCAATATGACTTATTCTTTTGATAGGCTTGCAGATTTATATATATAAATGAAATAGTAAGACTTCATGGTATTCCAAAGGAGATAATCTCTGACAGAGACTCTAGATTTCTATCTAGATTTAGGAGAAGGTTATAGGAATCTATTAGCACTAAAGTCAAGTTTAGCACTGTTTATCACCCTCAAATTGATGGTCAATCAGAAATAACCATTCAAACACTTGAGGATTTGCTTCGAGCCTATGTTATGGATTGGAAAGGTGAATGGGATAAAGATATCTCTCTTATTGAGTTCACTTACAATAATAGTTATCATTCAAATATTCAGATGACTCCTTATGAAGCTTTATATGGGCGATAGTGCGGGACGCCTATATGTTGGGAAGAAATTGGCGACAAAAGTACAACAGACTACTGAGAAAATTTAACTTATAAGAAAAAGGTTAAAGACTGCTCAGAGTTGTCAAAAGAGTTATGCTGATAACAGAAGGCGAAATATTGAGTTTCAAATCGGGGATTTTGTATTCCTGAAGGTCTCCCCTTCTAAAGGCATTGTAAGATTTGGGAAGAAAGGAAAGTTAAGCCCAAGATTTATTGGACCTTTTGAGATTCTTGAGAGGGTTGGTTCTGTCGCTTACAGGATTGCCTTGCCACCATCATTGTGCCATATCCATGATATATTTCATGTTTCAATGATCAGAAAGTATATACCTGATCCGTCTCATATCATTAAGTATGAGTCGATGGTGATTGATAAAGACTTATCTTATGTGGAAGAGTCCACTCCGATTGTTGATAAAAAAGAAAAAATCTTGAGGAATCGGGTTATCCCTCTAGTTAAAGTGATCTGGAGATATCATTCTGGATAGGAAACAACTTGGGAGCTTGAGGAAGAAATGATGAAAGCTTATCCTCATCTTTTCGTCGAATGAGGTATGATAAATTTAGAGGACAATTTTTTTAAGGAGGGGAGAGTGTAACATCCCCCATTTTTAAAAATTTAGTAAAAGATTTGTTTGAAAAAAAAATAAGGATTATTTAATAATTATTTTATATTAAATGATATTATATTAAAGGTTTATGGGTAGGGACCTAAGAGTAAATATTAGAAGTTTGATATAATTTATGAAAGATTCAGATTTAAGTTAAAAAAAACATATATATATATATATATATATATATATATATATATATATATATATATATATATATATATATATATAGTGGACATGTGTCACTAACTAACATAAGGTTGGTGCCACTTATCTTTGCTCTAAAGATGACACCTAGCCCCTTTCATGCATGCATGACACCTTGCAACTTTTGCATTAGCCAAAACCTAAATAATTAGATGAAAGGTTAAAGAAAACAAATCTGAAGAGTTGCAGCCAACGTGAGTTTGAGAAAAGAAGAAGAAGAAGAAGAAGAAGAGCTTAAGGTTTTCCATCAATTTTCTCACATTTGGGATTCAAATAATTTGAAGGCAAGTGTTCTAACCCAATCCCACAGTAACCTTAATCTCTGTTTTCATTTTTATTCTGTAAAATTTGAAAGATTTCAACTGGGAAACAGACCTTCTTTCGTTTTGATATAAAGTTATGAATCTGTAATTTTTCGGTAATCTGACCTCTATGCAATGTTTCGATCATAACATTTTGTAATAAACTCTGATTTAGACAAAACCTGTTCCATTTGAAAGTACGGATGTAATAATTCACTCGACTCATCGACTACGGATGTACTAAGCCACTACGCCATAGTCCCTAGACGATAAAGGGAATCCAATCCATTGGACCTGTCTGCCCTCAGTTACCGTATACCTATAGTCTCTCATCCATCTAATATCCCAAAGACCGTATATCCAGCATGGTGCTATCATACCCATACGGTTTTTACTCGAGTCTCGCTCTAATCGGATTCCCCCAGAGAAACCTTTCTCTCTCAACCCGAATGACCCTGACCAGGGATTTGCTTGAGCAAGGACATATGGGATATTTCTCTCATGATGCCAAGAGTGAATGATCCTCTTTCGACTACCACTTGGTGTCTCAAAGAGTGGTATCAAAGAGTGGAGCACTCATACAGGACATCCTTGGTGTCTCAAGTCTAAGGACCAGATACACCACTAGGACTATGGAATCGCTGTCTAACAATATGACATCATCAACCATCCAGCATTCCGTGAGCGAATCAATCAGTGAACTCATTCTCCAATGAGCACCTGTATTGTATCCCTATTGTCCCTACACGAGCAGCTATGAGACCAGCTGCATCCATCATATGGACGGGTATACAGCTCACTAGTCTGTCCGGTTATCACGATGTCCCTCTCGAGTAACCTATGACTGGGATTATTTAGGATCTATGTTTAAAGGTGAATCGATCGTATTATCGTGATTTCATCACGATCCAATTCCCATTGCACAAATTCAAGGACATCACAATATATATATGCATATATGCAATAGTTATAAAGTGATATATGCCAAAATATAATAAGCAAAAAGATTCTGTATCAAGTCACACGTGCCATCACTCATGTGATTGGCTTATTGGGCACCTATGACTAGCACATATGACAGTCTTGGAGACCGAGTCTGGGTGGTACCACTGCCTGACACAATCTCGGAGACTATGCCACGATGGTGCCACCTATTGGGTCACTGTTTGGGCCTTTCTCTTGGCCCAACACAGTCCATACATGGGCCTAATTAGCCCCTAATTGGGTTAGCCCAATTCCAACCCCAATTATGTACTAACTATGAAATTTAAGGTATACACTAAGAAAATCCGGTCCAGTTAGTCTAGGTTTTTTTCGACGAGCTTCCGGCGATCTTCCGGCGAACTTCCGATGGTGAACTTCCGATGATCTCTTGGCAATGTTCTAGTGGACTCCCAGCAAGCTCCTAGAGTTCACGATGATCTTCTTAGTGAGTTCTGATGAGCTTCTTCGGTAAGCTCCTGGACTTCATGGTCAATTTCAATAGAACTTCCGACGAACGTTTGGACTTCCGATGAACTCTCGAACTCCCAACGAAGTCTCGTTCTTGACTCCGAAACTTTATTTTGCTTTATGCCTTGATCACTATCATAGTTAATCTTGCACAAATAAAACCTACTTCGATCTAGACAATTATTACAAAGCTTGAATCATGTTGTCCGGCATGTCATTAGTTCATCAATGCTTTGCCTGATTCTTCGGCACATCGTCCTCTCTTGCAACCTATTGCCCAATCGGCTAGTTGACCTCCGTAACTCCGATTTCCCTGGCATAATTTTCGCTCTTCTTGGCCCAATGCCTGAATCCATGGCCCGAAGCCTTCTGCTGATATATCGACTGATCCTCCAGCTCGACGTCCAATCTTCTGACATGTTTCACTCTAGCCCAACATGATTCTTCCTACTTTAATTGACTCTCCCTGATTGAAGCTTCTTGCATCACTCAAAATGCAGATTAAATCATAAACACTCTTAATTGGTTTCATCATCAAAATTCGAGATTCAACAATCCCCCCCTTTTTGATGATGACAACCAATTGATGACGGAGTTAACCTTAACTCCCCCTATCAATGTGCCATATTGATAGAACTCTTGAATTCAAATTAAATTCAAATCAAAGCAAATTTAATCATTAATATGTCATCATAAAACTATGCATAATCAAATTTACAATATATTATTCCATGCATGATCATTATCATAACTTCTCCCTCTTTGTCATCAACAAAAAAGAGAAGTGCAACTAGCAAGTGTTTATACATTGCATAAATCATTGCATAATAAACATAATCTCAAGTTTTATCATCATGTAAGTTAGCAAGTTTTAGAGATGTGCAGAGTTTAGCATGTTTGATTTTCTTTGCAATGTTTAAGCTAGCAAGTTTTCGAAAAAGAATGCAAGATAGTATTTTTGTTTCCCTTGAGATTGCAAGATAACAAATTCTTGGTGATGTTCAAGATAGCAAGTTCTACATCAAATAAGCTAGTGAATTTTACAACATTTTAGAATATGCAAGCTAGCAATTTGGAGATGTTTAAGAAAGTAACTTTTGCTTCTTAAAATATGCAAGTTAGCACTCTTTGCTTCTCTTTTGAGATGAACTAGCTAGCATATTTTTTGCATTTTCTTGACTTGTGCAAGCTAGCAAATTTAGTAAGTTTTATATAATTTTAGAATATGCAAGCTAGCAAATTTTACACATATGAAAGTTGGCAAAGTTTTGCATCTTTTGAGATTAGCAAGTTTTTTACTTCTCTTTATGATGTGCAAACTAGCAACTTTTCTCCCCCTTTGTCATTGTCAAAAAGAAGGGAAGAATACAATTTTGTAATTCTTTTCCCTTTACATCAGTTTCTAAATCATGACAAAGATAAAGTATCATTCTTAACTGAAATCATTCTAAATCATGATAAAGAAAAAGAATGAGACTTCGTTAGGAGTTCGAGAGTTCGTCGGAAGTCCGGACATTCGTTAGAAGTTCTGGCGGAATTGACTGAGAAGTCTGGGAGCTTACCGAAGAAGCTCATCGGAACTCACCAAGAAGATCATCGTGAAGTCCAAGAGCTTGTCGGGAATCCGTTGGAACATTGCCGAGAGATCACCAGAAGTTCGTCGAGAGCTCACCGGAAGAAACCTAGACTAACCGGACCGGATTTGCTTAGTGTATGCCTTAAATTTCGTAGTTAGTACATAATTGGGATTGGAATTGGGCCAACCCAATTAGGGGCTAGTTGGGGCCATGTATGGACTATGTTGGGCTAAGAGAAAGGCCCAAATAGTGACCCAACAGGTGGCACCGTCATGGCACAGTCTCTGAGACTATGTCAACGGTGGAACCGTCGGTCTGGGTGGTGGTACCACCAAACTCGGTCTCCGAGACTGTCAGACGTTGGTACCGTCAGTCTGGATGGTGGTGTCACTAGTTTGGATGGTGGTACCTACTAGTTATATGTGCTTGGCAAGCCAATCACGTGAGTGATGACACGTGTGACTTGACACGCAATCTTTTTACTTATTATATTTTGGCATTTATCACTTTAATTGACTAGTGTATATATACATGTATATATTGTGATGTCCTTGGATCTATGCAATGGGAATCAGATCATGATGAAATCATGATAATAAGACCGATTCGCCTTTAAACACAAATCCTAAATAATCCCAATCATAGGTTACTTGAGAGGGATATCGAGATAATCGGACTGACTGGTGTGTTATATACCCATCCATATAATGGATGCAACTGGTCTCACAACTGCTTGTATGGGGACACTAGGGATATAGTACAGGTGCTCATTGGAGAATGAGTTCACTGATTGATCAGCTTACGGAATGTTGGATAGTGGATGATACCTTATTGTCAGATAGCGATTCCGTAGTCCCAGTGGTGTATTTGGTCCTTAGACTTGAGACACCAAGGATGTCCTGTATAAGTGCTCTATTCTTTGATACCGAACTTATAGGTTTGGATGTCCCATATCTAGTACAACCAGTCATCGGGAGTGGCAGTCAACCTTACGAGGGCTATTGAGTGTTGATAGAGGATCTCCCTAGGTAACACAATCTTTACTATACGTAGTTTTCTATTTCGCGGATTTGTCGCACCAATCTTCGCATGACAACGAACATCTCTTTGGGAATAGGGGATTTTATTTTTTGTTCTTTTGCTACACTTGTGATGTCGCCCCCAAGATTTTCCAATAGTACCGCCCAGACATAGTCTCCCAAGCGGTGGTACCGCTAGACTCGGCGGTGGTACTGCCCAACATAGGCAGTGGTACTGCTAGGACCCGGGAAACTCGGGATGAGACTTTTTTAGGCTCAAAGTTTGAATCAACTTGAGGCCTATAAATACCCCTCTCATCCCTGGTTAACAAACACACAACTTAGTATACAAATTGGAAAAAATGCTGTTGTAATCTTAAGAGTTCTCCTCCTTTAGCCTAAGTGTTTATAATTATGTTTAGGGAGTAGTAAGTGGGGTTGTCAAGGTTCTCTCCTAAACTTGTCAAAAGGAGAATCAAGTTGTAAGGGTGGTTGATCTTCACCCATTGAAGGAAAATCGTTAGTGGATGCCGGTGGCCTTGATGAAAGAGGAATCGATAGAGTGGATGTAGGTCACGAAGACCGAACCACTATAAAATGGTTTGCATTTCTATTTGAGTAATTTACCTTCACTACAAACTGAATTTTTACTTGCCTACTGCTTTTACTACATATACGAATGAGATTTCAAGTTCAATTTTTATCGTACAAAAGATTTCCAAACCGACATGATTTTATCCGCTGCACTAATTCACCCCCCTCTTAGTATCAACTCGTTCCTAACAAAGCAAGTTTCCCGACGTTAGAACATAAGATTTGATAAGACAATAAGATCTTATGACTTTATTAAGAATGAAGATAAGCCTTGTGTATATAGGAAGGTAAGTGGGAAAGCTATCACCTTCTTAGTATTATATGTGGATGACATCCTGATTATTGAGAATGATGTAGGAATGCTATCCACAGTAAAGACTTGGTTATCTATACACTTCTCCATGAAGGACTTAGGAAAGCATCCTATATCTTGAGGATTTGGATCTATAGAGATAGATCTAAGAGGCTGTTTGGCTTATCCCAATCCAGGTACATAGACACCATTGTCAAAAGGTTTGGTTTGGAAAATTCTAAGAGAGGTCTCATACCGATGAGACATGGGATATCACTTTCTAGGAGTATGTCCCCAAAGACTCCTGAAGAAAGGGCAAATATGGATAGGATACCCTATGCCTTAGCAATAAGGTCTATCATGTATGTCACGCTATGTATCAGGCTTGATATAGCGCATGCTTTGAGTGTCACGTGCAGGTATCAGTCGGATCCAGGCTTGGAGCACTAGAAAGCAATAAAGTGTATCCTTAAGTACTTGAGAAGGACTAAGGATCTTTTATTGGTATATGCAAGTCGTAGCCTCAAGGTTGAAGGCTACACGGACTCAAGTTTCCAATCCGATGTCGATGATAACAAGTCAAATTCATGATATGTGTACACCCTGAATAGAGTAGTATGCCAGAAGTGTTCCAAGCAAGATACTACTACTGACTCGACCATAGAGGTGGAGTACATTGCTACAGTAGAGGTAGCAAAGGAGGGAGTCTGGATGAAAAAGTTCATCACAGATCTAGGAGTCATGCTAGGTAGCGAGGAGCCAATTCCCTTATATTATGACAATAATGGGGCAATTACACAAGCAAGGGAACCAAGGTCTCATCAAAGTGTTCTAAGGAAGTTCCTGTTAGGACTCTAGCTTGGAGAGTCATAATTGAGATGGACATTCATGTAAAACTGTTAGGACTCTAGCTAGGAGAGTCCTAATTGAGAGGGACATCCATGTAAAACTGTTAGGACTCTAGCTAGGAGAGTCCTAATTGAGAGGGACATTCTGTTAGGAGGTGTTTTCTTAGAGAAGAATTAGGAGTTGTAAGGGAATAGGAGTCTTGACTAGGAGTCATATTAGGAGTTGGTTAGAAGTAAGAGTCTTAAGTAGGAGTCCTATTAGGAGTTAGGGTTTAGAAGCTCTATAAATAGCCATCAAGATACCACTGATGACTCGACCATAGAGGCGGAGTACATTGCTGCATTAGATGTAGCAAAGGAGGAAGTCTGGGTGAAGAAGTTCATCACAGATTTGGGAGTCGTGCCGGGTAGCGAGGAGCCGATCTCCTTATATTGCGACAACAATGGGGTGATTACTCAAATAAGGGAACCCGGGTCTCATCAGAAGTGTTATGAGGAGGTTCCAACTTATCAGAGAGATCGTAACCCGAGGAGATGTAGCAGTGGAAAGAGTTCTTATATTGCTGGAATTCTGCAATATAAGAGGCTTTTGGATATCACCAAGAGGCTCTTGGAATTCTGCTAGATTCGAAAAAAAAAAAAAAAAATCGTTCTTATATTGCTGAATAAACTTTTCGTCACAAAGTTTTCATCTCTACGACAAAAGATACATTGCAGAATTCCAGCCGCATAGCACCATCTGTTTGATCTTGCTACTGTGCTTTTTCTATCCAAATTTTACGAAATTTTTATGACATCTTTGACACTTCCTAACAGTGGATTTCCCTTTGGTTTCATCAAAAAATTCTCAATATAAACTACTGATCTTTTATGTCCAATCCGCTGCACTTGAATTGCAGAATTCAAGCCGCATAGCACCATCTGTTTGATCTTGCTACTGTGCATTTTCTATCCAAATTTCTACGAAATTTTTATGACATCTTTGAAACTTCCTAACAGTAGATTTCCCTTTGGTTTCATCGAAAAATTCTCAATATAAACTACTGATCTTTTATGTCCAATCTGCTGCACTTGAAAATCTATGCTGCAGAAAATTTTAGCTGCATATCGTTGCCTTAACCCATCTATTTGCAATCTTTTTTGAATGAAATTTCTTATAAACTTCATATATCATCTTGGCTTCCATCTAAGATTGATCTATTAAGAAATTCATCTCTAAAAACGATTTTATGTTGCTGCAAATTTTCATCGTATCCCGCTGAAATTTTTCGACGATAATTCTGCAATTGCAACTTGCACCAATTTCTTTGCTGTTATACTACCGAAATTTTCTTGATTAAATTAGATATCCTTGCTGTAATATAAACTGTGATTTTGTATAATTCCCTCCTCAATTCTCTCAAGTTTTTGGTGGAAATTACGTCGAGAAACCGTTGTTTCTTCGACGACAATTCTACTCTTACAAGACAGCACAAACTTGCTGCAACTTCCATGGATTTCTGTCAAACCTTTGCTACCATCTACTACAGATCCAAAACTTTCATCCACAGCCCTAAAACTCTACCAAACCATACCCTCAAACTGCACCCAAAACAGCCACAAAACAAGCCTAAACCGCAGCCTACATCCACCAATCCACCAACACTTTCGACCATCACTTATCTCAACCTATACATGCCTTTAACACAACAACAAAAGAGAGATCTTAACATCATTGATTTAGGGCCATATACTATGGCATCTAAGGAGGCAATCAATGCTAAATTCGAAGCCTTGGAGGCGCGAATGGAGGATAAGATTCGGACACTCTTTACCGAACTCAGATTGGGCCGACTACTAAGCCCGAAGAAATCATATCAAGGAGAGAGCTTTGCCCAATCACACCAAGCTCAAAGAGATAACTTCCAAGGGAGGGTAGGCTCTATGACCAACCCCAACTATCCATGCATGAGAGTGGACTTCCCTAGATGGGAAGAAGGAGACCCGATTGGTTGGATTTCGCACGCGGAGCGATATTTTCGGTACCACAAAACCGCGGATGTATCTATGGTAAAAATTGCAGCTATACATCTTGAAGGGGATGCTATTTAGTGGTTTGACTGGTTTGAACATACTTATGGAGTCCTTTCATGGTGACAATTCAAAGAAGAACTGCTGATTCGCTTCAGACCAACCGATTACGAGAATATTGACGAACAACTAGCAAAGATCCGACAAACCTCCACCATTCAGGAGTACCAAACCAGGTTTGAAAGGTTATCTAATCAAAATCATGATTGGTCTCAAAAATAGCTATTGAGGACCTTCATTGAGGGCTTGAAGCCGGAGATCCGAGGAGAAGTTAAAGCGCGACAACCGTACACGCTTATGGCAGCCATCTCTTTCGCACGACATCAAGAGGAGCAATTGAACCATGAAGCTCGGAGGACTAGGGTCGCTCCTCAACCAGTAATATTGAAGCCCTTTGCCCCCCCTACTATCGACCAAGTCCCTGCACCAAAGAGGTTAACAGGAGAAGAGCTTCGGGAGCGATATGCGAAGGGGTTATGTTGGCATTGTGACGAGCCATGGAACCATGAGCATCGCTGTAGTAAAGGAGGACTTCTTATGATTGAATCGATAGAAGAAGAGGTCATTGAACATCCAAAAGAGAGCATTGAACATGAAGAAGAAGATGCGGAAGAAGAGCCACAACCGACTGACGTTACAGTACACGCACTAGCCAGCTACTCAAACCCGCAAACGATGAAAGTTGGAGGCCTTCTCAAACAACAACCGATCACTTTTCTCATCGACACGGGCAGTACTACTAACTTCCTATATAGTAAGCTTGTTGTTTGGATAGCATTACCTATCGAGAATCGCTGCAGGTTTGATGTTAAGGTCATCAACGGACGGATTTTGAATTGTGATCGTAGGCACCCGTAGGAGAAACTATTGCTGAAGGACCAAGAGATAATTGCAGATTTCTTCCTTCTCCCTCTTAACAATCATGAGGCCATGCTCAGAATTAAATGGTTGACGACATTAGGTGATATTTTCTGGAATTTTATGAAACTAATTATGAAATTTTACAGTAAGGAGAAACAGGTGACATTGCACGGGAAACGTGTGGGCGATATAACAACGATTTGCACACAACAAATGGAGAATGTTTTGCATAAAGCATGCAGTGGCTTTTTGGTACAACTTGAGCAGCAAACTAAGGGAGAGCCAATAGAATTTGAAGATCCAAATCTACTTCCTTTGCTTGTTGAATTTTCAAATATATTTGACGAACCGTGCAACCTACCTCTTACCCGTCGGCATGATCATTGTATAACGATTCTTCCAGACAAATCTTCAGTAAATATTTGGCCATATTAGTATCTACATCTTCAGAAGGATGAAATAGAAAGGATTATAAAAGAGATGCTCGAAACAGGAGTTATTCGGCCGAGTTGCAACCTCTACTCTTCACCGGCGCTACTTGTACACAAGAAGGACGGAACATGGCGAATATGTGTTGATTACCGAGCTCTCAATGGCATAACTATCAAGGATAAATACCCTATTCCAGTACTAGATGAATTGCTATATGAAAGGGAGCACAAATCTTCACAAAGATGGACCTTTGATCCGGGTATTATCAAATACGAGTGTACGAAGAAGTCATACCGAAAACCGCCTTTCGAACACACAACGGCCACTAGAAATTTTTACTTTCTTCAACAAAAGTTGGGATATCTTGGGCATATCATATCAGAGGAAGGTGTGACGGTGGACCCCTTCAAAATTGGAGCAATGCAAAACTGGCTGTCCTCGAGAAAAATAAAATTGCTATATGGCTTTCTGGGTTTAACAGGCTACTACCGCAAGTTCGTGAAAAACTATGGAAAGATCAGTGCACCACTTACTTCCTTACTGAAAAAAGATGTCCTCCAATGGTTGGACAGAGCCTCCACGGCCTTCGACAAACTTAAGGCAGCCATGACGACAACGCTGGTGCTAACACTACCAGATTTCAACCGACCCTTCATTATTGAGGCCGACACATCTGGAGTCAGAATTAGAGTCATTCTCATGCAAGATGGTCGAACACTTGCATACACTAGCAAGGCATTATCTCCCCTATCAAAATAAGTCAACATATGATAAGGAGATGCTCGCCATTGTGCGCGCAGCAACGCGGTGGAGACCCTACTTGATTGATCGACGATTTCAAATTAAAACCGACCAAAAAAGCCTTAAGTACTTTTTGGAGCAAAAGATATCATCCCCTGAGCAGCAAAAATGGGTAACAAAACTTCTTGTATTTGATTATGAAATAACTTACAAAAGGTGGAAAGAGAATATTGTTGCAGATGCGCTTTCGCAACTACTTGAGCAAGCTGAATTTTCGATCGTTTTACTTCCAACCAGCGACTTCCTTAAGGATATTAAGATGGAATGGCAAGAAGATTCGGAGACCAGTAAGATACAAAAAACATTAGAGGAAGCACCAAGCTCCGTGGCTCATTACAATCGAGACTCAAAAGAATTATGCTATAAGGGACACATTATGCTTGTGACAAATTCTACTTGCATCTTCAAGAGCAGATTTTGGAAAAAGTTATTCCATATGCAGGGTACTAAATTGAAAAAGAGTACGATATATCACTCACCAACCAATAGCCAGACGGAAGTTTTAAATAGGTGCTTGGAGACAGCCCAAAGCCACCCACCAAATAGGACTACCCAAAGAGAACTCCAAACCCAGCCAAGTGCCATTATTGATCGACGGATCATGACTCGACGACGATGACCCACTAATGAAGTGCTAATACAGTGGGCGAACCTACCAATAGAAGATGCCACTTGGGAGAACTATGACGACTTGAAGATCAAATTCCCAGAATTCACGAATCATCAGCCTCGAGGACAAGGCTGATTTGAAGAGGGCGGGTCTGTTAGGACTCTAGCTTGGAGAGTCCTAATTGAGAGAGACATTCATATAAAACTGTTAGGACTCTAGCTAGGAGAGTCCTAATTGAGAGGGACATCCATGTAAAACTGTTAGGACTCTAGCTAGGAGAGTCCTAATTGAGAGGGACATTCTGTTAGGAGGTATTTTCTTAGAGAAGAATTAGGAGTTGTAAGGGAATAGGAGTCTTGACTAGGAGTCCTATTAGGAGTTGGTTAGAAGTAAGAGTCTTAAGTAGGAGTCCTATTAGGAGTTAGGGTTTAGAAGCTTTATAAATAGCCATGTATTCCTTCTCTTTTGATAAGCAATAGATGAATCTTTTCTGCAGCCTTTGAGCAGCAACTTGGAGGGAGGAACCCCTATAGAGTTCCAAGGAGGCCGATCCCCTAAAGAGATCAACCCCAAGTTTACAATCTGCAAGGGTTCTAACAGTTCCAACCTGTTAGAGAGATCATGACCCGAGGAAATGTAGTAGTGGAAAGAGTTTCATCCGAAGATGACATCACAGATCCACTGACAAAGCTATTGTCTCATATTGTCTTTGAGCATCACAGGGGTCTGACGAGGATCATATACATAGATGATTGGCTTTAGGTCAAGTGGGAGATTGCTAGTCATAGGTGCCTTGCAAGCCAATCATGTGAGTGATGACACATGTGACTTGACACGTAGTCTTTTTACTTATTATTATTTGATATTTTATCACTTTATATTATTTATTGCTTGAATATATTGTGATGTCTATGGATCTGTGAATTGGGAATCGGATCGTGATGAGATCACGATAATGAGACTGATTCATCTTTAAATAGAGATTCTAAGTAATCCTGGTCATAGGTTACTCGAGAAGGATATTATGGTAACCGGATAGACTGGTTTGCTATATACCCGTCCATATGATGCATGCAGCTAGTCTTATAACTGCTCGTATAGGGACAATAGGGATATAGTACAAGTGCTTATTGGGGAATGAGTTTACTGATTGATCCGCTTACGGAATACTAGATAGTTGATGATGCATTATTATCAGACTACGTTTCCGTAGGCCCAGTAGTATATCTGGTCCTTAGACTTGAGACACTAAGGATGTTCTATATGAGTACTCTACTCTTTGATACCAGACTTATAGGTCCGGAGGTTCCAGATCAAGCACGGTCGGTTATCGTTAGTGGTAGTAAATCTTACGAGGATTATTGAGTGTCGATAGAGGATCATCCGCTCTCTATGTCATAAGAGGAATATCCCAAGTGTTCTTGCATAGACAAATCCTTTGCTAGGGTCATTCGGATTGAGAGAGAAAAAGTTATCCGGGAGAATCTGATTAGAGCAAGTCTCGAGTAGAAAATATATAGGTCTGACAGCACTATGCCCGGTATATAATCTCTAGGATATTAGATGAATAAAGGACTATAAGTACACCATCACTGAGGATAGATAGGTCCAATGGATTGGATTCCCCTGTATCATCTAGGGACTATGGCATAGTGGCCTAGTACGTTTGAAATCGATGAGTCGAGTGAATTATTATGGAGATAATAATTCATTAAGCTAGAAGGAGGTCTCATAGGTATGACTCACGGCCAACTCGATATTGGGTCTAGAGGGTTACACACATATGACAGGCATTGTGATGAGTAGAGGTTTGGATATGAGATATTCGTTGGAGCTCCTATCTCATTGGATATCCTATAAGCCCCTGAATGATTGGATCCTTTGGATGAGATCCAATAAGAGCCAATGAGAGATTATTGGATAGAGATCCACTAATCTAAGAGGCTTGGGTAGTTGGATGGAGATCCAATACCCAATAAGGTATGATTAATTAGGGTTAAGTTGATAGGGGATCTCTATAAATATGAGGGAACCAATGGTTCATAGGTTATAGCCTTTTAGATGGCCTCTCTGATTCTCCTCCCCTTCTCATCCTCAATTAGCAGGCCTGGAGACTTGAGGAGCATTGTCGTAGCCCTATTATGTGAATCACTACCAGAGAGGAGGACACTTGACCTCCTTCACTCTCTCCTAGAGATCTGCATGGATTCAAAGATATAAGATCTCCCTAGGTAACACAATCATTCAAATACGCAATTTTAAGTTTCACAGTTTTTGTGCTCCAATCTTCACATGACGACGAACACATCTTTGGGAAATTGGGGATTTTATTTTTAATGTTCTTCCGCTGCACATATAATGCCCCCCTAAGATTTCCCTACAAGATACTGATTTCATAATCCTAGTGGTGTATCTAGTCATTAGACTTGAGACACTAAGGATGTCCTCTATGAGTACTTCATTCTTTGATACTAGACTTATAGGACTAGAGGTTCCAAATCTAGCATAGTCAGTCATTGGGAGTGGTAGCCAACCATACGAGGATAATTGAGTGTCGATAGAGGATCATCTACCCTCGATGTCATAAGAGGAGCGTCCCATGTATTCTTGCTCAAACTGTTAGGATCGGAGTGGCACTAAGAGGGGGGGGTGAATTAGTGCAGCGGATTAAAACGTTAGTTTCGATAAATCTTTCGTACGATAAGAATGGAACTTGAAAAGCTTAACTTGAAAGCGTATTCTTAAAGTTGCGCAGCAAAGGTAATAAGGAACTAAAATATATAAGAAGGTTTGCAGTAATGTAAATAGCAATAATGAAAAGCAAACCAAAGATCACGCCGATTTTAGAGTGGTTCGGTCAAATAACCTACATCCACTTGTGAGGCCCCTCTTCGATGAGGCTCCCACCTTCCACTAGCAAATCTCTTGAAATGGAAGGGCAAATACCCCTCTTACAACCTTTTACAAGCAGTTCAACCTCTTACAAATTTTCAGCAAGAAAGAAGGAGGAGAACTCTCTAGCAAATTGAAAACAAGACTTGCTAAGACTTTCTAAGACTTTTCTCTCAATCAATTGCTTTTCAAAAGTTGTATTCTTAGCTGAGACTTGAGGGGTATTTATAGGCCTCAAAGGATTCAAATTTGGGCTCCAAAAAATTTGAATTCTCTTATGTTCCCGATGCTGGCGGTGCCACCGCCCAGCCAAGCGGTGCCACCGCCCTACGCTCGGGTGTTGGACGGTGCAACCGCCCAGCCCAGGAGGTGTCACCGCCCAGCTCTCGGGTGCTGGGCGGTGCCACCGCCCAGCCCAGGCGGTGCCACCGTCCAGCTCTCGATGCCACCGCCTGGCTCTCCGATTCACTGGTTTGGCTAAATTTTAGCCCAAACCAAATCTGACTTTAGGCCCAATTGGCCCCTAACTAGGATATAGGATTATCTTTTAATCCTAATCCTAATTACAAGTGAACTACATAACAAAAAAAACATCCTAAGCAAGTTTTCAACCGCGAACGTCGAGTCTTGTTCCGGCGAGCTTTCCGACGAACTTCTTCCGACGGACTCCCTGCAAGCTCCCGATCTTGTGATGACTTTAACGAGTAGCCGAGCCTTCTCGGTGATCTCCGTGAACCTCCGACGATCTCTTCGGCGAACTTCCGAAAATTCCGATAGGTTCCCGATTTCTTCTCGGTTGGTTCCGGCAGCATCTCCGACGATTCTTCGGACTCTTAAACGTCCATCGAACTTGACTCCGGTATACTTGCTTTGTGTTTTCTGGTTATCGTAGTTAATCCTGCACACTTAGCTCAATAATATGGATTAGATCAATTAACCCATCAATTGATTTTATCATCAAAATCTGAGATTCAACAATCTCTCCCTTTTTGATGATGACAATCAATTGATGATGGAGTTAAACATAACTCCCCCTATCTATATGCCATATTATGAGAAGATAAAAAACACTTGAATTCCATCCCATTGGATTCAAGCATAACCCGATAAGTTCTAACCGTAGAGCTTATCGTAATCCTCATTAAACAATAGTAAGTACGAAACTTCGATGAAAATCATAAGTTAAATGATAAGGGACGAATTTTACTTCGATAGTAGATAAATATTTTCAATATAAATTTCATGATATAGATGTAAGGTATGCTTTCAATATGATCAATCAATCTTGTGATATTTTCAAGGATTTTGCAAGGCATATAAGACATTTATATCACATAAGCTTTTGTAATTCATATAAGTCATGCTATCGATATGGTGTAAGTCATCACTTAGTCATCACTTCTCCCCCTTTGTCATCAACAAAAAGAGACAAGCCAGCTAATTGATGATCATAGAATTCGCTAAAAATGATCATTGAATCATTAAAAAAGTTTATCATTTAATAGTAAACAAAATTCATCATTCAAATTTGCTAGAAATAGTTTATCCAAAAGAAATCATCATTTATGCAGATCAAAACAGTAGTTATCTAAAAGGAAGTATCAGTTATCGTTCAAACGATGACAAACTTTGAACTTGTTGTTGAAAGTAAACAGAATAGAATAAAAAGATACATCAATTTAATCCTTAGGAGGTAATCCACAGTGCTGATACATGATATCTATTTTTTCATTCATTTGTCATAGTGTCTTCAAAATTTCAACTTGTTGATTTTGAATTTGTTCTTGCTGTGATTTGAGTTGATCTTGCTGGAATTTGATCTGAGATAGTTCCACCATAATGAGATCTTCAGAGGAGGAAACAAGAGCTGAAGGTGCTGCATCAAAGGGACTAGGAGGAGGAGATTCATTTCCCCTAAGAATTGGTGTTTCGGGGTGTTCTATTGGTGGAGGAATTGGATCAGTCCTTCTAGGCTGCCTAACCCATATGCCATTGCTAAATGTGCACCTAAATCTTTTCAGTAGGTTTTTATTTATTATGTTATATCGATCACTTTGAATAGTTTCTTCATCAGGTGGGATGCAAATGTCATAGGCATGAAGAAATCTAGTGATTAACCCCCCATATGGCAACATAGTATCTTTAGCCATAATATCCTTCATGTGTTGTCGAATTGAGTACCCAAAACAATTATGCTGACTGGTCATAATCCAATACATGGTACTTATCTCTATTTGACTTATTTCATCAAGATGAAATTGTTTGAGGAATATGATGCTTGTGATAATGTGATGAAGAATTTTAGAGTTGAATGGCAGTAAGTGTTCACAGCTCTTGGGTAGGCGGCCAAGGTTTGGATTTGCAAAAATTGTTTCTGCGGCTTCGGTATAGGTTGCTCCTATTGTGTTGACGTCCCATTTACCTTTAAAATAGCATCCCCTATCTTTTTCAGTTATGCCAATTAGCTCACAAATAGTGTTGTCAAATATTCTAATGGGTGTTCCTAGAAGGTAAGTGCTTAGGCTATCGTTGTCCACATATAGGTTGGCATAAAACAATCTAACTAACCGCGGATAGATTGGTTCATCTATTTGTAGTAGAGGTAGAGCTTCTAGGTGTGAAAACCACATAATGGGTTCTAAGTCCCCTAGTTCATCCAGATCAACGTATTTTCCCTTATGGATACATCGTGTTTCAAATTTTGGAAAGCTAAGGGCTACCTCTTTTGATCTAAAAAGATCATGGTCATATGAATCTCCTTCAATCCTTTTTCCTTTTGATCTCTTAGGAGCCATTATCTAGACAAGATGATGATGAAATTATGAAAAATAAGCAAGGGAAAGAGAAAAGAATAGAGGGATTTCAAGTGTTACCTTATGGAGATTAGGTTGAGAGATGGAGAGCTTGGACCACCAAGAATCCTTCTCCAATGCTTCTAAGAGTTAGAATGAGGGTTAGGGGGAATGGGAGAGGGTTTTGAGAGCTTTTTTCTTCGGGTTGGGGGCGGTGTCACCGTCGACCCTAACCCCTCGGGTTAATAAGGGTCGCTCAGTCGGTGCCACTGTAATATCCCTCACTTTTGAAAATTATTAATAAGAAATTATATGTAAATTTGAGGACCTATATGTAAATATAAAAATTTCAAGGACTAAACTGCTAAGTTGCAAAATGAAAAGAAAATAAAGAAAATCAAAAATTTCGGTTTTATCCCACCGCCTCCCACGCACTCTCTGTTTCTTCGAGAAACAGAGAGGAGCGATGGGGCGTGAGGAGAGAAGAAAGAAGAAGAGAGGGAAGATGGAGAGGAGAGAGAGAGGCAGCAGCAGCAGCTAGGGCTACTGCACCTCTATTTCCCGCAGGTGGAAACAGAGGAGAGGATGTGTGGGGCATTGGGGAGGAGAAGGGAAGAAGAAGAAGAAGAAGAAGAAGAAGAAGAAGAAGAGAGGAGGATAGCTGCGGCAAGGCTGCAGTGAGGAGGTGTGTGGCGTTGGGGAGGAAAAGGGAAGAGGAGAAGAAGAGAAGGAGAAGAAGAGGGAAAAGAGACGGACGAGGGAGAGGAGCGAGAGGTGGCAGCAGCCAGGGCTGCAGCACCTCTGTTTCCTGCAGGTGGAAACAGAGGAGAGGTGTGGGGCGTTCGAAGAGGAGAAGAAGAAGAAGAGGAAGAGAAGAAGAAGAGGAAGCAGGAGAAGAGGTTGTGATACCTCTATTTCCTGCAGAGGAAATAGAGGAGAGGGTGTGTGTGACACCGGGGAAGAAGGGGCTGCAGCTACGGCGATGGCAGCTGCAGCTGGAAGAGAAGAAGAAGAGGAAGATGAGCAGGGGAGGAAGAAGAGGTTGCGGCCGTGGCTACGGCCGCGACTGTAGCAGTTGCAGCGGGGAGAGAAGAAGAAGAAAGGAAGGAGAAGGAAGAGGAGAAGGGAAAGAAGTAGCTGCGGCAGCGGCAGTGGCAGTTGCAGCTGTGGTAGGGAAAGAGAAAAAGGAAAGGAAGAAGAAGAGAAAGGGAAGGAGAGGAAGAAGAGAGGAAGAGGAGAAGGGGCTGCGGCTGCGGTGATGGCAGCTGCAGTTGGAAGAGAAGAAGGAGAGGAAGATGAGCAGGGGAGGAAGAAGAGGCTGCGGCCGTGGTTGAGGCTGCGACTGCAGCAGTGCAGCTGGGAAAGAAAAGAAAGGAAAGGGGGAAAAAGGGGTTGCGGAAGGGATTGCGGCCACAGCGGCAACGACTGTGTATGCAGCAGCTGTGTCTGCGAAAGAAGAGGAGGAAGGAAGTAGTGCAGTGGAAGGGGCAGTGATTGTGGCAGCGACAGCGGTGGTGGCTGTGGCAGTTGCGTTTGGGAAAGAAAACGAAGGAATGAGAGTAAGAGAGAGTAGGTGACTATGCCTCTATGTTCTGCATGAGCTACAGTTGTGAAGGAAAAGTAGAAGGATTTGGGCTGACACCTTCTTTGGATCTTCGGATCAAAATCTTTGAAAGGCAAGTGTTATGATCCTTTCTATTGCAAGCTTTCTAATCTTTTCTCTTGCAAGTGTTCCTATCCTTCCTATTGCAAGCTTTCTAATCCTTCATATTGCAAGTGTCCTGATCTTTCCTTACTGCAATTTTACCACTACATTTGTTTTGAATATGAGGAACTTTGAATTGTTCTAGCCTTTCATTTGATATATCTCCTGTTTAGAAGTAACGATTCGAATCTATGCATCTTCTGATATTCTGACCCTTCTACTTTCTTATGGCTATAACTTCATGTATTGATATCTGATTTAGACAAAACTTATTTGATCAGAATATAGACTCAAAAACCTTTTTTTTGATAGCTTATTTTAAGAATTTGGAGTATGTTTGCCTGCCCAAACTACCATTTCAAATGAGCATACAGACTCTGCAAAACAGGGATCGTAATTTCTGACCTTTTGTTACTGATTTGCCTATAAGTCGATGTTGGAAACTTCGATTTGTTCAAAGCTTATTTCATTGGAGACTAGACTCGTAGATCTTTCTTTGATAAATGGATTGAATGATTTAGAGTCCAAATGCCTACCAAGTTTTCTGTTGAAACCGACCCTGTGAATTCTGTAAAAATTGAGATTTTTTCTTTGATCTTTGGTTACTAAATCTATTGTAACTCTTTGTTGGAAACTTCGATTCATACGAGACTTGTTTTATCTGAAAATAAATTGAAATATCTTTCCAATGATATATTTCTGAGTAACTTGGAGTACGATTGATAGTTTGAATCATTTGTTCAATGTGCCTCTTGAATTCTGCCAGAAATCGAGCTTTGGTCGATTTCGCATATTCTAGTTTCATTTCTTTGGAAATTGACATTCTTTAGCTTTCTTATTCAATTGAGCTTTATATTACTACTTTGAATTCTTGTATGCTCTTGTCCTTAAAATTATTTACATTCTTGAAAACTGTTGTGTAACGTTTATGCTATATCGTATTGACTTATATATGCACATGTATAACCCATTGTTCCGCATTTGCTTTCAATGTGTGCCTATTCTAGTTTCATTCCTTTGGATATCGAATTCATCTAAACTTCTTATTGAATTTGAGTTGTATGTGATTGCTTAGTTTCCATATGTGCCATTGCTTTCAATTCCTTTCAAATCTGAATACAATTGTGAAAGATTATTGCTTGCATCGTATTGACTCGTAAAGGCACATGTACATTTTGTTGTTCCACGTGTGCTTCCGATATATGCTATTCGTTTTTCATACTGTCCTTTTTGTACTCTGGTATTTGTGGGATTATCTAGACCTTTGCTAGAAATGGTAAAGGGTATGTGCATAGAGCCTGAGATGCTCTGCCGGCCCCCCTCTAACTTCACCTAGACGTGGGTGGATGGAGCTCCCAAACGTGGGAGACTTCTGTCTGGTGGTCATTCAGAAATGGATAATTCACATTCTATCTACGGTCCCACTGCACCTTCTGTATGTTTGATATGATATCGAGAGCTTTGGTTATGTGTTTCTGTACATGCGTTGGATAAGAATGATATGAATGCAACATCAAAGACGACGTTTGAGCTTCTGTTTGGTATTTGTTATTGTTATGCTCCGAAATGTTCCATATGCCGTTGATATGCTCCGGAACATTTCATACGCCATTGACAAGCTTCGAAATGTTTTATTTGTTATTGATATGCTCCGAAACATTTCCTATGCCTTTGTTATGCTCCGAAATGTTTCATTTGCTATTGTTATGCTCCTAATGTTCCATTTGTCATTGATATGCTCCGGAACATTTCATACGCTATTGGTATGCTCCAATTACTCTGTGCTCCATTTGCTATAAACTGATATGTTCTGAAATGTCCTATTTGCCATTGATATGCTCCGGAACATCTCGTACGCTATTGATATGCTCCAATTACTCTATGCTCCATTTGTTATGAACCGAATATGTTTTGAATGACATGACACATACGATTTTGTATCTAATGAGATGGTATCCTTGAGAATTCTTGTATTCTGCCTTGCATTATGATATCTTACTCGTTTGAAACCGTTCCTTCTATTCTGAATATGCTTTGTCACTTGCTGAGCTGTTTTTAGCTCACTCCGTTGTTATATAAATCTTTCAGGTTAGCTTGTCACTCTTTGAGATGTTTTGAATTGGGCTGAGGTAGTAAAGAGTTATTCAAAATTATGGGCAAGTCTTGTTGGTTATTATGTTATTGTTGTATAAGCATATTTTGTATGTAATGAAATGTTGTCGATGAATCAAAATGGATATACTGTGTAAAAGTATTAGAAGATCTCTCTTATTTGGACTTTCAGAATATTAAGTCTAGTTTATGATGATATGAACTTGTGGTGAATAATTGGAGTTCTGATTGTATAATTTATTTAGCTTGTGGATTTATAAATGTTGTTCATGTTTGTCAAGTTTGGCTTGGGTTGCCATAAATATGAATTATCGAGTGATGTGATATATGATTATAAACTGCATAGGTTTTATAGATGTGAATTTGATAGAATGTTTTTTTTCAGTGTCCTCAAATGTTAGTTTGGATCCTGGATGGATTTGTGATGAAAATTTTAATATCATGGATATTTTTTTTGAGGGGCGTGACAGAGGTGGTATCAGAGCATGGTTTGAGGATTACTGAAATATTTGATATGTTGACGTGCAAAATATATTGAGGTCTAGTGAACTATAGTGATCGGTGGAAATTTTCTTTGATGCATTTTAGGAATATGGGATGACGAGGACATTTGGTCCTCCTATTTCATCTGATTTTAATTAATTAAGTGGGATGAATGGGGTAATCGGGGATATTGAATCAGAGTGGCGCAGCAGAAGCATGGTGCACCTAATCCATTGGTGGTAGAAAAATGGATGATGCGAATAGAGAAGATATTTGATGTTCAAAATTGTTCCGATGATCAAACGATTTCTTTTGCCACCTTATATTGGAAGTAGAGGCTGATCATTAATGGGAACAATGAAAAGAATTTTTGAAGATCAATGACAAGAATGATAAGGACAAGTTTACCAATAAAAATATGATTAGAAATGAATTAAAAGTGTTAACAAGAGGGTCAAGACATTTGGATTTGAAAAGGGAAGTCACCATAAAAGACTCAATCATGTGTGAATTGCAAGTTAAATTATGAAACAAGTTTGTGTTGGTGGGTGACTAGAGTCTATTTTGCTTGTATAAAGTTGGATCATAAAATAAAAGACTGTCCTTTGAACAAGAAGAAAGAGTCACTACCTCATAAATCATCAGCTCATGTCAGAGTGTATGCTATCACTGAATATGATTCTAAAACTTCTGAATTAGTGGTCGAAGGTATTATGCATGTTTATGAAAGAATGCAAATATTTGTTTGAACATGGGTTCTATCTACGATTTGATTCGTAACATGTTGCCTATCACTTGGGTATTCAACCTAGACCACTGTATTATGTGATATATGTAAAATACGATCATTGGAGATTCTTTGATAACGAACTTGAATCATTTGTTTCTGAGTAACTTGGAGCACGATTGATAGTTTGAATCATTTGTTCAATGTGCCTCTTGAATTCTGCCAGAAATCGAGCTTTGGTCGATTTCGCATATTCTGGTTTCATTTCTTTGGAAATTGACATTCTTTAGCTTTCTTATTCAATTGAGCTTTATATTACTACTTTGAATTCTTGTATGCTTTGTCCTTAAAATTATTTGCATTCTTGAAAACTGGTGTGTAACGTTTATGCTATATCGTATTGACTTATATAGGCACATGTATAACCCATTGTTCCGCATTTGCTTTCGATGTGTGCATATTCTAGTTTCATTCCTTTGTATATCGAATTCATCTAACCTTCTTATTGAATTTGAGTTGTATGTGATTGCTTAGATTCCATATGTGCCATTGCTTTCAATTCCTTTCAAATCTGAATACAATTATGAAAGATTATTGCTTGCATCGTATTGACTCGTAAAGGCACATGTACGTTTTATTGTTCCACGTGTGCTTCCGATATATGCTATTCATTGTTCATACTGTCCTTTTTGTACTCTGGTGTTTGTGGGATTATCTGGACCTTTGCCAGAAATGGTAAAGGGTATGTGCATAGAGCCTGAGATGCTTTGCCGGCCCCCCTCTGACTTCACCTAGACGTGGGTGGATGGAGCTCCCAGACGTGGGAGACTTCTGTCTGGCGGTCATTCAGAAATGGATGATTCACATTCTGTCTGCGGTCCCACTGCACCTTCTGTATGTTTGATATGATATCTAGAGCTTTGGTTATGTGTTTCTGTACATGCTTTGGATAAGAATGATATGAATGCAACGTCAAAGACGACGTTTGAGCTTCTGTTTGGTATTTGTTATTGATATGCTCCGAAATGTTTTATTTGTTATTGATATGCTCCGAAACATTTCCTATGCCTTTGTTATGCTCCGAAATATTTCATTTGCTATTGTTATGCTCCTAATGTTCTATTTGTCATTGATATGCTCCGGAACATTTCATACGCTATTGGTATGCTCCAATTACTCTGTGCTCCATTTGCTATAAACTGATCTGTTCTGAAATGTCCTATTTGCCATTGATATGCTCCGGAACATCTCGTACGCTATTGATATGCTCCAATTACTCTATGCTCCATTTGTTATGAACCAAATATGTTTTGAATGACATGACACATACGATTTTGTATCTAATGAGATGGTATCCTTGAGAATTCTTGTATTTTGCCTTGCATTATGATATCTTACTCTTTTGAAACCGTTCCTTCTATTCTGAATATGCTTTGTCACTTGCTGAGCTATTTTTAGCTCACTCCGTTGTTATATAAATCTTTCAGGTCAGCTTGTCACTCTTTGAGATGTTTTGAATTGGGCTGAGGTAGTGAAGAGTTATTCAAAATTATGGGCAAGTCTTGTTGGTTATTATGTTATTGTTGTATAAGCATATTTTGTATGTAATGAAATGTTGTCGATGAATCAAAATGGATATACTATGTAAAAGTATTAGAATATCTCTCTTATTTGGAATTTCAGAATGTTAAGTCTAGTTTATGATGATATGAACTTGTGGTGAATAATTGGAGTTCTGATTATATAATTTATTTAGCTTGTGGATTTATAAATGGTGTTCATGTTTGTCAAGTTTGGCTTGGGTTGCCATAAATATGAATTATCGAGTGATGTGATATATGATTATAAACTGCACAGGTTTTATAGATGTGAATTTGATAGAATGTTTTTTTTCAGTGTCCTCAAATGTTAGTTTGGATCCTGGATGGATTTGTGATGAAAATTTTAATATCATGGATATTTTTTTTGAGGGGCGTGACAGCCACCGCCAAACCGAGCGGTGTCACCGCCTGGCGCCCGAGCGCTCAGGCGGTGCTACCGTCGGATTTGGCGGTGCCACCGCTGGCATCCCGCGGAGGAAAGAAAAATATTTTTCTTCCTCCCTTTTGTTTAGCTTTTTCCCTCAAGATAATTAGTTATACTTTAATGGATCATTTTGAATTGAAGAAGAAGGAAGAAATCAAATTCACAAAAGAAAGGAAAAGGACGAGTCATTTTTCGTGAAGCTCATTTTAGGGACAATTTAACATGCCTAATTCCCTTCGGATGAATTCAAATTGGTCTTCATTTAAGGCTTTTGTAAAAATATATGCTAATTGATGCTTTATGTCAATAAATTCTAATACAACATCATTGATAAGGACATGATCGCGTACGAAATGATGCCTAACGTCGATGTGCTTAGTTCTAGAGTGCTGAATTGGATTTTTAGTAAGACATATGGCACTATTATTATCACATTTTATGGGAATGTTTTTAAAGTGAATTCCATAGTCTTCTAATGTATTTTTCATCCAAACAACTTGTGCACAACATGCACTTGCAGCAATGTATTCGGCTTCCGCCGTAGATAGTGCAACTGAATTTTGTTTCTTGGAAGTCCAAGAAACAAGTGCATGTCCTAAAAATTGGCATGTTCTATATGTACTTTTTCTATCTATCCTGCATCTGCCAAAATCGACATCTGCATAAGCTATTAAATTAAATTTTTCAGATTTTGGATACCACAGTCCTTGATTTGGAGTTCCTTTAAGATACCTAAATATTCTTTTAACACTTTTAAGATGAGATAATTTAAGATTTGATTGAAACCTAGCGCAAAGTCCTACACTAAACATAATATCCGGTATAGTTGCGGTGAGGTAGAGTAGACTACCTATCATTCCCCTATATATTTTTTGATCGAAATTTTCACTATTTTTATCCATATCTAACTTAGTCGCAGCACTCATAGGGGTGTTTATTGCTTTTGAATTATCCATGTTAAATCGTTTTAACAATTCTAATGTATATTTAGATTGGTTAAGAAATATACCATCACTAAGTTGTTTGATTTGTAATCCCAAAAAGAAAGTTAATTCACCCATTAAACTCATTTCAAATTCATGACTCATACATTTGGCAAATGATTCACATAGTGATTCATCCGAAGAGCCAAAAATAATATCGTCAACATAAATTTGCACAATAAGAAAATTATTTTCAAAATGTTTAATAAATAATGTAGTATCAACCTTGCCTTTAGTAAAATTATTTAAAATAAGAAAGGAACTAAGCCTTTCATACCAAGCTCTAGGAGCTTGTTTCAAGCCATAGAGAGCTTTAGTCAATTTGAATACATGATTAGGAAGAAGAGAATTTTCAAATCCGGGAGGTTGTTCGACACATACTTATTCGGAAATAAAACCATTCAAGAAAGCACTTTTGACATCCATTTGAAATAGTTTAAAATTATTACTACTAGCATAGGCAAGGAGCATCCTTATGGCTTCTAATCGAGCCACGGGAGCGAAGGTTTCTTCGTAATCGATACCTTCTTCTTGGTTGAAACCTTTGGCCACTAATCTAGCCTTGTTTCTAACCACGATACCATTTTCGTCTTGCTTGTTTCTAAAGACCCACTTAGTACCTATGACTAAGTGGTCACTTGGTCTAGGAACAAGCTTCCATACCTCATTCCTCTCAAATTGGTTCAATTCTTCTTGCATTGCAATGACCCAAAAATCATCTTTTATGGCTTCGTCAATGCATTTAGGTTCAATTTGAGAAAGGAAAGCGGCGTTAGCACAAAAATTCTTGAAAGAAGAACGAGTTTGAACCCCTTTTGTTGTATCTCCTATAATTAGCTCCTTTGGATGAGCATCTACATACTTCCATTCTTTGGGTAAAGAAATTTCGGAAGAAGATGCATTCAAATGGCTATTTTGAGGAGGGGATTCATTTAAATTCAAATTATCAAAACCAAGATCATCATCAAAATCATTTTTTCTTTAAATCAAAATTTTCATTAAAAACTACATGAATAGACTCTTCTATTACTAAGGTCCTTTTGTTAAAGACACGAAAGACTTTAGAAACGGAGGAGTAACCAAGAAAAATGCCTTCATCGGATTTAGCATCAAATTTACCTAGGGCATCCTTTTCATTTAAATTGAAGCATTTACAACCAAAAACTTTAAAATAAGAAATATTTGGTTTTTTGTTATTCCATACTTCATAGGGAGTTTTTGATAGAGATGGTCTTATTAGGACCCTATTCATGATGTAACAAGTCGTATTTACGGCTTCGGCCCAAAAATATTTGGGTAAACTATGATTATTTAACATAGTTCTTGCCATTTCTTGTAGGTTTCTATTTTTCCTTTCAACTACTCCATTTTGTTGAGGATTTCTTGGAGTTGAGAAGTTGTGATTGTACCCATTAACTTCGCAAAAATTTTGAAAGTCACGGTTTTGAAATTCACCACCGTGATCACTCCGAATTGATGAAATCATGAAGCCTTTTTCGTTTTGAGTGAGTTTACAAAATTTAGAGAAACACTTGAAGCAATCACTTTTGTGAGCTAAGAAATAGGTCCAAGTGTATCTAGAGTAGTCATCCACAATCACAAAAGCATATTTGCTTCCACCTAGACTTGTTGTATCAATTGGTCCAAATAAGTCCAAATGGATCAATTGTAACGGTCTAGTGGTGCTAATTTGATTTTTTGGTTTGAAGCTTGTTTTTATTTGTTTGCCTAGTTGACATGCATCGCATATCTTATCCTTAATAAACTTCATATTCGGAATCCCTCGTACTAATTCTTGAGATGAGATTTTAGATATTATTTTCATGCTTGCATGGCCTAATCTCCTATGCCAAAGCCAAGCATCATCATTTACGGCGAAGAAACACATTTCATTACTTAGTTCATCAAGATTGATGGTATAGACATTATTTTGTTTTAAAGCAATCATAGTCATGTTATGATTTGGTTTTTCAATAATGCACATATTTGATTCAAATCTAACGATATAACCTTTATCGCATAATTGACTAATGCTCAACAGATTATGTTTCAATCCATCAACCAGTAACACATCATCAATAGAAAAACTTGATTTGTTACCTATGGTTCCCTTGCCAATGATTTTGCCTTTGTTGTTGTCTCCGAAGGTGACATAGCCTTCGTCCATGCTAGTGAGCTTGGAGAATTGGGATGGATCTCTGGTCATATGCCTTGAGCATCCACTATCAAGATACCATCTCTTGCTCCTAGTATGTGATGGTGTATG
Source organism: Musa acuminata AAA Group (assembly GCF_036884655.1). Lineage (NCBI taxonomy): Eukaryota > Viridiplantae > Streptophyta > Magnoliopsida > Zingiberales > Musaceae > Musa > Musa acuminata. The sequence goes on from NC_088327.1 coordinate 29,290,568, forward strand.
TTTCTACAAGAAGGAATTATTTTTAGGTACCCATTTACTTTTGGGTGCCTCAAAAACTAATCTAACTTGTTTATCATGTTGCATAGACTTGATCATGGATCTCCGGTCATATGCCTTGACCAAATCAACTTGTTCGGACTAATTTTCTTGAATGGACATTGGTAAGTTATATGTCCATATTTGTAACAAAAGTTGCAATTGCTTTGGTGTTGAACATGTAAGATAGGACCTTTAATGAAGGTGGTTGGATTTTGGTGAGTACTTCTCACAAATTCAATTCCACTCCTTTTAGGAATGTGACCCTTATTTGTAAGGATCATATTTAAGGACTTGCTACCGACCTCAAATTTCTTCAAGGTGTCCTTAAGTACCAAGTTCTCATTTTAGAGAGTTTCTAGATCATGGCATTTAGCACATGGAGCTAGACTATCATGATATTCAGTTTTTAATTTATCAAAATCACAAGTAAGACTATCATGCTCCGTTTTTAGCAATTTGTATTTTTACTAATTGTCTTACATTCATCAAATAACTCATGGAAGGCATTTAATAATTCATGATAAGGTAAATCTGCATTAATTAAATCCGTTACCTCTTCTTCGAAGGCCATTAGGGCGTAATGAGCAACTTGCTCGGTGTTGGACTCCTCTTCTTCGGACGTGCTTGAATCATCCCATGTTGCCTTGAGCGCCTTCTTCTTTGATGCTTTCTTTTTGGCTTGTGGACAATCGTTCTTGTAGTGTCCCGGTTTCTTGCACTCATAGCAAATTACTTGGTCCTTCTTGTGTTCGAATTTATTTTTTGTATTATTTTTAAATTTATTCTTTCTTAAATATTTTTTAAAATTTTGAGTCAAAAGTGCAATGTCATTGTCACTGTCCTCATCACTTGATATTCCTTTCAAGTGGTCTTCTTGTGATGTGAGTGCCATATCCTTCCTGTTCTTTGGAAGGGGGTTCTCGAGCTCGTCATGAGCTTGACATGTCATTTCGTAGGTCATTAAAGACCCAATGAGTTCTTCAAGAGGGAATGTTTTAAGGTCTTTGGCCTCTTGAATAGCCGTAACTTTTGGATCCCAACTTTTTGGGAGAGATCTTAAGATTTTAGTTACTAGTTCAAAGTTAGTAAAACCTTTACCAAGAGCTTTGAGTCCATTGATGACATCCGTGAACCGGGTGTACATGTCTCCGATGGACTCACTTGGTTTCATTCGAAAAAGTTCGTAAGAGTGCATAAGGATGTTGATTTTGGACTCTTTCACTCGGCTAGTGCCTTCATGAGTGACTTCAAGAGTTCTCCAAATATCAAAAGCCGAATCACAAATTGAAACGCGATTAAATTCATTTTTATCTAGTGCACAAAACAAGGCATTCATAGCCTTTGCATTTAAAGTAAAAACCTTTTTTTCCGATTCATTCCATTCGCTCATCGGAAGAGAAGATTTTTGAAATCCATTCTCGATAATAGACCAAAGCTCAAAGTCCATAGAAATGAGGAAGATCCTCATGCGAGTCTTCCAATATGTGTAATCCGACCCATTAAACAAAGGTGGTCGTGCAATAGAATGGCCCTCTTGCATGCCGGAGTAAGCCATCTCTCTTGGGTATTAAACCAAATATGAGAGATAACCTGCTCTAATACCAATTGTTAGGATCGGAGCGGCTCTAAGATGGGGGGGGTGAATTAGTGCAGCGGATTAAAACGTTGGTTTCGACAAATCTTTCGTACGATAAGAACGGAACTTGAAAAGCTTAACTTGAAAGCGTATTCTTAAAGTTGCGCAGCAAAGGTAATAAGGAACTAAAGCATGTAAGAAGGTTTGCAGTAATGTAAATAGCAATAATGAAATGCAAACCAGAGATCACGCCGATTTTAGAGTGGTTCGGTCAAATGACCTACATCCACTTGCGAGGCCCCTCTTCGATGAGGCTCTGTTAGAACCCTTGCAGATTCTAAACTTGGGGTTGATCTCTTTAGGGGATTGGCCTCCTTGGAACTCTATCTCCCTCCAAGTTGTTGCTCAAAGGCTGCAGAAAATATTCATCTATTGCTTTCAAAAGAGGAGGAATACATGACTATTTATAGGGCTTCTAAACCCTAACTCTTAATATGACTCCTACTTAAAACTCTTACTTCTAACCAACTCCTAATAGGACTCCTACTCAAGACTCCTATTCCCTTACAACTCCTAATTCTTCTCTAAGAAAAATCCTCTTACATGAATGTCCCTCTCAATTAGGACTCTCTTAGCTAGAGTCCTAACAGAATATCCCTCTCAATTAGGACTCTCCTAGCTAGAGTCCTAACAGACCCGCCCTCTTCAAATCAGCCTTGTCCTCAAGGTTGAGATTCCATGAACTCAGGGAACCGGGTGTTCAGCTCCTCATATGGTTCCCATTTGGCGTCTTCAAGTGGTAGATTATTCCAATGCACTAGTACTTCAGTAGAGGGATGTCGGCGACGCATCACGATCCTGCGATCGAGGATGGCTTGTGGTTGGGCTTGAATAACTCCATCCTCAGTTGTGTTGGGCAGTTGTATCTGGGGTGACTCGTGTTCTCCCAACTTGGGCTTTAGGCATGATACGTGGAAGACAGGGTGAATTTTGGCATTCTCAGGTAATTTAAGTCTGTATGCCACGGCTCCAATACGCTCTGTGATCTGATAGGGCCCATAAAAACGTGGGGATAGCTTCATGGAGGCTCGAGTATTGATAGAGAGTTGCTTGTATGGTTGTAGGCGAAGATAAACTCAATCTCCCACTGAAAATTCTCTTTCACTTCGTCGTGTGTCGGCTTGCTGCTTCATTCTGGCTTGAGCGGTAGAGAGATTATCTTTTAACAGTTGTAAGAGTTTGTCCCTATCAATCAATTCTTAGTCAACCTGATCTACCTTGGCCGAGCCAATTACATACTTTAGAATCACAGGTGCTAGTCGACCATACAATGCTTCATAAGGGGCACATTTTGTAGATGAATGATATGTAGTATTATACCACCATTCAGCCCAGGGAAGCCATTTCGCCCACTCTTTTGGTCGGTCGCTAGCGAAACACCGGAGGTACGTCTCTAAGCACCTATTTACCACCTCTGTTTGGCCGTCAGTTTGTGGATGATACGCTGTGCTCATCTTGAGTTTGGTGCCTTGTAACTGAAATAACTCGGTCCAAAATTTACTAGTGAAGATCCTGTCACGATCACTTACGATGGACCTTGGCATCTCATGCACTTTAACAATATTTTCTATGAAAATCTGGGCAATACTAACAGCAGTGTAGGGATTTCTCACAGCACAAAAATGAGCATATTTCGTAAGTCGATCAACCACCACGAGAATCGTGCTTTTACCTTTGGAAGATGGTAGCCCTTCAATGAAGTCCATGGAGATGTCAGTCCATACTGAGTCTGGTATGGGTAGTGGTTGTAGCTTCCCTGGATTTGCCACAGTTTCACCCTTGTGCTGTTGACATACATCACATTGTGCCACATATTCAGCAATAATTTTTTTCATCCCTCTCCAATAAAAATTTTGCTTCACTCTTTTGTAGGTTCTTGGGAATCCAGAGTGCCCTACTGAAGGTATGGAGTGCATTTCATGCAAGATGATTGCGATGCAAGGGGAGTCAGGTATAAGCACAATGCGACCTTTGTAGCGTAGATCCCTCGAATCCCAAGTGTAGTGGGCTATTGCACTTGGATCCTCCTCCAATTTTTTTATGATCTTGCTGATCTCTGGATCCTTCTTCCATTCTTCCCTAATGTCCTCGAGGAGACCGGTGGCAGGAAGGGAGATGGCTGAAACCTTAACTTGTTCAGGTAGTCGTGAGAGTGCATCTGCAACAACGTTTTCTTTCCCCTTTTTGTAAATAATTTCATAATCAAATCCAAGAAGTTTGGTTACCCATTTTTGCTGCTCAGGGGATGATATCTTTTGCTCCAAAAAGTACTTGAGGCTTTTATGGTCAGTTTTAATTTGAAATCGCCGGCCGATCAGGTAGGGTCTCCACCTCGTTACTGCGTGTACAATGGCAAGCATCTCCTTATCATATACTGACATGTTTTGATGGGAGGGAGATAATGCCTTGCTAGTGTATGCAAGTCGTCGACCATTTTGCATGAGAACGGCTCCAATTCCGACTCCAGATGCATCGGCCTCAATGATGAAGGGTCTATTGAAATCTGGTAGCGCAAGCACCGGCGTCGTTGTCATGGCTACTTTAAGTTTGTCGAAGGCAACAGAGGCTTTGTCCGGCCATTGGAAAACATCTTTTTTTAGTAAAGAAGTGAGTGGTGCACTGATCTTCCCATAGTCCTTAACAAATTTTTGGTAGTAGCCCGTTAGTCCAAGGAACCCCCGCAGTAATTTCACGTTTGTAGGTTTCGGCCAGCCTTGCATTGCCTCAATTTTTGTTGGGTCTACCGCCACTCCTTCTTCTGATATTATATGTCCAAGGTACTCTACTTTTTGCTGGAGAAAGCTACACTTTGGTTGCTTAACAAAAAGAGTATTCTCTCGAAGGATCGTCAAAACAATCCGTAAATGCTGAAAGTGAGTCTCAAGAGAAGGGCTGTAAATGAGAATATCATCGAAAAATACCAGCACAAATTTACGAAGAAAGCTCCGAAAAATATTGTTCATGAGACTTTGAAAGGTTGAAGGAGCATTAGTGAGTCCAAAAGGCATTACCAAGAATTCATAATGGCCATCATGTGTGCGAAATGCAGTTTTTGGAATGTCATCATCACATACCCGAATTTGGTGGTAACCGGATCGGAGGTCCAACTTCGTGAAGACTCGAGCTCCTTTCAATTCATCAAAAAGTTCATCCACCACTGGTATTGGGTACTTGTCCTTGACAGTGATGCCATTTAAAGCTCGGTAGTCGATGCACATCCGCTAAGTTCCATCCTTCTTGCGTACAAGTAGCACCGGTGAGGAATAGGGGCTGCAACTTGGCCGAATCACCCCTGTTTCAAGCATCTCCTTTACGATCTTTTCAATTTCATCTTTCTGGAGGTGAGGATATCGGTACGGTCGAGTGTTCGCTGGTGGCTTGCCCGGAAGGATTGGAATTCGATGGTCATGTTGCCGAGAAGGAGGAAGACCGCGCGGTTCAGCAAATATGTCGGCAAATTCAGTAAGCAATTGGGTAAGATTTTGATCTTCAATTTCTATTTTCTTCCCCTCTGGTTGCTGCTGGAGGTGCATCAAAAAACCACCATTTACCTTGTGTAAAACTTTCTCTATTCATTGGGTCGAAATAGTGGTAACGTTGCTTCCGCGCTTCCCGCGTAGGATGATCTGTTTGCCCTTACAGTAGAATTTCATAATTAATTTAGAAAAGTTCCAAGAGACATCACCTAGTGTAGTCAGCCATTCTATACCAAGCACTGCCTCATAGTCATTGATTGGTAGGAGGAAGAAATCGGTGATAATTTCTTGGTCTTGTAGTAATAGTTTCACCTGCGGGCATCTTTGGTCGCACTTTAGGATTCTGCCGTCGGCAACCTTTACATCGAACTTGCTGCAACCTTCAATATGCAGTGTCATCCGAGCAGCAACCTTACTATTTAGGAAGTTATTAGTGCTACCCGTGTCGATGAGAACAGTGATCGGCTGTTGTTTGAGAAGGCCTCCAACTTTCATCGTTTGCGGGTTTGAGTAGCCGGCTAGTGCGTGTACCGTAATGTCGGTCGGCTATGACTCTTCTTCCATATCTTCTTCTTCATGTTCAAGGCTCTCTTCTAGATGTTCAATGACCTCTTCTTCTATTGGTTCAATCATAATAAGTCTACCTATTTTACAGCGATGCTCGCGGCTCCACGGCTCGTCGCAATGCCAACATAACCCCTTCGCAGATCGCTCCCGAAGTTCTTCTCTTGTTAACCTTTTCGGTGCAGGGACTCGGTTGATAGTAGGGGGGGCTGAGGGCTTTAGTATTGTAGGTCATGGAGTGATCCTAGTCCTCCGGGCTTCATGGTTCAATCGCTCTTCTTGAAGTCGTGCGAAAGAGATGGCTGCCATAAGCGTGTATGGTTGTCGCGCCTTAACTTCTCCCCAGATCTCCGGCTTTAAGCCCTCAATAAAGGTCCCCAATAGTTATTTTTCAGACCAATCTCGAGTTTGATTATATAATCTTTCAAACCTGGTTTGGTACACCTGAATGGTGGAGGTTTGTCGGATCTTTGCTAGTTGTCCGTCAATGTTCTCGTAATAAGTTGGTCCGAAGCGGATCAGTCCTTCTTTGAATTGTCGCCATGAAAGGGCTCCATAAGTGTGTTCAAACCAGTCAAACCATTGTATGGAATCCCCTTCAAGATGTATAGCTGCAATTTCCACCATGGATGCATTCGCAGTTTTATGGTAACGAAAATATCGCTCCGCACGCGAGATCCAACCAATTGGGTCTCCTTCTTCCCATCTAGGGAAGTCCACTCTCATGCGCGAATAGTTGGGGTCGGTCATAGAACCTCCCCTCCCTTAGAAGTTATCTCTTTGGGCATGATTTGATTGATTAGAGCTCTCTCCTTGATGTGATTTCTTCGGGCTTGGTGGTCGGCCCAAACCGAATTCGGTAAGGAGAGTCCGAATCTTATCCTCCATTCGTGCCTCAAAGGCTTTAAATTTAGCATTGATTGCCTCCTCAGATGCCATAGTATATGACTCCAAATCTGTGATGTTAAGATCTCTCTTTTGTTGACGGGTTAAAGGCATGTATAGGTTTGATAGAAATCAGTGAAAGTTTGCTGCAGAATTGTGCTATCTTGTAAGAGCAGAATTAACGTCGAAGAAACAACGGTTTCTCGACGAAATCTCCACAAAAAATTTGAGAGATTTGAGGAGGGAATTGACAGAAATATCTCAGTTTATATGACAGCAAGGATGTCCAATTTAATCAAGAAAATTTTGGCAGTAACAGCAAGAAAATTGGTGTAAGTTGCGATAGCAGAATTCTCGTCGAAAAATTTCAGCAACTTACGATGAAATTTGCAGCAATACAGGAATGAAATTTTTTTTTTTTGGATTTTCGAATAGGGATAACTAAATTGCAGCAGTAGTAAGGTAGGAAACCAGAACCTGTTGCAATTCATAGGGAGATCAAAGGATGATCTGCGGTGGTGGAGATGATGGTGGAATTTGGCGACGATCTTTTAAGCAATTGTGGGAATTGCTTTGGACAGTTGTGGAGGGTTGATGGATGGCAGTGGAAGGGCAACGAGATGCCAAGAATGCTGCTCTGATACCAAGTGTTAGAACCCTTGCAGATTCTAAACTTGGGGTTGATCTCTTTAGGGGATCGGCCTCCTTGGAACTCTATAGGGGTTCCTCCCTCCAAGTTGCTGCTCAAAGGCTGTAGAAAAGATTCATCTATTGCTTTCAAAAGAGGAGGAATACATGACTATTTATAGGGCTTCTAAACCCTAACTCCTAATAGGACTCCTACTTAAAACTCTCACTTCTAACCAACTCCTAATAGGACTCCTACTGAAGACTCCTATTCCCTTACAACTCCTAATTCTTCTCTAAGAAAAAACCTCTTACATGAATGTCCCTCTCAATTAGAACTCTCCTAGCTAGAGTCCTAACAGAATGTCCTTCTCAATTAGGACTCTCCTAGCTAGAGTCCTAACAGAATATCCCTCTCAATTAGGACTCTCCTAGCTAGAGTCCTAACAGAATGTCCCTCTCAATTAGGACTCTCCTAGCTAGAGTCCTAACAGGCTCCCACCTTCCACTAGCAAATCTCTTGAAATGGAAGGGCAAATACCCCTCTTACAACCTTTTACAAGCAGTTCAACCTCTTACAAATTTTCAGCAAGAAAGAAGGAGGAGAACTCTCTAGCAAAATGAAAACAAGACTTGCTAAGACTTTCTAAGACTTTTCTCTCAATCAACTGCTTTTCAAAAGTTGTATTCTCAGCTGAGACCTGAGGGGTATTTATAGGCCTCAAGAGGATTCAAATTTGGGCTTCAAAAAATTTGAATTCTCTTATGTTCCCGATGCTGGTGGTGCCACCGCCCAGCCAAGCGGTGCCACCGCCCAACGCTCGGGTGCCGGACGATGCAACCGCCCAGCCCAGGAGGTGTCACCGCCCAGCTCTCGGGTGCTAGGCAGTGCCACCGCCCAGCCCAGGCGGAGCCACCGTCCAGCTCTCGGGTGCTGGGCGGTGCTACCGCCCAGCCAGGCGGTGCCACCGCCTAGCTCTCTGATTCACTGGTTTGGCTTAATTTTAGCCCAAACCAAATCTGACTTTGGGCCCAATTGGCCCCTAACTAGGATATAGGATTATCCCTTAATCCTAATCCTAATTACAAGTGAACTACATAACAAAAAAAACATCCTAAGCAAGTTTTCAACCGTGAACGTCGAGTCTTGTTCCGGCGAGCTTTCCGACGAACTTCTTCCGACGGACTCCTTGCAAGCTCCCGATCTTGTGATGACTTTAACGAGTAGCCGAGCCTTCTCGGTGATCTCCGTGAACCTCTGACGATCTCTTCGGTAAACTTCCGAAAATTCCAATAGGTTCCCGATTTCTTCTCGGTTGGTTCCGGCAGCATCTCCGACGATTCTTCGGACTCTTAAACGTCCATCGAACTTGACTCCGGTATACTTGCTTTATGTTTTCTGGTTATCGTAGTTAATCCTGCACACTTAGCTCAATAATATGGATTAGATCAATTAACCCATCAATTGATTTTATCATCAAAATCCAAGATTCAACACAGACAAATCCCTAGCTAGGATCAATCAAATTCAGAGAGAAAGAGTTATTCGGGAGAATCCGATTAGAGCGAGACTGGAGCAAAAATCATATGGGTCTAACAATACCATGCCTAGTATACGATCTTTATGATATTAGATGGATGAGGGACTATAGGTATATGGTAATCGAGGATAGATAGGTCCAATGGATTGGATTCCCCTGTATCATCTAGGGACTGCGGCATAGTGGCTTAGTATATTCGTGGTCGATGAGTCGAATGAATTATTATGGGGATAATAATTTGTTAAATCTCAGATTTTGATGATGAAACCAATTGATAATGTTTATTTGATCTGTGTTTTGAGTGATACGGGAAGCTTTGATCATGGAGAGGCAATTATGGCAGGAAGAATCATGTTGGGCCGGAATGGAACATGTCAAAAGATTGGACGTCGAGCAGGAGGATCGGTCGACGTATTGGCAAAAGGCTTCGGGCCATGAATTCGGGCATCGAGCCAAGAAGAGCGAAAATTGTACGAAGGAAATCAGAGTTACAGAGGTCAATTGGCCGATTAGGTAATAGGTCATAAGAGAGGATGCACCGAAGAATCGAACGAAGTGTCGATAAACCAATGACATACCTGACAACATGATTCAAGCTTTATAATAATTGTCTAAATCAAAGTAGGTTTTATTTGTGTAGGATTAACTACGATAATGATCAAGGCATAAAGCAAAATGAAGTCTCGATGTCAAGAATGAGACTTCTTTGGGAGTTCGAGAGTTCGTCGAAAGTCCGGACGTTCGTCGGAAGTTCTACCAGAATTGACCAAGAAGTCCAGAAGCTTGCCAAATAAGCTCATTAGAACTCACTAAGAAGATTATCATGAAGTCTAGGAGCTTGCTGGGAGTCTACTGGAACATTGCCGAGAGATTGTCGGAAGATCCTCGGAAGCTCACCGAAAAAAACCTAGACTTACCAGACTTATTTAGCTTTGTGTATATGCCTTAAATTTTATAGTTAGTACATAATTGAGATTGGAATTAGGCCAACCCAATTAGGAGCCAGTTGGGTCCATGTATGGACTATGTTGGACCAAATGAAAGGCTCAAACAGTGAGCCAACAGGTGACCTTGTCACTGGCATAATCTTTGAGACTATATCAGGCGGTGGTACCACTAGACTGGGCAGTGGTACCGCCTAGTGTAAGTGTCAGGTGGTGGGACCGCCCAGACATAGTCTTCCAAGTGGTGGTACCACCTAGTGTCAGAAAGCCCTAGCGGTGGTACCGCTAGCACCTCGAAAATCGGGGTTGAGATATTTTTAGGCTCAAAATTTGAATCCACTTAAGGCCTATAAATACCCCTCTCATCCCTGGATAAAAAATATAAGAATTGAATGAAAAAAAGTAGAAAAACTCTATTATAATCTTGTGAGAACTCCTCTAAAAGCTTTAAGTGTTAGTATAGTTTTAGAGATGAGTGAAGGGGGTGTAAAGGTTAGTTTGCATGCCGGTGGCCTCGACGGAAGGGGAATCAGTGGAGTGGTTGTAGGTCATGACAACCGAAACATTATAAATTATTTTGCATCTTTGTTCTACTTTTATTTCTTATATTGTAAACTGATTTACTTAGTTTATTTGCTTATGACATTCTTGCAAACGTTTTAAAGTTAAGCATCTTTCCGAGATCGATTTTAATCGTATGAAGGCTTCCAAAATCGATAATTTTATCACTGTACTAATTCACCCCTCTTAGTGCCGACTCGTTCATAACATAATTCACTGAACTAGAAGGAGTTCTGATAGGTATGACTCATGGTCAGCTCGATATTGGGCTCAAGGGGTCACACACATGTGGTAGGCGTTGCGATGAGTAGAGGTACGGATATGAGATATCTATCGGAGCCCCTCTCTTATTGGATATCCAATAAGCCCCTAAATTATTGGATCCTATGGATGGATGAGATCCAATACGAGCCAATGAGAGATTATTGGATAGAGATCCACTAATCTAAAAGGCTTGGGTAGTTGGAAGGAGATCCAATACCCAATAGGTTAGGATCCATTAGGTTTAGTTGACATGGGACCTCTATAAATAGGAGGGAACTAATGGTTCATAGGCTAGAGCCTCTTTGGGTTGTCATCTCCTATTCTCCTCCCCTTCTCCTCCTTAGATAGCAGGCCTGGAGATTAGAGGAGTATCATCGTAACATGTTGTGTGGATCACCACTAGAGAGGAGAATGCTTGACCTCCTTCACCCTCTCCTAGAGATTTGTAGGGATTTAGGAATATACGATCTCCCTAGGTAACACAATATTTAATATATGTGTGATTTTTAAGTTTCGTGATTTTTATGCACCAATCTTCGCACGACAATAAACACATCGATAGAAAATTTGGGGATTTTGTTTTTATGTTCTTCCGTTGCGTATATAATGTTGCCCCCCAGATTTCCCAACACATATTAGGCCACACATCGTAGTCTCTAGACAACACAAGGGAATCCAATCCTTTAGACCTATATGTCCTCAGTTACTATATACCTATAGTCCCTCATCCATATACTAGGCATGGTGTGTTAGGCCTTTACGATTTCTCCTCGAGTCTCGCTCTAATCGAATTCTCTTGAAGAACTCTTTCTCTCTGAATCTAAATGACCTTGGCCAAGGATCTGTTTGAGCAATAACACACAAGATATTCCTCTCATGATACCGAGAGCGGATGATCCTCTATCGACATTTAATAACCCTTGTAAGGTTGGTTGTCACTCCCAATAACCGATTGTATTAGATTTGGAACTTCCAAACCTATAAGTCCAGTATCAAAAAGTGTAGTACTCATACAGGACATCCCTGGTATCTCAAGTCTAAGGACCAAATATACTAATAGGACTATGGAATCGTTGTCTGATAATAAGACATCAGCAACCATCCAGTATTCCATGAGCAGATCAATCAGTGAACTCATTCTCTAATGAGCATTTACATTGTTTCCTTAGTATCCCCACATGAGTAGCTATGAGACCAATTGCCTCCATTATATAGATGGGTATACAACACATCAGTTTGTTTGGTTATCTCGATGTCTCTCTCGAGTAACCTATGACTAGGATTATTTAGGGTTTGTGTTTAAAGGTTAATCAGTCTCATTATCATGATCTCATCACGATTTGATTCCCATTGTACAGATCCATGGACATCACAATATATGTATAATAGGCAATATAAAGTGATAAAATGTCAAAAAATAAAAAGCAAAAAGAATGTGTATCATATTACACGTGTCATCACTTATATGATTGGTTTGTAGGGCACCTATGACTAGCAAGATCTCCCAAGCAGATGTAAGTGACCTCGCCAATAGCTACTACAATAACTTTTGCTCCATTACCCATCTTGAGGCCCATCTTGCCTCTCACAAATCTCCTAGGTCTTACTAGAACCTACAATGAATTACAAATATGATAAGCACTGTCAATATCCAATACCCATGTGTTATTATAAGAGTTTGACAAATCGAGACTGATCATAAATATACATAAAGCTTCTCCAAGCTTTTGTTTCGCTCTCTCTACAAGGTATGCTTTGTAGTTCCTCTTCTAGTACCCATCTTTGCCACAATGGAAGCACTAGCCTTTATCCTTTTCCAGGTCTTTCTTAGCAACCTTTATTTTACCCGATCTACCCTTGCCCTTGCCCTTCTTAAGTAAATAAAATATACATAATATTTATTTCTATTGCATCTTTATTTTCAGAATTATGTTGTATACTTGATGAGTCTGATTCGATAATATGCCCTCGAGTGACTCGATCAAGCATACTATGTCACTGGTGACATCTCTATGTCATAGGCAAGATAGTAAATCGTAATATAGGTGAGCCTCGAGTGACTCAACCAACTCAATCTACATCGGAAATTGATCCCTACCTACAACGATAGAAGGTCACATGGGTCATATCTAATTGTTTCATGTTTACCGACTTAATATTATCAAGAAAGGATATTTTAATTTGGTCTCCTAATACGATGCGTCACACATACATATTTAATATATATCTACATCGCATGCAAATATATATACATATCTAGTAGGTGTACAAGCTGTTGAATCTCGGATTTTGATGATAACAATCAATTGATGGGTTAATTGATCTAATCCATATTATTGAGTCAAGTGTGCAGGATTAACTACGATAACCAAAAAATATAAAGCAAGAATACCGAAGTCAAGTTCGATGGACGTTTAAGAGTCCAAAGAATCGTCGGAGATGCTACCGGAACCAACCGAGAAGAAATCGGGAACCTGTCAGAATTTTCGGAAGTTCGCCGAAGAGATCGTCAAACGTTCACGGAGATCACCGAGAATGCTCGGCTACTCGTTGAAGCCGTCACAAGATCGGGAGCTTGCTGGGAGTCCGTCGGAAGAAATCCGAGGGGATATAGGAAGTCCGCCAGAAGTTCGTCGGAAAGCTCGCCGGAACAAGACTCAACGTTCGTGGTTGAAAACTTGCTTGGGATTTGTTTTTTAGTTACGTTTGCATGTAATTAGGATTAGGATTAAGAGATAATCCTATATCCTGGTTAGGGGCCAACTGGGCCCAAAATTAGGCTTGGTTTGGGCTGAATTTAAAGTCCAACCATTGAATAGAAGGGTCTGACGGTGGCACTGCCCAGCACCTGAGAGCCAGGCGGTGGCACCGCCCAGCACCCAAGACCAGGCAGTGGCACAGCCACCGATAGGCGGTGGCACCGCTTGTACTCTGTTAGTGTCAGACACTAACAGGCGGTGGCACCGCCAGTCTCAGAAACCCAAAAGGAATTCAAATTTGGAGCCCAAATTTTGAATCCTCTTGGGGCCTATAAATACCCCTCAATTCTCAGCTGAGAATATACCTTTTGAAAAGCAATAGTTTGAGTTAAGAGCCTTAGAATAGTCTTAGCAAGTCTTATTTTTCATATTGCTTAAGTGTTCACCTTCTCCCATCTTGTTGAAAAGAATTGTAAGAGTGTGAACCACTTGTAAAGGTTGTAAGAGGGGTATTGGACCTTCCCCTACAAGAGATTTGCTAGTGGAAGTTGGAAGCCTCTTCGAAGAAGGCTTCGCAAGTGGATGTAGGTCATTTTGACCGAACCACTTTAAAAACTACTGCGTTATCTGGTTTGCATCCTACTCTTGCCATTTACATACTATAAACTTCTCTACTTAGTTACTACGCTTCTATACGTTTCTAAGTCATTAAGCTTCTAAAATCGATTTCCATTGATATCGCTTTTCATCGTACGAAAGATTTCTCTAAAACAATTGTTTTAATCTGCTGCACTAATTCACCCCCCCCCTTAGTGCCACTCAGATCCTAACAATTAGTATCAGAGCAAGGCTCACTCTCACATTTGGTTTAATACCCAAGAGAGATGGCTTACTCTGGCATGCATGAGGGACATTCTATCACACGTCCACCTATGTTTAATGGGTCGGATTACACGTATTGGAAGACCCGTATAAGGATCTTCCTCATTTCCATGAATTTTGAGCTTTGGACTATTGTCGAAAACGGATTTCAAAAATCTTCTCTTCCGATGAGCGAATGGAATGAATCGGAGAAGAATGTTTTTGCTTTAAACGCAAATGCTATGAATGCCTTGTTTTATGCACTAGAAAAAAATGAGTTTAATCGTGTTTAAATTTGTGATTCGACTTTTGATATTTGGAGAACTCTTGAGGTCACTCATGAAGGCACTAGTCGAGTGAAAGAGTCCAAAATCAACATCCTTGTGCACTCTTATGAACTTTTCCGAATGAAACCAAGTGAGTCCATCGGGGACATGTACACCTGTTTCACGAATGTCATCAATGGACTCAAAGCTCTTGGTAAAGATTTTTTTAACTTTGAACTAATAAACAAAATCTTAAGATCTCTTCCTAAAAGTTGGGATCCAAAAGTTATGGCCATTAAAGAGGCCAAGGACCTCAAAACATTCCCTCTTGAAGAACTTATTGGGTCTCTAATGACCTACGAAATGACATGTCAAGCTCATGATGAGCTCGAGAACCCCATTCCAAAGAACAGGAAGGATATGACACTTACATCACAAGAAGATCACTTGAAAGGAACATCAAGTGATGAGGACAGTGACAATGACATTGCACTTTTGACTCAAAAATTTAAAAAATATTTAAGAAATAACAAATTTAAAAATAATACAAAAAATAAAGTTGAACAAAAGAAGGACTAAGTGATTTGCTATGAGTGTAAAAAACCGGGACACTACAAGAACGATTGTCCTCAAGCCAAAAAGAGAACATCAAAGAAGAAGACACTCAAGGCAACGTG
This sequence comes from Musa acuminata AAA Group, assembly GCF_036884655.1. Taxonomy (NCBI): domain Eukaryota; kingdom Viridiplantae; phylum Streptophyta; class Magnoliopsida; order Zingiberales; family Musaceae; genus Musa; species Musa acuminata. The sequence continues at coordinate 29,305,608 of NC_088327.1, forward strand.
GGATGATTCAAGCGCGTCCGAAGAAGAGGAGTCCAACACCGAGCAAGTTGCTCATTACGCGCTAATGGCTTTAGGAGAATAGGTATGTGATTTATTTAATGAAGATTTATCTTTTGAAGAACTCTCTATCGCTTTTCATAAATTATTTGATGAATGTAGAACTATTAGCAAGAAGTTAAGTATCTTAAAGAAAGAGCATGCTTTGCTACAAAATAAGTTTGATAGTCTTCAAACTCCTCCATGCTCTAAGTGTAAGCATTTAGAAGCAATAAAAAATAAAAATTTGCTTCGTAAAGAAACCTTAAACAAATTTAAGGTTGGTAGCAAATGATTAGATATAATCCTTGCATACAAGGGTCACATCGCAAATAGAAAGGGAATTGGATTTGTAAAAGAATTACATCAAAATCCTACCACTTTCATAAAAGGACCTACATTACATGTTTCCTCTTATATGAAATGCAACTTCTGTTGCAAATCCGGACATATTGCCTACAAATGTCCATTTAGGAAAATTAGTTCACAAAAATTAATATGAGTTCCTAAAGGAACTATAAAGGATTCAATAATGAATAACAAAGTTAGTGGATCAATTTTTGAGGCACCCAAAATCAAATGGGTACCTAAAAATCATCCTCTTTTGTAGACGAACTCACAAGCTAGGAGCAAGAGATGGTATCTCGATAGTGGATGCTCAATACATATGACTAGAGATCCATCTCATTTCTCTATGCTCACTAGCAAAGAAGAAGGGTACGTCACCTTCGGAGACAACAACAAAGGCAAAATCATTGGCATGGGAACTATTGGTAACAAATTTAGTTTTTCCATTGATGATGTTTTACTAGTTGATGGATTGAAACATAATCTCTTGAGTATTAGTCAACTATACGATAAAGGTTATATCGTTAGATTCGAATCAAATGTGTGTATTATCGAAAAACCAAACAATAACATGACTATGATTGCATTAAAACAAAATAATGTCTACACCATCAACCTTGATGAACTAAGTAATGAAGTGTGCTTCTCCGCTCTAAATGATGATGCTTGGCTTTGGCATAGGAGATTAGGCCATGCAAGCATGAAACTAATATCTAAGATCTCATCTAGAGAATTAGTACGAGGGATTCCAAATATGAAGTTTACTAAGGACAAAGTATGCGATACATATCAACTAGGTAAACAAATAAAAACTAGTTTCAAACCAAAAAATCAAATTAGCACCACTAGACTACTACAATTGATCCATTTGGACTTATTTGGACCAATTGACACAACAAGTCTAGGAGGAAGCAAATATGCGTTTGTAATTGTGGATGACTATACTAGGTACACTTAGACCTATTTCTTAGTCCACAAAAGTGATTGTTTCAAGTGCTTCTTAAAATTTTGTAAACTCACTCAAAACGAAAAGGGCTTCATGATTTCATCAATTCGGAGTGATCATGGTGGCGAATTTCAAAACCGTGATTTTCAAAATCTTTGTGAAGTTAATGGATACAATCACAACTTCTCCACTCCAAGAAATCCTCAACAAAATGGAGTAGTTGAAAGAAAAAATAGAAATCTCCATAAAATGGCAAGAACTATGTTAAATGAACATAGTCTACCTAAGTATTTTTGGGCCGAAGCTGTAAATATGGCTTGCTACATCATGAATAGGGTTCTAATAAGACCGTTTTTATCAAAAACTCCCTATGAATTATGGAATAACAAAAAACCAAATATTTCTTACTTTAAAGTTTTCGGTTGCAAATACTTCATTTTGAATGAAAAGGGTGCCTTAGGAAAATTTGATGCTAAATCCAATAAAGGCATCTTTCTTGGTTACTCTTCCGTTTCTAAGGCTTTTCATGTTTTTAACAAAAGAACCTTAGTTATAGAAGAATCTATTCATGTAGTTTTTAATGAAATTTCTGATTTAAAGAAAAATAATTTTGATGATGATCTTGGTTTTGATAATTTGAATTTAAATGAACCCCCTCCTCAAAATAGCAACTTGAATGCATCTTCGTCTGAAATTTCCTTGCCCAAGGAATGGAAGTATGTGAATGCTCATCCAAATGAGCTAATTATAGAAGATACATCAAAAGGGGTTTAAACTCGCTCTTCTTTCAAAAATTTTTGCGCCAACGCCGCCTTCCTTTCTCAAATCGAACCTAAATGCATTGACGAGGCCTTAAAAGATGATTTTTGGGTTGTTGCAATGCAAGAGGAATTGAATCAATTTGAGAGGAATGAGGTATGGAAGCTTATTCCTAGACCTAGTGACCATTTAGTCATCGGTACTAAATGGGTCTTTAGAAATAAGCAAGACAAATGCTGTATCGTGGTTAGAAATAAGGCTAGATTAGTTGCCAAAGGTTTCAACCAAGAAGATGGTATCAACTACGAAGAAACCTTCTCTCCTGTGGCAAGATTAGAAGCCATTAGGATGCTCCTTGCCTATGCTAGTAGTAATAATTTTAAACTATTTCAAATGGATGTCAAAAGTGCTTTCTTGAATGATTTTATTTCCGAAGAAGTATATGTTGAACAACCTCCCGGATTTGAAAACTCTCTTCTTCCCAATCATGTATTCAAATTGACTAAGGCTCTCAATGGCTTGAAGCAAGCTCCTAGAGCTTGGTATGAAAGACTTAGTTCCTTTCTTATTTTAAATAATTTTACCAAAAGCAAGGTTGATACTACATTGTTTATCAAATACTTTGAAAATAATTTTCTTATTGTACAAATTTATATTGACGATATTATTTTTGGTTCTTCTGATGAATCGCTATGTGAATCATTTGCCAAATGTATGAGTCATGAATTTGAAATGAGTTTAATGGGTGAATTAACCTTCTTTTTAGGATTACAAATCAAACAACTTAGTGATGGTATATTTCTTAACCAATCTAAATATACATTAGAATTATTAAAACGATTTAACATGGATCATTCAAAAGCAATAAACACCCCTATGAGTACCTCAACTAAGTTAGATATGGATGAAAATAGTGAAAATTTCGATCAAAAAACATATAGGGGAATGATAGGTAGTCTACTCTACCTTACCGCGACTAGACCGGACATCATGTTTAGTGTAGGACTTTATACTAGATTTTAATCTAATCATAAATTATCTCATCTTAAGAGTGTTAAAAGAATATTTAGGTATCTTAAAGGAACTCTAAATTTAGGATTGTGGTATCCAAAATCTGAAAAATTCGATTTAATAGCTTATGCAGATGCCGATTTTGGCAAATGCAGGATAGATAGAAAAAGTACATCTAGTACATGCCAATTTTTAGGACATGCACTTGTTTTTTGGACTTCCAAGAAATAAAATTCAGTTGCACTATCTATGGCGGAAGCCGAATACATTGCTGCAAGTGCATGCTGTGCACAAGTTGTTTAGATGAAAAATACATTAGAAGACTATGGAATTCACTTCAAAAACGTTCTCATAAAATATGATAATACTAGTGCTATATGTCTTACTAAAAATCCAATTCAGCACTCTAGAACTAAGCACATCGATGTTAGGCATCATTTTATACGCGATCATGTCCTTAACAATAATGTTGTTCTAGAATTCATTGACACAAAGCATCAATTAGCAGATATATTTACAAAAGCTTTGAATGAAGACCAATTTGAATTCATTAGAAGGGAATTCTGTATGTTAAATTGTCCCTAAGAATAAGCTTGTTTGAATATATTTTTCAAAAAAAAATATATATGTCTCATCCTTTTCTGATCTTCTATGGATTTGACTTCATCATTCTCCTTCGATTCAAAATGACATATTGAAGTACAACTCATTATCTTAACCTATCTTGAGTCAAACATCTATGAAAAACAAAAGGGGGAAGAAAAGTTTTTTTTTCTTTCTTCCGCAGCACACTAGCGGTGGCACCGCTAGAACCGACCGTAGCACCGCCTGAGCGCTCGGGCGCCAAGCAATGGCACCACTCGGTTTGGCGGTGGCACCGCCCAAGACACCCTTTAAATACCTAAGGGTTAGTGTCGACGGTGACACCGCCCCAAACCCGTGAAGGCCTCCCTCAAACTCTCCCAAAACCCTTCCTAACTCTCATTCTAACCTCTAGAAGTCTTGGAGAGGGATTCTTATTGGTCCAAGCTCTCCATCCTCCAAGAAACACTCCATAAGGTAAAATCTTTCCTTCCTCTTCTTGTTTTACCTACTCATTACAATTTTAAATTTTTTTTCTATCATCTTGTCTAGATAATTGCTCCTAAGAGATCAAAAGGGAAAAGGATTGAAGGAGATTCATAAGACCACGATCTTTTTAGATCCAAAGAAGAGGCCCTTAGGTTTCCAAAATTCGAAACAAGAGGTATCCATAAGGGTAAACACGTTGATCTCGATGAACTAGGAAACTTAGAACCTATTAGGTGGTTCCTTAACTAGAGGCCCTACCTCTCTTACAAATAAATGAACTAATTTATCCTAGGTTAGTTAGGCTCTTTTATGCAAACTTGTGGGTAGATAACGATAGCCTATGTACTTACTTTTTAGGAACACAAATTAGGATTTTTGATAGTACTATCTGTGAACTTATTGGAATCACTGAAAAAGATAGGGGCTGCTATTTGTGAGGTAAATGGGATGTTAATATAATAGGAGCAACTTACACCGAAGCTGTCGAAACTATTTTTGCAAACTCGGACCTCGGAATAATACCCAAGAGTTGCGAACACTTACTACCTTTTAACTCTAAAATTCTTTATCATATCATAATAAACATACTATTCCCTAAGCAATTTCATCTTGATGAAATGAGTCAAATAGAGATAAGCACCATGTATTGGATTATGACCGGTCAACATAACTATTTTGGATACTCAATCCGGCAACACATGCAGGATATTATAGCTAAAGATACTATGTTGCCTTATGGGGGGTTAATCACTAGATTTCTTCTTGCCCATGATATTTGTATCCCACCCGATGAAGAAACAATTCAAAGTGATAGATATAACATCATCAATAAAAATCTACTGAAAAGACTTAGGTGCACATTTAGCAATGGAATATGGGTAAGGCAACCTAGAAGGACCGATCCTATTCCTCCACCAGTAGAACACCTAGAAACACCAATTCTTATGGGAAATGAATCTCCTCCTCCTAGTCCCTTTGGCGCAGCACCTTCAGCTCCTATTTCATCCTCTGAAGGACTCATTATGGCAGAACTGTCTCAGATCAAATTCCAACAAGACCAACTCAAATCACAGTAAGAACAAATTCAACTCCAGCAAATTGAAATTTTGAAGGAACTACGACATATGAATCAAAAAATAGATGTTATGTATCAGTACTATGGATTACCTCCTAAGGATTAATTGATGTATCTTTTTATTCTGTTCTGTTTACTCTTAATAACAAGTTCGAAGCTTGTCATCTTTTGAACAAAAACTGAACCTTCCTTTTAGATGTATGAATGCTAATTTTTTTAAATGAATTCTGGATAATTATTTTTGGCATATTTGAATGATTAATCTTAATGCTGAATTCTTTCTCTAATGATTTTATGATCACAAATTATGTCCTTCGAAGTCTCATCTCCTTTTTGTTGATGACAACATGGGAGAAGTGATGACTAAGTAATGACTTGTACCATTTCGATAGCATGACTTAGTGAAAATATCTTATGCGCATCGATAACATGACTTATATAAATTACAAGAGCTTGTGTAATACAAAGGTCTTATATGCCTTGCAAAATCTTTGAGAATATCACAAGATTGATTGATCATATTGAAAGCATGCCTTACATTTATATCATGAAATTCATGTTGAAAATCTTTATCTCTTGTCGTAGTAAAAATTGTCTCTTATCATTCAACTTGAAAATGATATTCAAGTTTCATATTTATCTATGCTTGAATTCATTGGGATAGAATTCAAGTATTTTATCTTCTCATAATATGGCATAGAGATAGGGGGAGTTATGTTTAACTCCATCAACAATTAATTGTCATCATCAAAAAGGGGGAGATTATTGAATCTCAGATTTTGATGATAACAATCAATTGATGGATTAATTGATCTAATCCATATTATTGAGTTAAGTGTGTAGGATTAACTATGATAACCAGAAAACATAAAGCAAGAATACCGGAGTCAAGTTTGATGGACGTTTAAGAGTCCGAAGAATCGTTGGAGATGCTGCCGGAACCAACCGAGAAGAAATCGGGAACCTGTCAGAATTTTCGGAAGTTCGCCGAAGAAATCGTCGGAGGTTCACGGAGATCACCGAGAAGGCTCGGCTACTCGTTGAAGTCATCACAAGATCGGGAGCTTGCTGGGAGTCCGTCGGAAGAAATCCGAGGGCATATCGGAAGTCCGTCAAAAGTTCGTCGGAAGTTCGTCGGAAAGCTCACCGGAACAAGACTCGACGTTCATGGTTGAAAACTTACTTGGGATTTGTTTTTTAGTTATGTAGTTCACATGTAATTAAGATTAGGATTAAGAGATAATCCTATATCCTGGTTAGGGGCCAACTGGGCCCAAAATTAGGCTTGGTTTGGGCTGAACTTATAGTCCAACCAGTGAATAGAAGGGTCTGGCGGTGGCACCGCTTGGCTGGGCGGTGGCACCGCCCAGCACCCGAGACCAGGTGGTGGCACAGCCACCGACAGGCGATGGCACCGCCTGTACTCTATCAGTGTTAGACATTGACAGGCAGTGGCACCGCCACTACCCGTCAATTCTCAACTGAGAATACACCTTTTGAAAAGCAATAGTTTAAGTTAAGAGCCTTAGAATAGTCTTAGTATGTCTTGTTTTTCATATTGCTTAAGTGTTCACCTTCTCCCATCTTATTGAAAAGAATTGTAAGAGTGTGAACCACTTGTAAAGGTTGTAAGAGGGGTATTGGTCCTTCCCCTATAAGAGATTTGCTAGTGGAAGTTGGAAGCCTCTTCGAAGAAGGCTTCGCAAGTGGATGTAGGTCATTTTGACCGAACCACTTTAAAAACTAATGCATTATCTGGTTTGCATCCTACTCTTGCCATTTACATACTGCAAACTTCTCTACTTAGTTACTACGCTTCCATACGTTTCTAAGTCATTAAGCTTCTAAAATCGGTTTCCATTGATATCGCTATTCATCGTACGAAAGATTTCTCTAAAACAATTGTTTTAATCCGCTGCACTAATTCACCCCCCCTCTTAGTGCTGCTCAGATCGTAACACAAGCAATCACACATCACATGAGCAATTACACCAGATGATCATGGACAACAGCCTAATGTGATCAGGCTCGAGATAATGAATCACTCACATCAAGATTTATGTGTGCAACGATGCATCTTTATACCCAATGATCGTCCATCTCATCCTCGTCGGTTCTGTCAATATCTCGATGCATATATCATGTGTTAGGATCAAGAGCACTAATAGGGGGGGGGGGGTGAATTAGTGCAGCGGAAAACCTTCTACGATTAAAAAACCTGCGTTCGTTCGATAAAAGTGATTTTAGTAAGAAAGTCGATTCGTAAATCACATTAACTTTTGATTAAGCGAGATGCAGCAAAGATATGAATATAGTTTGCAGTTATGGTTCAAATCAGATAGTAGGCGCAAACTGAAATATGATATTCATACAAAAAAACTGATTTACGTCTAAATGCTGATTCGTAAATCACTTGATTAAGCGAGATGGAGTTAAAGCAAGGATATAAAGGCAGTTTGCAGTTATGATAGAAATCAAAACGTAACCGCAAACTAAAATATGATGATCGTACGATAAAACTTATTTACGTCTAAACGCCGATTCAGAAAGTGCAAAGCTTGAAACCCAATCGTATATGCATAGAAAGCAGTAAGCTTTTGAGGAGGTTTGCAGTAAAGATAATATGCTCAAAGTAAATGCAAACCGAGATTTAGAGTGGTTCGGTCAATCTTGACCTACATCCACTTTTGGCTTCCTCCACCGACGAGGTCATCGACGTCCACTAGAGGCCTTCCTTCAATAGGCGAAGGCCAACCACCCTTTTACAGTTTCACTCATTTTGACGGGCTTAGGAGACTGTTAGGATCGAAGCGGCACTAAGAGGGGGGGGGGGGTGAATTAGTGCAGCGGCTTAAAATGTTGGTTTCGACAAATCTTTCGTACGATAAAAATCGGAATCGGAAGTGTTTAACTTGAAAGCATATTCGCAAAGTTGTGCAGTAAATGTAATGAGGAAATAAAGCAAATAAGAGGGTTTGCAGTAATATAAATAGCAGTAATGAAATGCAAACCAGAGATTACGCCGTTTTTAAAGTGGTTCGTTCAAGTGACCTACATCCACTTGCGAGGCCCCTCTTCGATGAGGCTCCCACCTTCCACTAGCAAATCTCTTGAAAGGGAAGGGTAAATACCCCTCTTACAACTCTTTACAAGCGGTTCACTCTCTTACAAATTTTCAGCAAGAAAGAAGGAGGTGAACACTAGCAAAATGAAAACAAGATTAGCTAGGACTTTTCTAAGACCTTTCTCTCAAACACTTGCTGCTCAAAAAGTTGTTCTCTCAGCTGAGATTTGAGGGGTATTTATAGGCCTCAAGAGGATTCAAATTTTGGGCTCCAAAATTTGAATTCTCTTTGGGTTCCCGAATGCTGGAGGTGCCACCGCCCAGCCAAGCGGTGCCACCGCCCAGCGCTCGGGTGCTGGACGGTGCAACCGCCCAGCCAAGGAGGTGTCACCGCCCAGCTCTCGGGTGCTGGGCGGTGCCACCACCTAGCCTAGGCGGTGCCACCGCCTAGGCGAAATCAGCTCACGATTGGGCTCCAAACTTGGCCCAAACCAGTCCGAACTCAGGCTCAATTGGCCCCTACTTGGGTTATAGGATTAACACCTAATTCTAACCCTAATTAATGTGCTAACTATGAATTTAAAGACATTTTCTATGCTATTACAAAGTTTGTAAGTCAAGACTTCTTCCGGCGAGCTTCCGACGAACTTTCGGCGGTCTTCCGATAAACTCTCGGAAACCATTCTACGGACTCCCGGCAAGCTCCTAGACTTCACGATTTGATCTTGGCGAGTTCTGATGAGCTTCTTCGGCAAGCTCCAATCTTTCTCGGCGAGCTCCGCGAACTTCCAACGAACCTTCCGGCGAGCTTCCGAAAAACCCTTCGGCAAGCTCCCTACTCATTCTCGGCTAGTTCCGGCAGCATTCCCGATGAACCTTCGGACTTCCGTCGAACTCTCGAACTCCCAACGAATCCTTCGCGCTTGACTCCAGCACTTTGTTTCGCTTTATGTCTTCATCGTTATCGTAGTTAATCCTGCACACACAAACCAAAACTCTACTCCGATCTAGACAATTATTATAAAGCGAATTGACATTCTGTTGCTCAGCACGTCATTGGTTGGCGCTTCGTCCGATTCTTCGGCGCATCGTCCTCTCTTGCGGCTTGTTGCCCAATCGGCGGTTAACCTCCACAACGCCGATATCCTTGGCGCAATTCTGCTCTTGGCCCGATGCCCAACGTCCGAAGCCTTCTGCCATCCAATATCCTAACGTGATCTCCTCCGGCGCAACGTCAATTCCTCCTGCCTTAATTGTCTAATACTGATCGAGTAGACCTGCATCACTCAAAATACAGTTAAACATAAACATAATTATCAATTGGTTTCCTCATCAAAATACGAGATTCAACAATCTCCCCCTTTTTTATAATGACAACCAATTGATGACGGAGTTAAACTTGACTCCCGGAGTTTAAACAAACTCCCCCTATCAATATGCCATATTGATAGAACCTTGAATTCAAACTGAAATCAAGTCATTGCAATATTCATCATGAATACTTGCAACACATCATCATGAACATATGCATAAAACTTATGCATCACATATCATGTCATCAATATACTTCTCCCCCTTTGTCATCAACAAAAAGGAGAAGTACCACAATCAAATGTTCGTTATATGGGTTCAACTTATTGCATGAAAAACATAATATCAAGTTTTATCATCATGCAATCTAACGATTAAAGATGTGTAAGTTTAGCATGTTTGGTCTTCTTGAGATAGTTATTGATTGATTCTCTTTCGACTATAAGCTAGCAATTTTTATGATATGCAAGTTTTACTACATACAAGCTAGCAAAAAAATTACAAAAGCAAATACAAGATAGCTTTCTTGTGTAAGTTCATGATTCTTACTTCCTATTGCAATGTGCAAGTTGCAAGTTTTGCTTCTTTTGCAATGTGCAAGTTTTCAAATTTTGCATCTTGAGCGAGCAATATTTCTCCCCCTTTGTCATTGTCAAAAAGAAAAAAAGAATATAGTTTTGTAGTTCTTTTTCCTTTTACAACGATTTCAAAATCATGACAAAGGATGAATAATCAAGTTATAAATGTCAAGACAATTTTTCATCATGAATATTTTATCATTGCATGCATCATTATCATAAGTTGAAGTATTACATGCATAATATCATATCATCATTCATAATTACATTAATGTTTCAATATAGCAATTTCTTCTCAGAATGTGTAACTTAGCACTCATTGCTTCTCTTGATATTTGCGAGCTAGCTAGCAAAATTTGCTCCCCCTATGTCATTATCAAATAGAAGGGAATAACAATACAATAGTGTAATTCATTTCCCTTTACTATAATCTTCAAATCATGACAAGGGTCAAGTGTCAATCTTATTTGTGCATCATTATATTTTTAAATTAAAATATACATATTTTCAAAAGCCTTATATTTCATTCATGCATGATATTGAATAAATCGATCGACATTATGAGGATATCATATATGATACTAAAATTTTTAACTATTTATCAATATTTTGATCATGGTACCAAACAATCATCATTTAGAGCATTCATGATACAAAACATTAAATCAACATTTATCATTTTAGTAACAACTCATAGCATTTAAATCATGATTTACATCATATGCAATACATCACATCATAATTAGAAAGCACAAGTATTGCATGCATCATTGCAAATCATAAATGTTTCATGATGGTATAAATTTTGTCAAATTATATCCTACCATGCATGATCAAAACTTCTCCCCGTTTTATCATTGAAAACAAGAAAGAAGTAGGGAAGAGCATAAAAGTGTAAAATATTTCAATCATTTCAAGGCATTTATATCATAGATATAAAGAAATCATATCATCAAAGATAAAACCATTTGAATACTAAAAGACATTAATCATTTTATCAAATCTCTTCCTTTTATAAATAACAAAAATTGTAGGTGTACAAAGAAGAGATTGTGATTAAAAAAGAATCTCAAGTAGTAAATCCAAGAAATCAAGATCATAATTTAAATACAAACTCATTCAAATTCAAATCGTCAAATTCATCAAAATCTCAACATTACTTTCAAGAGATTCAAAATGGTATACATAGATTTATCATAATAATCATCAAGATCAATAAGATAGAGAAAAATAAATTTTCAAGGAAAAAATATTTTTCTCTTTTTAGTTGTTTCAATTCATATGATTTTATTTCATTTATGCCAAATAAAAACATATATCATGTTTAAAACCGAAAGTGTAAGATTTATTACAACAAGGATCAATAAGGCACTTCCATTATAGTAAAAATCAATAATCCGTAAATCGCAAGATTCATCATGCATAATTTTAAAATTTATTAAGCATGATCATTATGCATGACACTAAAACATGGTTTCAAAATGTTTAATATTTTCATTGCACAATTTCATCATTAGGCATCATCATATTTTCAAATTCGAACATGCACAATTTCAAAACTATATCTTTTATTTTTCATGCATGATACAAATAACTCAATCATCAATATTGGCATATCATACATGATATTCAAGCATTCATGATTAATCATTTTGGCAACATGATCATAGCTATTCAAATGATAGTATCTAAATGTCAAAATTCATTACATCCTATCATGCATGATCATTAACTTCTTATTTGAATTTCATGCATTATTTCATTTCATCACATAAGGAATATCAAGAAGAGTTATTGGGTGATGAGATAAATATTTCATGAGTACAAGGAATTGCATAAAAATCATATCATGAAAAGATAATAGAATACACATTTTGTTTTGAAAAATCTCCTCTTAAATAATCAAGGAAAAATCTTAGGAGATCATGATATAGATAAAATTCATTCAATCTTTATTCAAGTATATAAAATTTCTCAATTCATTATGAATCATAAAAAGAATTGTGGTTCCGAAATATCACGATTCATTTAGGAAAATTTTCTCTTTAGTGCACGATAAGAAGAAATATAGCAATGATACCAATCATAATTCATTTGGATAATAGATGCTAAAAAGGAACATTGAGGATACAAGATCTTGATTTTTATAGAGTAAATCTCAAGTTATAAATCTCAAAAAATCAAGATAAAGCTCATTCAAATTCAAATCATCAAATCAAAAATTATTTTCAAGATATTCATAAAAAGATGATAAAATAGATTCATCAAACCAAGAATTTTCAAGAAAAATACTTTTATCTATTTAGTTGTTTCATATAAGTATGCCTTTGTCCTTTTTGTGCCAAAAAATATATATATCATCAATCATTTAGGATCGAAAAATAAATTTCTTCATAACAACCATCAAGATCATTATGTATAACGTTTAAAATCTCATGCATAAAATGGTATTAAAACATTTAATATTTTCATTCCATCATTTTGCTTTTTTTATTGAACATAATTTTGAATGATTCTTATAGATAACTAAAACTTCTTTAGTTTTAGTTTATATGATTGACTTTATCTTAGCATGCTCAAATTTTGTTCATATGTCAAAGCCATACATCATATTTGAAAACCAAAGACAAGGTTCATAAAAAAAAATCATCAAGCCTTCCTTTCAAAAGTTATGCATCGTCATTGAAAATCAATATTGAAATCGTCAAAATACACATTCTTGCTTCTCAATCACATACATAAGATTAATCTTACTAGGTGTATAAGAATTAGATTTATATCTAACATTTTATTGCATTAACATAACACATGTAATTTTTAAGAAAATTAATCCTAAACTAAATTAAAAATAACTCATGAAAGTATTATGTAATTTCGAAATAAATTAGGGGGATTTCGATTACCTCATTGTTGAAAGTGGTTGAGGCGTAGTTTGCTACCTCGCCTTTCTTGATTTTCTCCTCATCTTCGGAAGAGCTCGATTCATCCCAATTGTTATTCTTCTTGCGTTCAAAGCAAGTAGTTCCATTCCTTTTTCTTTTTAATTTTTGTTTCATTTGTAGTTTAAGTTCATCATCACTTGAGCTTATGCTCGAGTGGTCTTCATGTGTTCTATGTCCGAAATCCTTCCTGTCCTTTGGAAGGTTATTCTCGAGTTTCCTTTTTATCACATTGTTCATTTCATAGGTCATTAGAGACCCAATAAGTTCTTCGAGAGGGAATGTTTTAAGGTCCTTGGCCTCTTGAATGGCCGTAACTTTTGGATCCCAACTTTTTGGAAGGGATCTTAAGATTTTAGTGACTAGTTCAAAATTAGAAAAACTTTTACCAAGAGCTTTGAGTCCATTGATGACATCCGTGAAACGGGTGTACATGTCTCCGATGGACTCACTTGGTTTCATCCGGAAAAGTTCGTAAGAATGCACAAGAATATTGATTTTGGACTCTTTCACTCGGCTAGTGCCTTCATGAGTGACCTCTAGAGTTCTCCAAATATCAAAAGCCGAGTCACACATCGAAACGCGATTAAATTCATTTTTGTCAAGTGCACAATATAAGGCATTCATAGCCTTTGCATTTAGAGAAAACATCTTCTTCTCCAAATCATTCCAATGGTTCATTGGGAGAGAAGACATTTCAAATCCATTTTCGACTATGTGCCATAAATTCAAATCCAAAGAAAGTAAGAAAACTCTCATTTGAGTTTTCCAACAAGTGTAGTCCATCCCATTGAAAAAGGGAGGACGAATGAGAGAGTGACCCTCTTGAAAGCCATAAAGAGCCATTTCTATTTAGGTGTTAAACCAAAGTAGAAAACCGTGGCTCTGATACCAATTGTTAGGATCGAAGCGGCACTAAGAGGGGGGGGGTGAATTAGTGCAGCGGCTTAAAATGTTGGTTTCGACAAATCTTTCGTACGATAAAAATCGGAATCGGAAGTGTTTAACATGAAAGCATATTCGCAAAGTTGTGCAGTAAATGTAATGAGGAAATAAAGCAAATAAGAGGGTTTGCAGTAATATAAATAGCAGTAATGAAATGCAAACCAGAGATTACGCCGTTTTTAAAGTGGTTCGGTCAAGTGACCTACATCCACTTGCGAGGACCCTCTTCGATGAGGCTCCCACCTTCCACTAGCAAATCTCTTGAAAGGGAAGGGTAAATACCCCTCTTACAACTCTTTACAAGCGGTTCACTCTCTTACAAATTTTCAGCAAGAAAGAAGGAGGTGAACACTAGCAAAATGAAAACAAGATTAGCTAGGACTTTTCTAAGACCTTTCTCTCAAACACTTGCTGCTCAAAAAGTTGTTCTCTCAGCTGAGATTTGAGGGGTATTTATAGGCCTCAAGAGGATTCAAATTTTGGGCTCCAAAATTTGAATTCACTTTGGGTTCCCAAATGCTGGAGGTGCCACCGCCCAGCCAAGCGGTGCCACCGCCCAGCGCTCGGGTGTTGGACGGTGCAACCGCCCAGCCAAGGAGGTGTCACCGCCCAGCTCTCGGGTGCTGGGCGGTGCCACCGCCTAGGCCAAATCAGCTCACTGGTTGGGCTCCAAACTTAGCCCAAACCAGTCCGAACTCAGGCTCAATTGGCCCCTACTTGGGTTATAGGATTAACACCAAATTCTAACCCTAATTAATGTGCTAACTACGAATTTAAAGACATTTTCTAAGCTATTACAAAGTTTGTAAGTCAAGACTTCTTCCGGCGAGCTTCCGACGAACTTTCGGCGGTCTTCCGATAAACTCTCAGAAACCATTCTGCGGACTCCCGGCAAGCTCCTAGACTTCACGATTTGATCTTGGCGAGTTCCGATGAGCTTCTTCGGCAAGCTCCAATCTTTCTCGGCGAGCTCCGCGAACTTCCAACGAACCTTCCGGCGAGCTTCCGAAAAACCCTTCGGCAAGCTCCCTACTCATTCTCGGCTTGTTCCGGCAGCATTCCCGATGAACCTTCGGACTTCCGTCAAACTCTCGAACTCCCAACGAATCCTTCGCGCTTGACTCCAGCACTTTGTTTCGCTTTATGTCTTCATCGTTATCGTAGTTAATCCTGCACACACAAACCAAAACTCTACTCCGATCTAGACAATTATTATAAAGCGAATTGACTTTCTGTTGCTCGACACGTCATTGGTTGGCGCTTCGTCCGATTCTTCGGCGCATCGTCCTCTCTTAAGGCTTGTTGCCCAATCGGCGGTTAACCTCCACAACGCCGATATCCTTGGCGCAATTCCGCTCTTAGCCCGATGCCCAACGTCCGAAGCCTTCTACCATCCAATATCCTAACGTGATCTCCTCTGGCGCAACGTCAATTCCTCCTGCCTTAATTGTCTAATACTGATCGAGTAGACTTACATCACTCAAAATACAGTTAAACATAAACATAATTATCAATTGATTTTATCATCAAAATACGAGATTCAACAGAGACAACCCTTTCAGAATTTTCTCTCCTCTCTTTAAAGATTTGAACTTGGAAGACAAGAGGGAGAAGAACTTTTGGCCTTTACAACAATTTTGAGCTCTAAAAATCACAGAATAAGATCAGGATTTCGATGTGTTTTTGTGCTCTTTCAATGCCGAAAGGGTGGGGTATTTATAGGCCCCAACCCAATTTGAATTTCGAGATCAAAACTGTCAATTCCCCGAATTTCGGGATCTGGCGGTTGCACCGCCTAACTGAGGCGGTTGCACTGCCTGGCAGAGCTCGAAGACTGAGCCTCTAGGCGGTGCCACCTCTTGTCAGGGGCGGTTGCACCGCCTACCAAAGCTCGAAGACCGAGCTTAGGCGGTGCCACCGCTTGACTGTGGCGGTTGCACATCCTACTAGAGCTCGAAGACCGAGCTCAAGCGGTGCCACCTCCTGTCAGGGGCGATTGCACTGCCCAGTCTCGCTCGGAGACTGAGCCCAGGTGGTGCCACCGCCTGGCTAGGGCGGTTCAACCGCCTGACAGAAATCAAGGTCCGAATGGGTTGATCCATTCGGCCCAATTTGGGGTTTTCAGGGGCCCAATTGCCCCAAGATTAAGTTAATGGGATCACCTCCCATTTCCAACTTAATCATTATGCTAACTACGATATTTTCTAAGACATTAACTGCAACTTGCTCCAGTGCATCAATCGCTTCTTCCGGCGAGCTTCCGGCGAACTTCCATCGATCATCCGTTGAACCCTCGGTGATGCTCCTGCGGACTTTCGGCAAACTCCTGGACTTGCGACAATCCACTTGGCGAGTTCCGACAAGCTTCTTTGGCAAGCTCATGGACTTCACGGATTTGTTCCTGTAGAACCTCCGACGACTGTCCGAACTTCCGTCGAACTCTCGAACTCCCAGCGTGATCATTGTCTTGACTCCGGTGCAACTCTTGCTGTATATCTTACTTTCATCGTAGTTAATCCTGCACACTTATCTCAACATATAGATTAGATAACAAATGACAATTGACTTCATAATCAAAATCCGAGATTCAATAATCTTCCCCTTTTTGATGATGACAATCAATTGATAATGGAGTTAATCTTAACTCCCCCTGTCTATATGCCATACTTGAGATAAGTCATTCTTGAATTCAAAACCTTTGAATTCAAGAGACATATTGATAAGTTAAAATCATTTAAACTTATCAAAACTCCCATCATGATTCCCATCATAATGTATCTCTCTGAAGATGATGTCAAGGCTTGACATTCATTTTTAAATTTTACATTACAAGTTTGATTGATGGTAATAGTAGCAATTCATCATATTGTAAGATATAAACACATAAAACTGCGAAGTAAGATTTTTTGTTTGATATCTTGACATGATACAAACAAGGCATAATGCAAATTATAGCAATCATAGCATCAATTCATATATCTCTTGGTGATGCAAGCATGTCATTAATACTCATATATTTCTCCCCCTTTGTCATCAACAAAAAGCATGATAATTGTGATACCAGGAGAACAATATAAGCGAATTTTGAGCATATGTGTGATGCCTTTACTAGGTTCATGTCATTTTCAATAGTGAGTCAATTATGCAAACATGACATGGAGATATCAATTTTGTTTTTACCCCACATCTCCACCATCTATTTGTGAGTTTACTTTAAATGAAGTTAAAATTGATGAGAGATTAAATCTTGCTTTATTTTCACAAGGATCAAGATATGTATTAGAAATGAATCCTTGTTAGTAAAAACACTATCATTCATATAATCAGGAATCATTTTATTAAATCCATTTCTTTAAAGAGTATTCTTCACATAGGTGTATGAGAGATGTATTTCATATGTCAACAATGATGAGAATTAAACTCGTTATAACATATGCTTTATTAAGTCCGGAAGAGGATAATGTATCGAGAAACTCTGATTTTTAAGAGAATCCGAAAACGAAATGAAGACTTTCATGCATTCGGACGAGACTATGCTGTTGATTTTCAAATATGATCATGAAGACAAAACATGCTTATCATCATGGAAATTTTTATATTCATACACATAATTTCTAACATGTAATTGTGTACAATCATCATAGCAATTAAGTGAAATTGATCAATCAATCAATAAAGTCCGAAAAATAATTTCAACAAGTTTATGTATTCGGACACATCAACATTCCTAATTCTCTTCTTATGAAATCAAATTGTTCTTCACTTAGAGGTTTTGTAAAAATATTAGCTAGTTGATGTTTAGTGTCAATGAACTCTATGATTACATCATGATTAGTAACATGATCTCGTATAAAGTGATGTCTAATATCAATATGTTTTGTTTTTTAGTGTTATATAGGATTCTTTGTTAAACATATTGCACTTGTGTTATCACATTTAATGGGAATATTTTTAAGATGAACTTTATAATCTTCTAAGGCGTTTTTCATCCATACAACTTATGCACAGCATGCACTTGCTGCAATATATTCAGCTTCGGTTGTTGATAGTGCAACCGAGTTTTGTTTCTTAGATGACCAGGAAACAAGAGCATGTCCTAAAAATTGTCATGTTCCTGATGTGCTTTTTCTATCTAGTCTACAGCCAGCAAAGTTCGCATCAGCATAAGCAATTAACTCAAGATTCTCTGATTTTGGGTACCATAATCCTAGATTTGTGGTACCATTAAGATATCTAAGTATTCTTTTAACTACTTTGAGATGAGATATCTTAGGGTTTGATTGAAATCTAGCACAAAGTCCTACACTGAACATGATATTTGGTCTAGTTGCAGTGAGGTAAAGTAAACTTCCTATCATGCCCCTATAAGTTTTTTGATCGAAGCTTTCTCCACTTTTATCAATTTCTAACTTAGTGGAGGTGCTCATAGGAGTGTTAATAGCTTTTGAGCTATTCATATTAAATTTTTTAGTAAATTCATAGCATATTTAGTTTGACTAATAAAGATGTCATTGCTTAGTTGTTTGATTTGTAAGCCTAAGAAGAATATTAATTCTCCCATTAAACTCATTTAGAATTCAAGACTCATAGTTTTAGCAAAAGATTCACAAAGAGATTCATTCGTAGAACCAAAGATAATATCATCAACATAAATCTGAATAATGATAAAATTATTTTCAAAATTCTTGATGAACAATGTAGTATCAACCTTGCCTTTTGTGAAATTATTTTAAATAAGAAAAGAACTAAGTCTCTCATACCAAGCCCTCGGAGCTTGTTTTAAACCATAGAGAGCTTTAGTTAATCTAAACACATGATTAGGGAGGCTATTGTTTTCAAATCCAGGAGGTTATTCAACATAGACTTCTTCGGAAATAAAGCCATTAAGAAAAGCTCTTTTAACATCTATTTGAAACAACTTAAAATTATTACTACTAGCGTAGGCAAGGAGCATCCTTATGGCTTCTAATCGAGCCACAGGAGCGAAGGTTTCTTCATAATCGATACCTTCTTCTTGGTTGTAACCTTTGGCCACTAATCTAGCCTTGTTTCTAACCACGATACCATATTCATCTTGCTTGTTTCTAAAAACCCATTTAGTACCAATAACTAAATGGTCATTTGGCCTAGGAACAAGCTTCCACACCTCATTTCTCTCAAATTGATTTAATTCATCTTGCATTGCGATAATCCATGAATCATCTTTCATGGCTTCGTCAACACATTTGGGTTCAATTTGGGAGAGAAAAGCGGCATTGGCACAAAAATTTTTAAGAGAAGAACGTGTTTGAACCCCCTTTGATGTGTCTCCTAAGATTAGCTCCTTAGGATGAGCATCTACATACTTCCAATCCTTGGGTAAGGATGTTTCGAAAGTGGATGCATCTAAGTTGCTAGTTGGAGATGGGGTTTCATTTAATTTCAAGGAATCAAAATTAACATCATCATCAAAATCGTTTTTCTTGATTTCGGAAATCTCATTGAAAACAACATGAATGGATTCTTCAATAATTAAAGTTCTTTTATTGAAGATACGAAAAGCTTTAGAAACCGAAGAATAACTTGTAAGATGTAAGATGGGGCCTTTTATGAAGGTGGTTGGATTTTGGTGAGGACTTCTCACAAATCCGATTCCACTTTTTTGGGAACGTGACCCTTGTTTGCAAGGATCATGTTCAAAGACTTGCTACCAACCTCGAATTTCTTCAAGGTGTCTTTAAGTAACAAGTTTTCCTTTTGGAGAGTTTCTAGATTATGACATTTTATGCATGAACCTAAACTATCATGATATTCAGTTTTTAACTTATCGAAATTACAAGTAAGACTATCATGCTCCTTTTTTAGCAATTTATATTTTCTACTAATAATCTTGCATTCATCAAATAAGTCATGGAAGGAATTTAATAATTCATCAAATGATAAATCTGCATCTATTAAATTCATTACCTCCTCTCTGATAGCCATTAAGGCATAATGAGCAACTTGCTCGGTGTTGGACTCCTCTTCTTCGGACGCGCTCGAGTCATCCCACGTTGCTTTGAGCGCCTTCTTCTTTGATGTTCTCTTTTTGACTTGGGGACAATCACTTTTGTAGTGTCCCGGCTTTTTGCACTCGTAACAAATAATTTGATCCTTCTTGGGTTCAAGTTTATTTTTTGTGTCATTCTTAAACTTGTTTCTTTTAATGAATTTTTTAAATTTTCTTGTTAGAAGTGCCAAGTCATCGTCATAGTCCTCATCACTTGAGTTTTCTCTCAAGTGGTCTTCTAAAGTTCTGAGTGCCATATCCTTCTTGTTCTTTGGAAGGATGTCTTCTTGCTCTTCATGAGCTTTGCAAGTCATCTCGTAGGTCATTAATGACCCGATTAGTTCTTTAAGAGGGAAGTTGTTGAGATCTTTCGCCTCTTGAATAGCAGTGACTTTAGGATCCCAACTTTTAGGAAGGGATTTTAGAATCTTATTTACGAGCTCAAAATCCAAAAAACTTTTTTCGAGTCCTTTTAGACCGTTGACGACATCCGTGAAACGGGTAAACATATCACCAATAGTCTCACTCGATTTCATCCGGAAAAGTTCGAAAGAATGTATCTAAAGATTGATTTTTAACTCTTTCACTCTACTTGTGCCTTCATGAGTCACTTCGAGTATGTGCCAAATATCAAATGCGGTTTCACAAACGAAACACGGTTGAACTCATTTTTATCAAGTGCACAAAATAAGGCATTCATAGCCTTTGCATTAAGAGCGAAAGCCTTCTTCTCCAATTCATTCCAATCGATCATTGGAAGAGAAGACTTCAAAAATCCATTTTTGACAAGATTCCAAAGTTTAAAATCCATAGAAATAAGAAAGATCCTCATTCGGGTCTTCTAATAGGTGTAGTCCGTCCCATTGAACATGGGTGGACGTGTAATAGAATGACCCTCTTGGTTTTCGACGTATGCCATCTCTCTTAGGTTTTAATCCGTTTGAGAGTTAACCCCGCTCTGATACCAATTGTTAGGATCAAGAGCACTAAGAGGGGGGGGGGGGGGTGAAGTGTAGCATAAAACCTTCTACGATTAAAAAAACTGCGTTCGTTCGATAAAAGTGATTTCAATAAGAAAGTCGATTCGTAAATCACTTTAACTTTTGATTAAGCGAGATGCAACAAAGATATAAATGCAGTTTGCAGTTATGGTTCAAATAAGATAGTAGGCGCAAACTGAAATATGATATTCGTACGAAAAAACTGATTTACGTCTAAATGCTGATTCGTAAATCACTTAATTAAGAGAGATGCAGTTAAAGCAAGGATATAAAGGTAGTTTGCAGTTATGATAGAAATCAAAACATAAACGCAAACTGAAATATGATGATCGTATGATAAAACTGATTTACGTCTAAACGCCGATTCGGAAAGTGGAAAGCTTGAAACCCAATCGTATATGCGCAGAAAGCAGTAAGCTTTTGAGGAGGTTTGTAATTAAGATAATATGCTCAAAGTAAATGCAAACCGAGATTTAGAGTGGTTCGGTCAATCTTGACCTTCATCCACTTTTGGCTTCCTCCACCGACGAGGTCACCGACGTCCACTATAGGCCTTCCTTCAATAGGTGAAGGCCAACCACTCGTTTACAGTTTCACTCCTTTTGACGGGCTTAGGAGACAACCCTTATAAAATTTTCTCTCCTCTCTTTAAAGATCAGAACTTGGAAGAAAAGAGGGAGAAGAACTTTTGGCCTTTACAACAATTTTGAGCTCTAAAAATCACAGAATAAGATTAGGATTTCAGTGTGTTTTTGTGCTCTTTCAGTGCTGAAAGGGTGGGGTATTTATAGGCACCAACCCAGTTTGAATTTCGAGCTCAAAATTGTCAACTCCCGGTATTCTGGGATATGGCGGTTGCACCGCCTGATTGAGGCGGTTGCACTGCCTAGCAGAGCTCGAAGACTGAGCCTCTGGGCAATGCCACCTCCTGTCAGGGGCGGTTGCACCGCCTGCCAGAGCTCGAATACCGAGCTCAAGCGGTGCCACCGCTTAACTGAGGCGGTTGCACCTCCTGCGAGAGCTCGAATACCGAGCTCAAGCGGTGCCACCTCCTGACTAAGGCGGTTTCACCTCCTGCCAGAGCTTGAAGACCGAGCTTAGGCGGTGCCACCTCCTGTCAGGGGCGGTGGCACCGCCCAGTCTCGCTCGGAGACTGAGCCTAGGCGGTGCCACCGCCTGGTTGGGGCGGTTCAACCGCCTATCAGAAATCAGGGTCCGAATGGGTTGATCCATTCGGCCCAATTTGGATTTTTTAGGGGCCCAATTGCCCCAAGATTAAGTTAATGGGATCACCTCCCATTTCCAACTTAATCATTGTGCTAACTATGATATTTCCTAAGACATTTACTACAACTTGCTCCGGTGCGTTAATCGCTTCTTCCGGCGAGCTTCCGGCGAACTTCCGTCGATCATCCGATGAACCCTCGGTGATGCTCCTGCGGACTTCCGGCAAACTCCTGGACTTGCGAAGATCCACTTGGCGAGTTCCAATGAGCTTCTTTGGAAGGCTCATGGACTTCTCAGATTTGTTCTCGCAAAACCTCTGATGACTGTCCAAACTTCCGTCGAACTCTCGAACTCCCAACGTGATCATTGTCTTGACTCCAGCGCAACTCCTGTTGCATATCTTACTTTCATCGTAGTTAATCCTGCACACTTATCTCAACATATATATTAGATAACAAATAACAATTGACTTCATCATCAAAATCCGAGATTCAACATCATGATCATCCGTCTTGGCCTCATGGGTCTCGCTATCGCTTCCACGCTCCTACTGCACCTCCTTATGTGATTACAATTGAATCATAGGCATGCAGGTACCAATAATAATAATAATCATATGTACACACACATCACACGGTCCATGATCATCCGTTCACATTATACATCACATGTAAATATCATTATATATGACTATTAGATAATAATAATAGTCAATTAGACCTTTTAATTAATTAATATTTTTTAAAAATTAGGGACATAGGGAATTTTTTAAATTATGAGGGGTATTTTGATAATTTAGATAAAAGGACAAAGCCTAAAATTTCTTAAATTTTGAGAAGCATAAATGTCTTTTGCCCAAAACCCTTGTTTCCCTTCTTACCTTTCTTGCATTGCAGTCGCCGCCATCCCGCCAGCCCATACAATTTCTACTCGAGTCTTGCTCTAATCAGATTCTCTCGGAGAACTATTTCTTTCTCAATTCGAATGTGTTAGAACCCTTGCAGATTCTAAACTTGGGGTTGATCTCTTTAGGGGATCGGCCTCCTAGGCACTCTATAGGGGTTTCTCCCTCCAAGTTGCTACTCGAAGGCTACAGAAAAGATTCATCTAATGCTTATGAAAAGAGTAGGAATACATGACTATTTATAGGGCTTCTAAACCCTAACTCCTAATAGGACTTCTACTCAAGACTCCTACTTCTAACCAACTCCTAATAGGACTCATACTCAAGACTCCTATTCCTTTACAACTCCTTATTCTTCTCTAAGAAACAACCTCCTAACCCTAGCCGACCTCTTCACCTCTTTAATAGGGGTCGGCTTAGGTAGGTTTTATATGAATGTCCCTCTTAATTAGGACTCTCCTAGCTAGAGTCCTAACAGACCCACCCTCTTCAAATCAGCCTTGTCCTCGAGGCTAACGATTCATGAATTTTGGGAATTTGATCTTCAAGTCATCATAGTTCTCCCAAGTGGCATCTTTTATTGGTAGGTTCACCCACTGTATTAGCACTTTAGTAGTGGGTCATCGTCATCGAGTCACGATTCGTTGATCAATAATGGTACTTAGCTGGGTCTGGAGTTCTCCTTGGATAGTCATATTTGTCGGGTGGCTTTGGGCTGTCTCCAAGCACCTATTTACAACTTATGTCTGGCCATCGATTTGTGGGTGATATGCCATACTCCTTTTCAATTTAGTACCTTGCATATAGATTAACTTTGTCCAAAATCTGCTTGTGAAGATGCAAGTAAAATTTATCATAAGCACAATGCGTCCCTTATAGTGTGATTTTTTTTAGTCCCAATTGTAATGAGCCACGGAGCTTGGTGCTTCCTCCAATTTTTTTATAATCTTACTAGTCTCTGAATCTTCCTGCCATTCCATCTTAATATCCCCAAGGAAGTCACTGGTCGAAAGTGAAACGACCGAAACTTCACCTTGCTCGAATAGTTGCAAAAGCGAATCTGCAAAAATATTCTCTTTCCCCTTTTTGTAAGTTATTTCATAATCAAATCCAAGAAGTTTTGTTACCCATTTTTGCTGCTCAAGGGATGATATCTTTTGCTCCAAAAAGTACTTGAGGCTTTTATGGTCGGTTTTAATTTGAAATCGTCGACCAATCAAGTAGGGACTCCATCTCGTTGCTACGCGCACAATGGCGAGCATCTCCTTATCATATATTGACTTATTTTGATGGGAGGGAGATAATGTCTTCCTAGTGTATGCGAGTGGTCGACCATCTTGCATGAGAATGGCTCCAATTCCGACTCTAGATGCGTCGGCCTCAATAATGAAGGGTCTTTTGAAATCTGGTAGTGTTAGCACCGGCATCGTCGTCATGGCTGCCTTAAGTTTGTTGAAGGAAGCGAAGGCTCTATCCAACCATTGGAAGACATCTTTTTCCAGTAAGGAAGTAAGTGGTGCATTGATCTTTCCATAGTTTTTCATGAACTTACGGTAGTAGTCTGTTAAACCTAGAAAGCCATGTAGTAATTTTATGTTTCTCGGGGTCGGCTAGTTTTTCATTGCTCCAATTTTGAAGGGGTCCACTGCCACACCTTCCTCTGATATGATATGCCCAAGATATTCCACCTTCTATTGAAGAAATGAAAAATTCGTGGTTGTTGTGTGTTCAAAAGGTGGTTTTCCGTATGTCTTCTTCGCACGCTCGTATTTGATGATACCCGGATCAAAGGTCCAGCTTTGTGAAGATTTGTGCTCCCTTTAATCTAGCAATTCATCTACTATTGGAATAAGGTATTTGTCCTTAATAGTTATGCCATTGAGAGCTCGGTAATCAACACATATTCGCCTTGTTCCGTCCTTCTTGCGTACACAAGTAGCACCGATGAAGAGTAGAGGTTGCAACTTGACCGAATAACTCCTATTTCGAGATGTGGATACTGATATCGCTGAGCATTTGCTGAAGATTTTCCTGGAAGAATCATTATACAATGATCATGCCGACGGGTAAGAGGTAGGTTGCGCGGTTCGTCAAATATATTTAAAAATTCAGCAAGCAAAGGAAGTAGATTTGAATCTTCAAATTCTATTGGCTCTCCCTTAGTTTGCTGCTCAAGTTGTACCAAAAAGCCACTATATGCTTTATGCAAAACCTTCTCCATTTGTTGTGTGCAAATCATTGTTATGTCGCCCCCACGTTTCCCGTGCAATATCACCTATTTCTCCTTACTGTAAAATTTCATAATTAGGTTCATAAAATTCCAGAAAATATCACCTAATGTCATCAACCATTTAATTTTAAGCATGGCCTCATGATTGTTAAGAGGGAGAAGGAAGAAATATGTAATTATCTCTTGGTCCTGCACAAATAGTTTCTCTTGTGGGCGCCTACGATCACAATTCAAAATCCGTCCGTTAGTGACCTTAACATCAAACCTGCAGCGATTCTCGATAGTTAATGCTATCCGAACAGCAAGCTTACTATTTAAGAAGTTAGTAGTACTGCCCGTGTCGAAGAGAACAGTGTTCGGTTGTTGTTTGAGAAGGCCTCCAACTTTCATCATTTGCGGGTTTGAGTAGCCGGCTAGTGCGTGTACTGTAACGTCAGTCGGTTGTGGCTCTTCTTCCGAATCTTCTTTATATTCAAGGTTCTTTTCTGAATGTTCAATGACCTCTTCTTCTATTGGTTCAATCATAAGAAGTCTCCCTTTACTACAGCGATGCTCACGGCTCCACGGCTCGTCACAATGCCAACATAACCCGTTTGCATATCGCTCCTGAAGCTCTTCTCCTGTTAACCTCTTTGGTGTAGGGACTTGGTCGACAGTAGGAGGGGCTAAGGGCTTCAATATTATTGGTTGAGGAGTGACCTTAGTCCTCCGAGCTTCATGGTTCAATTGCTCCTTTTAATGTCGTACGAAAGAGATGGCTGCCATAAGCGTATATAGTTGTCGCGCTTTAACTTCTTCTCAGATCTCCTGCTTCAAGCCCTCAATGAAGGTCCTCAATAGCTATTTTTGAGACCAATCATGAGTTTGATTAAATAACCTTTCAAACCTGGTTTGGTACTCCTGAATGGTGGAGGTTTGTCGGATCTTTGCTAGTTGTCCGTCAATATTCTCATAATCGGTTGGTCTGAAGTGAATCAGCAGTCCTTCTTTGAATTGTCGCCATGAAGGGACTCCATAAGTATGTTCAAACCAGTCAAACCACTGTATAGCATCCTCTTCAAGATACATACCTGTAATTTTCACCATAGATACATCCGCAGTTTTGTGGTACCGAAAATATCGCTCCGCGCGCGAGATCCAACCAATCGGGTCTCCTTCTTCCCATCTAGGGAAGTCCACTCTCATGCATAGATAGTTGGGGTCGGTCATAGAGCCTCCCCTCCCTTGGAAGTCATCTCTTTGGGCTTGGTGTGACTGGGCAAAGCTCTCTCCTTGATATGATTTCTTCGGGCTTAGTGGTCGGCCCAATCTGAGTTCGGTAAAGAGCATCCAAATCTTATTCTCCATTCACGCCTCCAAGGCTTCAAATTTAGCGTTGATTGCCTTCTTAGATGCCATAGTATATGCCCCCAAATCTATGATGTTAAGATCTCTCTTTTTTTGTTGGGTTAAAGGCATGTATAGGTTAAGAGAAGTGATGGTTGAAAGGGTTGGTGGATTGGTGGATGTAGGCTGCGGTTTAGGCTTGTTTTGTGGCTGTTTTGGGTACAATTTGAGGGTGTGGTTTGACAGAGTTTTAGGGTTGTGATTAAAAGTTTTGGATCTGTGGTAGATGGTAGCAAAGGTTTGACAGAAATCCGTGGAAGTTGCAGCAAGTATGTGCTATCTTGTAGGAGTAGAATTATCATCGAAGAAACAATGATTTCTCGACGTAATTTTTACCAAAAACTTGAGAGAATTGAGGAGGGAATTGATAGCAAAATCACAGTTTATATGACAGTAAGGATGTCTAATTTAATCAAGAAAATTTCGGCAGTATAACAGTAAGGAAATTGGTGCAAGTTGCGATTGCAGAATTCTCGTCGAAAAATTTCAGTGGTCTACGACGAAAATTTGCAGCAACACAAAATCATTTTTAGAGATGAATTTCTTAGTAGATCAATCTTAGATGGAAGCCAAGATGATCTATAAAATGTATAAGAAATTTCATTAAACAAAGATTGCAAATAGATGGGTTAAGGCAACAATATGCAGCTGAAATTTTCTACAGCATAGATTTTCAAGTGCAGCAGAATGGACATAAAAGATCAGTAGTTTATATTAAGAATTTTTCGATAAAACCAAAGGGAAATCCACTGTTAGGAAGTGTCAAAGATGTCAGAAAAATTTCGTAGAAATTTGGATAGAAAAAGCACAGTAGCAAGATCAAATAGATGGTGCTATGCGGTTGGAATTCTGCAATATATCTTTCATCGTAGAGATGAAAACTTTGTGACGAAAAGTTTATGCAGCAATATAGGAACAATTTTTTTTTTTTGGATTTTTGAATAAGGATAACTAAATTGCAACAACAGTATGGTAGGAAACCAGAACTTGTTGCAATTCACGGGGAGATCAAAGGATGATCCGCGGTGGTGGAGATGATGGCGGAATTCGGTGACGATCTTTTAAGCAATTGTGGGAATTGCTTTGGATGGTTGTGGAGGGTTGATTGATGGCTATGGAAGGGCAGCAAGATGCCAAGAACACTGCTCTGATACTAGGTGTTAAAACCCTTGCAGATTCTAAACTTGGGGTTGATCTCTTTAGGGGATCGACCTCCTTGGAACTCTATAGGGGTTCCTCCCTCCAAGTTGCTGCTCAAAGGCTGCAGAAAAGATTCATCTAATGCTTATGAAAAGAGTAGGAATACATGACTATTTATAGGACTTCTAAACCCTAACTCCTAATAGGACTCCTACTCAAGACTCATACTTTTAATCAACTCCTAATAGGACTCCTACTCAAGACTCCTATTCCTTTACAACTCCTTATTCTTCTCTAAGAAACAACCTCCTAACTCTAGCCGGCCTCTTCACCTCTTTAATAGAGGTCGGCTTAGGTAGGTTTTACATGAATGTCCCTCTTCATTAGGACTCTCCTAGCTAGAGTCCTAACAGAATAACCATGGCCTAGGATTTGTTTGAGCAAGAATACATAGGATATTTCTCTCATGACATCGAGGGTGGATGATCCTCTATCGACACTCAATAGAACTCGTAAGATTGGCTGCCACTCCTAATAACCGATTGTATTAGATTTGGAACTTCTAGGCCTATAAGTCAGGTATCAAAGAGTAGAGTACTTAAAAAGAATATCCTTGGTATCTCAAGTTTAAGGACCAGATATACCACTTAGATGATAGAATCATTGTTTGACAATAAGGCATCATCAACCATCCAGTAATCCGCAAGTGGATTAATCAGTGAACTCATTCTCCAATGAGCACCTCCACTATATCCCTAGTATCCCCCACATAAGCAGCTATGAGACTAGCTGTCTCCATCATGTGGATATGTATATAGTACATCAGTCTATCCGATTATCTCGATATCTCTCTTGAGTAACCTATGACCAGGATTATTTAAGGTTTATATTTAAAGGTGAATCGGTCACATTATCGTGATCTCATCACAATCTAATTCTCATTGCATAGATCCATGGACATCACAATATATATATGCATATATGCAATAAGTAATATAAAGTGATAAAATACCAAATAATATAATTAGCAAAAAGAGTGTGTGTCATATCACACGTGCCATCACTCTCATTATTAGCTCGTAGGGCACTTATGACTAGCAGAGATATCATCAACCAGCCAACATTCCGTAAGCAGATCGATAAGTAAACTCATTCTCCAATGAGTACCTATACTATATCCCTAGTGTCCCCACATAAGCAACTATGAGACTTGCCGTCTCCATTATATAGACGGGTATATAGTATACCAATCTATCTGGTTATCTCGATGCCTCTCTCGAGTAACCTATGACCCAATGTTTTTAAGGTTTATGTTTAACGATAAATCAATCTCATTATCGTAATCTCATTATGATTTGATTCACATGCTCACTTAAATGATTAAAGAAAATAATTTTAAAGTTATTAGGCTTAAACACACCTTTTGGATCCATTAAGATAATCTTCTTAGAAGTGTTATAATTATCTCTCTCTCTCTCACTCTCTCTCTCTCAAATTATTCCCTGCGTAGCATCTACAAAATCCTTTTATGAAGTGAGGTCTAAACTTATAACAATGTATGCCAACTAATCTCGAGGTTGCCTCATACAACTTCGAGAAACTCTCTTTAAACTTTCTAATGATATAAAATATATTTCTGACTATATGTAGGCTCTCAAAACTCAAACCAATTGTTATAGCTAATACATCTCTTGAGGATGAAAAGATCATTTTTCATGTATTAAATGGTCTTGGTTCGGATTAAAAGGAGATCTCTGTTGGGTCCAACCCGAATCTGGGCTTGGATGTCCAATTGGGCTTTTTGAGCCCAAATCAATAATAAAAAAAAAAGAAAAAGTAGGAGAAATGAGGGCAGAGAAAGTGAGAGAGCATCCTAACGATGTTGATCTATAGTTTACCTTCTCTGAGGTACTTTCTTGCGATACCCACTTTGTAAGACCTAAACTTTTCTTTTGATGAGATCCATCCATGTGATGATGATATATTATTCTTGAGCCAAGATATGTGGTCTTGATATTATTGTGATCCTCTTATTATTTTAGAGAAGATTTATTATAAATATGTTATCATTACTATTGATAGTGGAAGTTTGAAGTGGACTACGGTCCTATAGTTTTTCTCGCATTGGATTTTTCATGTTAAAATTTGATCTCACAATGTGATTGATTCATTGTTCTGTTATTTATGCTTTTCTGGTTAATATTTATATTTTGGTAATAAGTTGATATTTTTGATGAGGAACCCATTTTGATACACAAAGAGGAAAAGAATTATTCTACTATAACATGTTTTTTCCAACAAGTGGTATCAAAGCAACAGGTTGTTTGGTTCTAGTTTTTTTCTTGTGTAATTGAAATAGAGTCAGATGGTATGATTAAATTGAACTCATCAAATTATTCAATTTGAAGGTGTATGATAGAAGATTTGCTCTATTACAAAGATTTGTATAAGCCCATCAAGATTAAAGATAAACCTTTTATTATGGACGATGAAGAATGAGAAGTTCAACATAGAAAAGCTATTGCCTATATTAGAAGATGGATGACTATAAATTTGCATGAGCATATTTCTGATGAAATCAGAGCTGATGTTGTATGGCAAAGGTTAGAAATCTCTTTACGAAAAAGACAGTGGGAAATATAATTTCTCTCCTCAGAAGACTTATAAATTTGAAGTATGATGGTAGCATTGTTAAGCACATAAGCCTATTTCAGAGTCTTGCAAACAAGTTGGTTGCTATGAAAATGAATATAGATGATAAGATACAAAGATTATTACTTCTTAGCTCTTTACCAGAAAGTTGAGAAACATATATGGTGATAATTTATAACTCCACGCCAAAGGGGACTCTAACTACAGATATGGTTAAAGATAGTTTGCTAAATGAAGATGTTAGATGGAAAGAATAGGGAGAATCTTCTTCTGGTACATTTGTTACTGAAAAATAAGAAAGATGTGAAAGAAGTCATAGCAAAAATCTACATGATTATAGAGGAAGATCTAAGTCTAGAAGAGATATCAAATATTTTCATTGTAACATGAAAAAAGAATGTAGGTTTTGGAAGTGAGAACAGAATGAAAGGAAGAAAAATTAGAAAGAGACCAATTCAAATGCTGCTGAAGGTGATATCATTATTGTTTGTGATGACGGTTGTGTCAGTCTTGCAACTCAGGATAGTAACTAGGTAATTGACTATAGTATATCATTTTATGTTACTTCTCATGGTGATTTCTTCATATCTTACACTGTTGGTGATTTTGGTAATGTCAGAATGGGAAATAATGGTACATATAAGATTGTGGGTATTGGAGAAATTTGCTTGGAGACCAGTATTGGGAGCAGAATGATACTCAAAGATATAAGGCATATTTCAGATATTCATCTTAACTTGATATCTACAGGCAGACTTGATGATGAGGGTTTTGCATATTATTTTGGTGAAAGTAAATGAAAACTCACTAAAAGTTCTCTAATTGTGGAAAGAGGAAAGAATCTTAACTCTTTTTATGTCATGGAAGCTAAGCTACACAACAAAGGAAAGATTAATGCAATTCAGAAGGGTGAAAGTATAGATCTTTGGCATAAGAGGCTTGGTCATATTAGCGAGAAGGGACTTCAAACTCTTGCTAGAAACCAGCTCTTACCAGAGTTGCAAGGTACATCTCTTAAATCTTATGATCATTGCTTAGTTGAAAAAACACAGAGTTGTTTTTCATACATATCCATTATCTAGAAAATCAAGCGTTATTGATTTGATTCATACTGATATCTGTACTATGCAAACTAGAACTATTGGAGGTACTCTTAGTCATATTAGCGAGAAGGGACTTCAAACTTCTGCTAGAAAGCAGTTCTTACCAGAGTTACAAGGTACATCTCTTAAATTTTATGATCATTGCTTAGTTGAAAAAACACATAGAGTTGTCTTTCATACATATCCATCATCTAGAAAATCAGACGTTATTGATTTGATACATATTGATATCTGTACTATGTAAACTAGAACTCTTGGAGGTGCACTTTATTTTATGACTTTCATTGATGACCATTCTAGAAAAGTTTGGACTTTTGCTTTGAAATCTAAAGACCAAGTACTCGATGTTTTAAAAGAGTTTCATGTTAGTGTTGAAAGAGAAACTAGCAGAAAGTAAAAGTGTGTTCGAGCAGATAATGGTGGCGAGTACAGGGGTCATTTTGAGAATTATTGCAGGTTTCGTGGTATCAGGCTTGAGAAAATAGTTCCTAAAACTCCTCAGCAGCATAGTGTGGTAGAAAGGATGAACAGAACCATTGAAGAAATGATTTGGTATATGCTTTCCCATGCAAGTTATTGAAGTCATTTTGGGGGGAGCCTATGAGAACTACAGTTGACTTGATAAATCTTTCTCCATCAGTTTCTCTAAAAGGTAATGTTCCAAAGAGAGTATGGAAAGGAAAAGATATATCTTATAATCATTTAAGAGTCTTTAGGTATAAAGCATTTATTCATATTCCCAAAGATGAAAGGTCCAAGCTTGATAATATGGCAAAAATATGTATCTTCTTGGGATATGGTCATGAAGAGTTTGGGTACAGATTATGGGATCTAGTGAACAAGAAGATTATTAGAAGCAGAGATGTTGTGTTTCTTGAAGACCAATTGTTTGATGATGGTGATAATATTGAGAAGCCAAAAATCTCTATTTATATTCCTTGGAGTTTGGGTCCAATTCCTTTACTTATAGTTCATGATGATCATGGGGGAGATGAACAAGATGATTGTGGTGAGAATGCCAGTGATGATACTCCTACAATTGATGATGTTGAATCAACTGAATAAGCACCTCCACCACCAGTTGAGGTTCCATTGAGAAGATCTACTAGAGAGCGATAACCATCTACCAAATATCCTCCACATATGTATGTTATGCTTACTGACGAGGGAGAGCCAGAAACTTACTAAGAAAGTATTCTACATGAGCATAAGAATGAGTGGGTTAAAGCCATACAAAAAGAGATGAGATCCTTACTTGAGAACCACATCTATAACTTGGTAAAGTTACCTAAAGAAAAGAAAGCTCTCAAGAATAAATTGTTAAATCTCAGATTTTGATGATGACGTCAATTGTCATTTATTATCTAATCCATATGTTGAGATTGTTAGGATCGAGAGCACTAAGAGGGGGGGGTGAATTAGTGCAGCGGAAAACTTTCTACGATTAAAACGAAACTGCGTTCGAACGATAAAAACAATTTCTATGTTAAAGTCGATTCTAAGCAAGATTAAAGTCAATCTATGTAGACAGTTTGCAGCTATGATGAAAACCAGAATATAAGCGCAAACTGAAATCCGACGTTCGTACAAAGAAACTGATTTACGTCTAAATGCTGATTCGTAAATCACTTGATTAGGCAAGATGCAGTTTAAGCAAGAGTATAAAGACAGTTTGCAGTTATGGTAAAGATCAAAATGTAAACGCAAACTGAAATATGATGATCGTACGAAAAAGCATATTTACGTCTAAACGTTGATTCGGAAAGTGAAAGGATTGAAACCCGATCGTAAAAGCGCAGAAGGCAGTAAGCTTCAGAGGAGGTTTGCAGTAAAGATAATATGCTCAAAGTAAATGCAAACCGAGATTTAGAGTGGTTCGGTCAATCTTGACCTACTCCACTTTTGGCTTCCTCCACCGACGAGGTCACCGACGTCAACTAGTGGCCTTCCTTCAATAGGCGAAGGCCAACCACCCTTTTACAGTTTCACTCCTTTTCACGGGCTTAGGAGACAACTGTTAGGAACCTTTTTCTGAGCTTTTGAATAATGTTTATTGAGTTTGTTTAGTTCAGTTGTTTATTGAGTCGGTTTGGTTCAGTTAGAGTCAAGTAAAGGTTTATTTAATATTTATTTATTATTAGAGTTCAAGTCCTGATGGACTCTAGGTGGAACTCTATAAATAGGGGTGTAATTGCTTCTTTTCGGTAATCTATTAAAAATATTATTCTGTCTTTTGATAAACCCTAGGAGGCCGATCCCCTCGAAGTGATCAAGGAGGGTCGATCCACTCGAAGCGAAAGAAAGAAAGAGAGAAGAAGAAGCACCCCTGCTTCCCCTGCGTCCGGCCAGCCCACCCACCAGCCGTCGCTGCTCTCCGGCCAGCGCCCACCATCGCCCCGGTTCCCGGCCGACGACCACCACCACCACTACAAGGCAACTCTTTCTTCACCGTTGTCGCTGTTTCCCCGGCCAGCGACCTTCGACCACCGCTCGACCTCCTCGCTGCCCCATCTCGTTCCGAAAAAAAAAAAAAAAAAAAAAAAAAAAAAAAAAAAAAAAAAAAAAAAAAAAAAGCACTCGAGAGGAAGAAAAGCCGCAGCGTCCCCTGCTTCCGGCCAGCCCACCCGCCGCTGCTGCTCTCCGGCCAGCGCCCACCATCGCCCCGCTTCCCGTCCGGCGACCACTGCCACCGCTGTTCCCCGGCCAGGAGACGACGCTGCCAGCGTCCATCCCAGCCCTACTGCCGCCGCCCGCCTCCCCTTGCGTCGCAGCGCAGCCGCTCGACCTCTCCTCCTCGGCGATCGTTGGTGACGCTGCTCCCAGCCGCGCCACCACCGCTGCCTCTCCACCGCCGCCCGCCTCCCCTTGGGTCGCAGCCGCAGCCGCCGATTGTCGCCCTCCTCGCGGCGACCGAAACAGGGCAACTCACGGATTGCCCTTGTTCCCAGCCGCGTCACCACCGCTTTTCCCAGCCACATCGCCGCCGCTCGATCACTCGGCCAGCGACCTCTTCTCCTTTCGTCCCCATCTCGCTCGAACGAGAAGGACCGCCGGCACCGCAGCCGTAGCCGCCGGTTGCCGCAGCCCCTCCTTGCAGCGGTTGCAGAAACAGAGCTTCCTCTGTTGCCGCAGCCCCTCGTCGATCGCAGCCACGCCTCGAGCGCCGTCGCCTTCCAGCCGACCCACCACCACTGCCAGCCACCGTGCGGCGACCGCTGCTTGCCTCCCAGCCGCCGCTCCCCCTGGCTCGGGCGAGAACGACCGCCGCCACTCCCCCTTGCTCTGCCCCCTTGTGACCGAGAAACAGGGCAATCCTCTTGCTGCGGCGAACGCCGGTTGCCACCACCGTCGCCACTGCTGCCCAGCCAGCAACGACGCCGCTCGCTGCCCAGCCTGCCACGACTGCTGCTGCCAGCCACCGCAGCCTTCACCTCAACCCCTCGATCTGCACCGTTGCTGCAGCCCCCTTGCTCTGCATCTTTGCCGCAGCCGTCGATTGCCACCACTGCAGCCTCAACCCCGGCTGCTTCAACGCCACCTCCCTCTTGTTCTGCCTCCGCTGCTGTAGTTGTTGGTTGGCATCACCGCAGCCTCAACCTGACTGCTCGGCGATTGCTTCCTTGGGTCACAGCAGTCACAACCGTCGCCTTTCAGCCTCGGCGCTCTCATCTCACACAGTGACAAAAACACAGGGCAGCAACTCTTCCTCCATCGCAACCACCGCAGCGACGAGTCCTTGCCGGCACTGCCCCCAACCACATCACCATCGCTGCCTCCCAGCCCTCAGCAGCAGCGATCCCTCCACGCAGCGACTGCAACAAGCATCGTTGCCTCTCACCAGCGCCTCCTTCCGCAGTGTGACAGAAACAGAGCAACGCTGCCTTCCAACCCCGGCGCTCTCACCCCACGCAGCGATAGAAACAGGGCAGCTACTCTTCCTCCAACGCAGCGACCGCAGCACTGCCCTTGGCGTCCACCTCCTCGGTAACTTCGCATCGACAGTGTTGATGCCCTTGTCCGACACCAAAAACAAGAGTTAAGATTACAGATTTGCAGTCTTACGCAATGGCCACTGATAACTCGATGAAAGCACGAATGGAAGCATTGGAAATCAGAATTGAGAACCGACTGCAAGAAACACTTAATGATTTCAAAAAGAGCCTACCGGAGAGCCTCAGCAAATTTCAACAAAATGGGGGCTCAAGTTCGACGTTGCACGGATCTGAAAATACAGGAAAAGGGCCCCAAGATTGTGACACAAATTACTCACACATGAAGTTGGAATTTCCGAGATGGAAAGACGGAGATCCGACCAATTGGTTCTCTAAGGTAGAAAAGTTTTTCCAATTTCACAGAACCCTAGAAGAATCCAAGGTAGAAGTGGCCTCAATTCAGCTCGAGGGAGATGCACTCCAGTGGTACGATTGGTATGAAACTTTCCACGGAGTTCCTTCGTGGGAGCAGTTCAAAAGAGGGCTTCTTGTTCGCTTTGGCCCATCCGAATATGAGAATGTTGATTGCCAGCTTGCCAAAATTCGTCAGACTTCTATAGTGTTAGAATATCATAGTAGGTTTGAAAGATTGTCAAATCAAGCTCGAGATTGGTCGAACCGACAGCTTCTACATACGTTTATTGAAGGGTTTAATCCGGAGATTCGGTGTGAAGTTAAGGCTCGTCAATCCCGCACTATGATAGCTGCGATCTCATTTGCACATCTATATGAGATAAAAATTAGCAAGGAGTTTGCATTATGATGAAAAATGGAGTATAGAGCACCAATGTAAACAAGGGCAACATCTGATGATTGAGCCAATTAGAGAGGAATCGAAAGCAGAAGAGTTAGACTCCGATTATGAAGGTATAAATTCTAATGAAGATGTTGGACATACCATACATATAATGCATGCATTAGCTGACTACTCTAACCCGCAAACTATAAAAGTTGGCGAAACTCTAGAACATCAGCCTGTTATAGTTTTGATTGATACTGGTAGCACTAACAATTCTATGGACAGTGAGACTGTTGACCGATTGGCCCATCACATTGAAGACTGTGACAGATTTAAAGTAAAGATCATTGATGGATGGATTTTCACTTGTGATAGCAAAGGTTCAAAGATAAAATTGATTATACAGGGCCAGAAGTTTCATGCAACGATTACTACACTGAAAAATCAACTTGTTGCTTACACTCTCAAAAAGTGGAGACCATACTTACTTGATCAACGGGTTGTGATGCGTTAAAGATAGTCTATGGATAAAGTGCTGAAGAGAAGCTCCCTAAGATTGATGCTGCTCAGCCTTGAGGACAAGGCTGATCTGAAGAGGGAGGAACTGTTAGGAACTTTTTTCTGAGCTTTTGAATAATGTTTATTGAGTCTGTTTAGTTCAGTTGTTTATTGAGTCGGTTTGGTTCAGTTAGAGTCAAGTAAAGATTTATTTAATATTTATTTATTATTAGAGTTCAAGTCCTGATGGACTCTAGGTGGAACTCTATAAATAGGGATGTAATTGCTTCTTTTCGATAATCTATGAAAAATATTATTCTGTCTTTTGACAGACCCTAGGAGGCCGATCCCCTCGAAGTGATCAAGGAGGGTCGATCCCCTCGAAGCGATCAAGGAGGGCCGATCCCCTCGAAGAGATCAAGGAGGCCGATCCCCTCGAAGTGATCATTATCATCCCCATTTCTCCCCTTTCTTCGACGATAAGACTTTAGGGTCTTATCAACAACCCTTACAGAATTTTCTCTCCTCTTTACAACTCAGAACTTGGAAGAACAGAGGGAGAAGAACTTTTGGGCTCTACAACAATTTTGAGCTCTAAGAATCACAGAAAAAGATCAAGATTTCGGTGTATGTTTGTGTTCTTTCAGTGCTGAATGGGTGGGGTATTTATAGGCCCCAAGCCAGTTCAAATTTGGAGCTCAAAACTGTCAATTCTCGGAATTCCGGGATCAGGCGGTTGCACCTCCTGACTGGAGCGGTTGCACCGCCTGGCAGAGCCCGAAGACTGAGCCTTTGGGCGGTGCCACCTCCTGTCAGGGGCGGTTGCACCTCCTGCCAGAGCTCGAAGACTAAGCTCAGGCGGTTGCACCGCCTGCCAGAGCTCGAAGACTGAGCCCAAGCGGTGCTACTATTAGAACCCTTGCAGATTCTAAACTTGGGGTTGATCTCTTTAGGGGATCGGCCTCCTTGGAACTCTATAGGGGTTCCTCCCTCCAAGTTGCTGCTCAAAGGCTATAGAAAAGATTCATCTATTGCTTATGAAAAGAGAAGGAATACATGGCTATTTATAGGGCTTCTAAACCTTAACTCCTAATAGGACTCCTACTTAAGACTCTTACTTCTAACCAACTCCTAATAGGACTCCTAGTCAAGACTCCTATTCCCTTACAACTCCTAATTCTTCTCTAAGAAAACCTCCTACATGAATGCCCCTCTCAATTAGGACTCTCCTAGCTAGAGTCCTAACAGAATGTCCCTCTCAATTAGGACTCTCCTAGCTAGAGTCCTAACAGTTTTACATGAATGTCCCTCTCAATTAGGACTCTCCAAGCTAGAGTCCTAACAGACCCGCCCTCTTCAAATCAGCCTTGTTCTCGAGGTTGATGATTCGTGAATTTTGGGAATTTGATCTTCAAGTCGTCATAGTTCTCCCAAGTGGCATCTTCTATTGGTAGGTTCGCCCACTGTATTAGCATTTCATTAGTGGGTCGTCGTCGTCGAGTCACGATCCGTCGATCAATAATGACACTTGGCTGGGTCTGGAGTTCTCTTTGGGTAGTCATATTTGGTGGGTGGCTTTGGGCTGTCTCCAAGCACCTATTTAAAACTTCCGTCTAGCTGTTGGTTTGTGAGTGATATGTCGTACTCTTTTTCAATTTAGTACCCTGCATATGAAATAACTTTGTCCAAAATCTGCTCTTGAAGATGCAAGTAGAATTTGTCACAAGCACAATGTGTCCCTTATAGCATAATTCTTTTGAGTCCCGATTGTAATGAGCCACGGAGCTTGGTGCTTCCTCTAATTTTTTTTGTATCTTACTGGTCTCCGAATCTTCCTGCCATTCCATCTTAATATCCTCAAGGAAGTCGCTGGTTGGAAGTAAAACGATCGAAAATTCAGCTTGCTCAAGTAGCTGCGAAAGCGCATCTACAACAATATTCTCTTTCCGCCTTTTGTAAGTTGTTTCATAATCAAATCCAAGAAGTTTTGTTACCCATTTTTGCTGCTCAGGGGATGATATCTTTCGCTCCAAAAAGTACTTAAGGCTTTTTTGGTCGGTTTTAATTTGAAATCGTCGACCAATCAAGTAGGGTCTCCACCGCGTTGCTGCGCGGACAATGGCGAGCATCTCCTTATCATATGTTGACTTATTTTGATAGGAGGGAGATAATGTCTTGCTAGTGTATGCGAGTGTTCGACCATCTTGCATGAGAATGACTCTAATTCTGACTCTAGATGTGTCGGCCTCAATAATGAAGGGTCGGTTGAAATTTGGTAGTGTTAGCACCGGCGTTGTCGTCATGGCTGCCTTAAGTTTGTCGAAGGCCATGGAGGCTCTGTCCAACCATTGGAGGACATCTTTTTTCAGTAAGGAAGTAAGTGGTGCACTGATCTTTCCATAGTTTTTCACGAACTTGCGGTAGTAGCCTGTTAAACCTAGAAAGCCATATAGCAATTTTATTTTTCTCGGGGTCAGCTAGTTTTGCATTGCTCCAATTTTGAAGGGGTCCACCGTCACACCTTCCTCTGATATGATATGCCCAAGATATCCCAACTTTTGTTGAAGAAAGTAAAAATTTCTAGTGGCCGTTGTGTGTTCGAAAGGCGGTTTTCGGTATGACTTCTTCGTACACTCGTATTTGATAATACCCGGATCAAAGGTCCATCTTTGTGAAGATTTGTGCTCCCTTTCATATAGCAATTCATCTAGTACTGGAATAGAGTATTTATCCTTGATGGTTATGCCATTGAGAGCTCGGTAATCAACGCATATTCGCCTTGTTCCGTCCTTCTTGTGTACAAGTAGTACCGGTGAAGAGTAGAGGTTGCAACTCGGCCGAATAACTCCTGTTTCGAGCATCTCTTTTATAATCCTTTCTATTTCATCCTTCTGGAGATGTAGATACTGATATGGCCAAGTATTTACTGAAGATTTGCTTGGAAGAATCGTTATACAATGATCATGCCGACGGGTAAGAGGTAGGTTGCACGGTTCGTCAAATATATTTGAAAATTCAGCAAGCAAAGGAAGTAGATTTTGATCTTCAAATTCTATTGGCTCTCCCTTAGTTTGCTGCTCAAGTTGTACCAAAAAGCCACTGCATGCTTTATGCAAAACATTCTCCATTTGTTGTGTGCAAATCGTTGTTATGTCGCCCCCACGTTTCCCGTGCAATGTCACATGTTTCTCCTTACTGTAAAATTTCATAATTAGTTTCATAAAATTCCAGAAAATATCACCTAATGTCGTCAACCATTTAATTCTGAGCATGGCCTCATGATTGTTAAGAGGGAGAAGGAAGAAATCTGCAATTATCTCTTGGTCCTTCAGCAATAGTTTCTCCTGCGGGCGCCTACGATCACAATTCAAAATCCATCCGTTGATGACCTTAACATCAAACCTGCAGTGATTCTCGATAGGTAATGCTATCCGAACAACAAGCTTACTATATAGGAAGTTAGTAGTACTGCCCGTGTCGATGAGAATAGTGATCGGTTGTTGTTTGAGAAGGCCTCCAACTTTCATCGTTTGCGGGTTTGAGTAGCTGGCTAGTGCGTGTATTGTAACGTCAGTTGGTTGTGGCTCTTCTTCCGCATCTTCTTCTTCATGTTCAAGGCTCTC
The DNA here is from genome assembly GCF_036884655.1 of Musa acuminata AAA Group. Taxonomy (NCBI): domain Eukaryota; kingdom Viridiplantae; phylum Streptophyta; class Magnoliopsida; order Zingiberales; family Musaceae; genus Musa; species Musa acuminata. The sequence continues at coordinate 29,346,214 of NC_088327.1, forward strand.
TTTTGGATATTCAATGACCTCTTCTTCTATCGATTCAATCATAAGAAGTCCTCCGTTACTACAGCGATGCTCACAGCTCCACGGCTCGTCACAATGCCAACATAACCCCTTCGCATATCGCTCCCGAAGCTCTTCTCCTGTTAACCTCTTTGGTGCAGGGACTTGGTCGACAGTAGGGGGGCTGAGGGCTTCAATATTACTGGTTGAGGAGCGACCCTAGTCCTCCGAGCTTCATGGTTCAATTGCTCCTCTTGATGTCGTGCGAAAGAGATGGCTGCCATAAGCGTATACGGTTGTCGCGCTTTAACTTCTCCTCGGATCTCCGGCTTCAAGCCCTCAATGAAGGTCCACAGTAGCTATTTTTGAGACCAATCATGAGTTTGATTAGATAACATTTCAAACCTGGTTTGGTACTCCTGAATGGTGGAGGTTTGTCGGATCTTTGCTAGTTGTTCGTCAATATTCTTGTAATCGGTTGGTCTAAAGCGAATCAGCAGTCCTTCTTTGAATTGTCGCCATGAAAGGACTCCATAAGTATGTTCAAACCAGTCAAACCACTGTATAGCATCCCCTTCAAGATGTATAGCTGCAATTTTCACCATAGATACATCCGCGGTTTTATGGTACCGAAAATATCGCTCCGCGCGCGAGATCCAACCAATCGGGTCTCCTTCTTCCCATCTAGGGAAGTCCACTCTCATGCATGGATAGTTGGGGTTGGTCATATAGCCTACCCTCCCTTTGAAGTCATCTCTTCGGGCTTGGTGTGATTGGGCAAAGCTCTCTCCTTGATATGATTTTTTCGGGCTTAGTGGTCGGCCCAATCTGAGTTCGGTAAAGAGCGTCCGAATCTTATCCTCCATTCGTGCCTCCAAGGCTTCGAATTTAGCATTGATTGCCTCTTTAGATGCCATAGTATATGGCCCCAAATCAATGATGTTAAGATATCTCTTTTGCTGTTGGGTTAAAGGCATGTATAGGTTGAGAGAAGTGATGGTCGAAAGTGTTGGTGGATTGGTGGATGTAGGTTGCGGTTTAGGCTTGTTTTGTGGCTATTTTGGGTGCAGTTTGAGGGTGTGGTTTGGTAGAGTTTTAGGGCTGTGGATGAAAGTTTTGGATCTATGGTAGATGGTAGCAAAGGTTTGACAGAAATCCGTGGAAGTTGCAGCAAGTATGTGCTGTCTTGTAAGAGTAGAATTGTCGTCGAAGAAACAACGGTTTCTCGACGTAATTTCCACCAAAAACTTGAGAGAATTGAGGAGGGAATTGATAGCAAAATCACAGTTTATATGACAGCAAGGATATCTAATTTAATCAAGAAAATTTTGGCAGTATAACATCAAGGAAATTGGTGCAAGTTGCAATTGCAGAATTGTCGTCGAAAAATTTCAGCCGGTTACGATGAAAATTTGCAGCAACATAAAATCGTTTTTAGAGATGAATTTCTTAATAGATCAATCTTAGATGGAAGCCAAGATGATCTATGAAGTGTATAAGAAATTTCATTCAAAAAAGATTACAAATAGATGGGTTAAGGCAACGATATGCAGCTGAAATTTTCTGCAGCATAGATTTTCAAGGTCAGCAGATTGGACATAAAAGATCAGTAGTTTATATTGAGAATTTTTTGATGAAACCAAAGGAAAATATACTGTTAGGAAGTGTCAAAGATGTCATAAAAATTTCGTAGAAATTTGGATAGAAAAAGCACAGTAGCAAGATCAAACAAATGGTGCTATGCGGCTTGAATTCTGCAATTCAAGTGCAGCAGATTGGATATAAAAGATCAGTAGTTTATATTGAGAATTTTTTGATGAAACTAAAGGGAAATCTACTGTTAGGAAGTGTCAAAGATCTCATAAAAATTTTGTAGAAATTTGGATAGAAAAAGCACAGTAGCAAGATCAAACAGATGGTGCTATGCGGTTGGAATTCTGCAATGTATCTTTCGTCGTAGAGATGAAAACTTTGTGACGAAAAGTTTATGCAGCAATATAGGAACGATTTTTTTTTTTTGGATTTTCGAATAAGGATAACTAAATTGCAGCAGCAGTAAGGTAGGAAACCAGAACCTGTTGCAATTCACGGGGAGATCAAAGGATGATCCGCGGTGGTGGAGATGATGGCAGAATTCGGTGATGATCGTTTAAGCAATTGTGGGAATTGCTTTGGATGGTTGTAGAGGGTTGATGGATGGCTGTGGAAGGGCAGCGAGACGCCAAGAACGCTGCTCTGATACCAGGTGTGAGAACCCTTGCAGATTCTAAACTTGGGGTTGATCTCTTTAGGGGATCGGCCTCCTTGGAACTCTATAGGGGTTCCTCCCTCCAAGTTGTTACTCAAAGGCTGCAGAAAAGATTCATCTATTGCTTATGAAAAGAGAAGGAATACATGGCTATTTATAGGGCTTCTAAACCTTAACTCCTAATAGGACTCCTACTTAAGACTCTTACTTCTAACTAACTCCTAATAGGACTCCTAGTCAAGACTCCTATTCCCTTACAACTCCTAATTCTTCTCTAAGAAAACCTCCTACATGAATGCCCCTCTCAATTAGGACTCTCCTAGCTAGAGTCCTAATAGAATGTCCCTCTCAATTAGGACTCTCCTAGATAGAGTCCTAATAGTTTTACATGAATGTCCCTCTCAATTAGGACTCTCCAAGCTAGAGTCCTAATAGCTACCTCCTGGCTGGGGCGGTTGCACCGCCCAGTCTCGCTCGGAGACTACCTCCTTGGCGGTGCTACCTCCTATCCTGGCGGTGCTACCTCCTAGCACTATTTCAGGTCCGAATGGGTTGATTCATTCGGCCCAATTTGGGTCTTTCAGGGGCCCGATTGCCCCAAGATTAAGTTAATGGGATCACCTCCCATTTCTAACTTAATCATTGTGCTAACTACGATTATTTCCTAAGACATTTACTGCAACTTGCTCCGGTACGTCAATCGCTTCTTCCGGCGAGCTTCCGGCGAACTTCCGTCGATCATCCGATGAACCCTCGGTGATTCTCCTGCGGACTTCCGGCAAACTCCTGGACTTGCGACGATCCACTTGGCGAGTTTCGATGAGCTTCTTTGGCAAGCTTATGGACTTCTCAGATTTGTTTCCACAGAACCTCCGACGATTGTCCTAACTTCCGTCGAGCTCTCGAACTCCCAACGTGATCATTGTCTTGACTCCAGCGTAACTCCTGCTGCATGTCTTACTTTCATCGTAGTTAATCCTGCACATGTAAACAAAACTTCGATCGAGACAATTAATCATAAGCAATTAACCAAGTTGTCCGGCATGTCATTGGTCCCTCGACGCTTCGACCGATTCTTCGGCGCATCGTCCTTTCCTGCGGCCTATTGCCCAATCGGCTAGTTGGCTCTGCAACTCCGATATCCTTGGCACAATACCCGCTCTTCTTGGCCCGATGCCCGAGTCCACGGCCCGAAGCCTTCTGTCGATACGTCGACCGATCCACCGGCCCGACGTCCAATCTTTTGACATGTTCCTCCGGCACAACATGATTTTCCTACTTTAATTGTCTCATCCTGATCGAGGCATCCTGCGTCACTCAAAACGCAGATTAAATCATAAACATATATCAAGTAGTTTCATCATCAAAATACGAGATTCAACAATCTCCCCCTTTTTGATGATGACAACCACTTGATGACGGAGTTAAACTCAACTCCCGGAGTTTAAACAAACTCCCCCTATCAATATGCCATATTGATAGAATCTTGAATTCAAACTGAATTCAAGTCATTGCAATATTCATCATGAATAGTTGCAACACGTCATAATGAACTTATGCATAAACTTATGCATAACATGTCATGTCATCAATATACTTCTCTCCCTTTGTCATCAACAAAAAAGAGAAGTACCACAATCAAGTGTTTGTGATATTGGTTCAACTCATTGCATGAAAAAACATAATATCAAGTTTTATCATCATGCAGTTTTGAAGCCAGAAAATTTAGCAAATGTTACATCATGCTTAGAACATTCAAGCTATCAAGTTTTAGACATGCAAGTTTTACAGCATACAAGATAGCACTTTTATAACATGCAAGCTAGCAATGTTGCAACATTTTAGAACTTGCAAACTAGCAATTTAGAGATGTTCAAGAAGGCAACTCTTGCTTCTTGAAATATGCAAGTTGCAAGATAGCAAATTTTTACGATATGCAAGTTTTGCTTCTTTAGATAGGCAAGATAGCACTTTTACAATTTTTGTTTGGCAAGCTTGTGATGTTCAAAATAACAAGCTCTTTCTTCTCTTTTGAGAAGTGTCATTTTTGCTTTCTTTGCAAAGTGTAAGCTAGCAAAATGCCAAACTAGCAAGAGATAATGTTTTACATGAGGCAAGCAAACAATTTGGCAAGTGTTACATTTGCATCTTCTCTTTAGATGTGCAAGAAAATAAACAAGTTTTTGCATTTTCTTGACATTTCAAGCTAGCAATTATCGGTGATGTTCAAGATAGCAATTTCTTCTCTTTTGTAATTTTTGCCTTTTTCTTGAATTGTTCTAGCAATCTATCTCCCCCTTTGTCATTGTCAAAAAGAAGGGAAAAACCCTTTACATCAATTTCTAAATCATGACAAAGGTAAGTAATCATTCTTATTTGTGCATCATTATAGTTTCAATGCACAAATTCATTAATATTACATTTCATTTTTTTTTTATGCACGATACCGAAAAATCAATCATCATCATGAGCATATCAAACATGATATTCAAGCATTCATGATATATCATTTTGGCAACATGATCATAGATATTCAAACGATGGTATCTAAATGTCAGAATTCATTACATCCTATTATGCATGATCATTAACTCCTCATTTGTATTTCATGCATTATTTCATTTCATCTCATAAGGAATATCAAGAAGAGTTATTGGATGATGAGATCAATATTTTATGAATACACGGAATTGTATAAAAATCATATCATAAGTGTTTCATGTATTCATATTATCACATGAAGCATATTATCATTTTTAAGATTCATAACATGAATAACGTTATTACTATTTCATCAAAATCAATTTCGAGATTCACACAATATCATGAAATCATTAATCTCGATAAGATGGGAAAAGCATTTTCTTTTTAAATGATTCTTTTAACACATCATAAAAAAAACTCATTCATAATTCAAGTGATTTACAAGATATCATAAATGAATTTATCACTTGTATTTCATCAAAATCGAGAACTCTAGAGATAGAAAATGATTGAAGCATTTAACATGATTGAAGCATGATTCATATTTAAAGTGTATCTTATGTCGTAAATACGAATCAAGCATTTGTCAAATCTGAAATCATCCTCAAAATTACATTCAATAAATTCATATATGACAAGCATAGATTTATTGAAAAATCAATAAGATAGAGGATTACATTTCAACTGTTCATCAATTGTAGCATTTCATCACATGGTAAGATATCAATGCGTAAAATTACGATACAAGTTCTTGATATCTTAACGCATGATGCAAACATGGCATAATGCAAATTTGGCAATCATAGCATCAATTCATATAAGCATTGCAAATATGGCAATCATATCAATTCATATATCTCTTGATGATGCAAGCATGGGATAATCATAGCATAGTGTTTATAGCATCAATTCATATATTTCTTCCCTTTTTTAAGTGTTTCATCTTAAGTGATCGATTTCATGTTAGCATGTCTTTTCATTTATGTCAAATGAAAACATGCATCAATTTTTAAAGCCACTGTTATTATCATGAAAACCGATAATCCATAATTATCATCATACATAATTTCAAAAATATATACTCATAACTTCAAATTAAACATGATTTAATATACTCAAAATCAAGAAATAACAATGGACATCAACATGACACACATTATTACTTCTTAACCATGATTTCATATTTTCAATCAAAATCATTTTGTTTGTTTATCATAAAATATGCAATATTATCATTTTCGAAATTACTAGCATGATCATAATATAATTTTTTTTTTAAACATTAATTTTAAACTAAAAAAGAAAATACATCATGAAAGCATCAAGTAATTTCAAAATAAATTAGGGGGATTTCGATTACCTCATCATTGAAAGTGGTTAAGGCGTAGTTTGCCACCTCGCCTTTCTTGATTTTCTTCTCGGTTGCCTTCCTCTTCTTTGGCCTCTTCCTTCGATCAAGTTCATTGTCTATTTTAAATTTTTGTTTAATAAACTTATTAAGATTTAGTGTTCGAAGTTCAAGTTCATCATCGTCCTCATCACTTGAGTCATCGCTCAAGTGGTATTCATTTGTCCGGAGTTCCAAATCCTTCCTGTTTTTTGGAAGGTGGTTCTCAAGTTCTTCACGTGCATTGCACGTCATTTCATATGTGATCAAGGAACCAATTAGTTCGTCAAGTGGAAATTGGTTCAAGTTTTTCGATTCTTGAATAACAGTTACTTTTGAATCCCAAGGTTTAGAAAGTGAGCGCAAAATCTTGTTTACGAGTTCAAAATCCGAAAAACATTTTCCAAGAGCTCTTAAACTATTGATGACATCCGTGAAACGGGTGTACATGTCGCCTATAGTCTCGCTTGGTTGCATTCGAAAAAGCTCAAAATCATGCAATAAAATGTTAACTTTCGAGTCTTTGACTCTACTAGTTCCCTTGTGTGTGATTTCAAGTGTTCGCCAAATGTCAAAAGCCGTTTCGCACGTAGAAATCCGATTGAACTCATTTTTGTCTAAAGCGCAAAATAAGGCATTCATAGCCTTCGCGTTTAAAGAAAAATACTTTTTCTCCAAATCCGACCATTCGTTCATCGGTTTAGAGGGAAGTTGAAAATCGTTTTCAACGATATTCCATAAATCCAAATTCATAGAAGTCAAGAAAACTCTCATTCGAGTTTTCCAATAAGTGTAGTCCAATCCATTAAACAACGGTGGACGAAAAACCGATAAACCCTCTTGAAAGCCATGAAGAGCCATTTCTCTCGGGTGTAAATCCGAAATGAGAAATACCGGGCTCTGATACCAATTGTTAGGATCGAGAGCACTAAGAGGGGGGGGGGTGAATTAATGCAGCGGAAAACTTTCTGCGATTAAAACGAAACTGCGTTCGAATGATAAAAATAATTTCTGTGTGAAAGTCGATTCTAAGCAAGATTAAAGTCAATCTATGCAGGCAGTTTGCAGCTATGATGAAAACCAGAATATAAGCGTAAACTGAAATCCGACGTTCGAACGAAGAAACTGATTTACGTCTAAATGCTGATTCGTAAATCACTTGATTAGGCAAGATGCAGTTTAAGCAAGAGTATAAAGGCAATTTGCAGTTATGGTAAAGATCAAAACGTAAACGTAAACTGAAATATGATGATCGTATGAAAAAGCAGATTTACGTCTAAACGCTGATTCGAAAAATCCGATCGTAAAAGCGCAGAAGGCAGTAAGCTTCAGAGGAGGTTTGCAGTAAAGATAATATGCTCAAAGTAAACGCAAACCGAGATTTAGAGTGGTTCGGTCAATCTTGACCTACTCCACTTTTGGCTTCCTCCACCGACGAGGTCACCGACGTCAACTAGAGGCTTTCCTTCAATAGGCGAAGGCCAACCACCCTTTTACAGTTTCACTCCTTTTGACGGGCTTAGGAGACAACCCTTACAGAATTTTCTCTCCTCTCTTTACAACTCAGAACTTGGAAGAATAGAGGGAGAAGAACTTTTGGCCTCTACAACAATTTTGAGCTATAAGAATCACAGAAAAAGATCAAGATTTCGGTGTATGTCTGTGTTCTTTCAGTGCTGAATGGGTGGGGTATTTATAGGCCCCAACCCAGTTCAAATTTGGAGCTCAAAACTGTCAATTCCCAGAATTCTAGGATCAGGCGGTTGCACCTCCTGACTGGAGCGGTTGCACCGCCTGGCAGAGCTCGAAGACTGAGCCTCTGGGCGGTGCCACCTCCTGTCAGGGGCGGTTGCACCTCCTGCTAGAGCTCGAAGACTGAGCTAAGGCGGTTGCACCTCCTGACTGAGGCGGTTGCACCGCCTACCAGAGCTTGAAGACTGAGCTCAGGCGGTGCCACCTCTTGTCAGGGGCGGTTGCACCGCCCAGTCTCGCTCAGAGACTGAGCCCAGGCGGTGCTACCTCCTAGCTGGGGCGGTTGCACCGCCCAATCTCGCTCAGAGACTGCCTCCTGGGCGGTGCTACCTCCTACCCTGGCGGTGCTACCTCCTAGCACTATTTCAGGTCCGAATGAGTTGATTCATTCGGCCCAATTTGGGTCTTTCAGGGGCCCGATTGCCCCAAGATTAAGTTAATGGGATCACCTCCCATTTCTAACTTAATCATTGTGCTAACTACATTTGTTTCCTAAGACATTTACTGCAACTTGCTCCGGTACGTCAATCGCTTCTTCCGGCGAGCTTCCGGCGAACTTCCGTCGATCATCCGATGAACCCTCGGTGATTCTCCTGCGGACTTCCGGCAAACTCCTGGACTTGCGACGATCCACTTGGCGAGTTCCGACGAGCTTCTTTGGCAAGCTTATGGACTTCTCGGATTTGTTCCCGCAGAACCTCCGACGACTGTCCTAACTTCCGTCGAGCTCTCGAACTCCCAACGAGATCATTGTCTTGACTCCGGCGCAACTCCTGCTGCATGTTTTACTTTCATCGTAGTTAATCCTGCACATGTAAACAAAACTTTGATCGAGACAATTAATCCTAAGCAATTAACCAAGTTGTCCGGTATGTCATTGGTCCCTCGACGCTTCGTCCGATTCTTCGGCGCATCGTCCTTTCCTGCGGCCTATTGCCCAATCGGCCAGTTGGCTCCGCAACTCCGATATCCTTGGCACAATACCCGCTCTTCTTGGCCCGATGCCCGGGTCCACGGCCCGAAGCCTTCTGTCGATACGTCGACCGATCCACCGGCCCGACGTCCAATCTTCTGACATGTTCCTCCGGCACAACATGATTTTCCTACTTTAATTGTCTCATCCTGATCGAGGCATCCTGCGTCACTCAAAACGCAGATTAAATCAAAAACATATATCAAGTAGTTTCATCATCAAAATACGAGATTCAACGGAGATAAGTGTGTAGGATTAACTACAATGAAAGTAAAACATACAGCAGGAGTTATGCCGGAGTCAAGACTATGATCACATTGGGAGTTCGAGAGTTCGACGGAAGTCCAGACAGTCGTCGGAGGTTCTGCGGGAACAAATATGAGAAGTCCAAGAGCTTGCCAAAGAAGCTCGTCCGAACTCGCCAAGTGGATCATCGCGATTCCAGGAGTTTTCCGGAAGTCCGTAGGAGAATCACTAAGGGTTCATCGGATGATCGACGAAAACCCGCCGGAAGCTCGTCGGAAGAAGCGATTGACGCACCAGAGCAAGTTGCAGTAAATGTCTTAAGAAATTCATAGTTAGCATGATGATTAAGTTAAAAATGGGAGGTGATCCCATTAAATTAATCTTGGGACAATTGGGCCCTTGGTAGACCCAAATTGGGCTGAATGGATCAGCCCATTCGGACCCAGATTACTTGGCCAGAGGTGGCACCGCTTGGATCGACGATGGCACTGCCTAGGGCTCAATCTCCGAGCTCTGGCTGGGTGGTGCAACCGCCTCTTATAGAGGTGCCACCTCCCTAGTCAGGTGGTGGCACTGGGTTGGAGCCTATAAATACCCCACCCTTTCAGCAATGAAAGGGCAACAAAAACACTGAAATCCTGATTTTATTCTGTGATTTTTAGAGCTCAAAAGTGTTGTAAAGGCCAAAAGTTCTTCTCCCTCTTTTCTTCCAAGTTCGGATCTTTCAAGAGAGGAGATAAAATTCTGTAAGGGTTGTCTCCTAAGCCTGTCAAAAGGAGTGAAACTGTAAAAGGGTGGTTGGCCTTCGCCTATTGAAGGAAGGCCTCTAGTGGACGTCGGTGACCTCATCGGTGGAGGAAGCCAAAAGTGGTTGTAGGTCAAGATTGACCGAACCACTCTAAAATTGCGGTGCACTCTAGTTTCCATTTACTTTGAGCATTTTATCTTTACTGCAAACCTCCTCAATAGCTTACTGCCTTCTGCACATTTACGTTCATGTTTCAAAGTTCAGTATTTTCCGAATCGGTGTTTAGACGTAAATCAGTTTTATCGTACGAATATCATATTTCAGTTTGCGCTTGCATTCTGATTTCCATCATAACTGCAAACGACCTTTATAGATTCGCTTTAACTGCATCTTGCTTGATCACAAGTTAAAGTGATTTATGAATCGGCTTTTCTACCGAAATCACTATTATCATACGAACGCAATTTTAATTGTCGAAAGTTTTCCGCTGCACTAACTCACCCCCCCCCACTTAGTGCTCTTGATCCTAACAATTGGTATCAGAGTGCCATTCTAATACACGTCCACCCATGTTCAATGGGACGCACTACAGCTATTAGAAGACCCGAATGAGGATCTTCCTTATTTCAATGGATTTTGAACTTTGGAATCTTGTTGAAAATGGATTTTCGAAGTCTTCTCTTCCAATGATCGATTGGAATGAATTGGAGAAGAAGACTTTCGCTCTTAATGCAAAGGCTATGAATGCCTTATTTTGTGTGCTTGATAAAAATGAGTTTAATCATGTTTCGGTTTATGAAACCGCATTTGATATTTGGCATACACTCAAAGTGACTCACGAAGGCACAAGTAGAGTGAAAGAGTCAAAAATCAATCTTTTGATACACTCTTTCGAACTTTTCTGAATGAAACCGAGCGAGACTATTGGCGACATGTACACCTATTTCACGGATGTCGTCAATGGTCTAAAAGGACTCGGCAAAAGTTTTTCGGATTTTGAGCTCGTAAATAAGATTCTAAGATCCATTCCTAAGAGTTGGGACCCTAAAGTCACTGCTATTCAAGAGGCTAAATATTTAAACAACTTTCCTCTTGAAGAACTAATCGGGTCATTAATGACCTATGAAATGACATGCAAGGCTCATGAAGAGCAAGAAGACATCCTTCCAAAGAATAGGAAGGATATGACACTTAGAACTTTAGATGACCACTTAAGAGAAAACTCAAGTGATGAGGACTGTGACGATGACTTGGCACTTCTAACAAGGAAATTCAAAAAAATCATTAAGAGAAAGAAGTTTAAAAATGACACAAAAAATAAACTTGAACCCAAAAAGGACCAAGTTTTTTGCTACAAGTGCAAAAAGCCGGGACACTACAAAAGTGATAGTCCCCAAGCCAAGAAGCGAACATCAAAGAAGAAGGCGCTCAAAGCAACATGGGATGACTCGAGCGAGTCCGAAGAAGAGGAGTCCAACACCAAGAAAGTTGCTTATTACGCCTTAATGGCCATCAGAGAGGAGGTAACAAATTTAATTGATGCAGATTTATCATTTGATGAATTATTAAATGCCTTCCAAGACTTATTTGATAAATGCAAGATTATTAGTAGAAAATATAAATTGCTAAAAAAGGAGCATGCTAGTATTACTTGTAATTTCGATAAGTTAAAAACTGAATATCATGATAGTTTAGGTTCTTGTATAAAATGCCATGATCTAGAAACTATCCAAAAGGAAAACTTGCTACTTAAGGACACCTTGAAGAAATTCGAGATTGGTAGCAAGTCTTTGAACATGATCCTTACAAACAAGGGTCACGTTCCCAAAAGAAGTGGAATCGGATTTATGAGAAATCCTCACCAAAATCCAACCACTTTCATAAAAGGCCTCATCCTACATGTTCGACACCAAAGCAAATGCAACTTTTGTTGCAAACATGGACACAAAACGCATTATTATCCATTCAAGAAAATTAGTCCAAACAAATTAATTTGGGTTCCTAAAGGAACCATGATAAACTCTATGCAACATGATAAACAATATAGATCAGTTTTTCAGGCACCTAAAAGTAAATGGGTACCTAAAAATTATCCTTTCTTATAGAGACATACACCATCACAAGCTAGGAGCAAGAGATGGTACCTTGATAGTGGATGCTCAAGGCATATGACCGGAGATCCATCTCAATTCTCTAAGCTCACTAGCATAGACGAAGGCTATATCACCTTCGGAGACAACAACAAGGGTAAAATCATTGGCAAAGGAACCATAGGTAACAAATCCAACTTCTTTATTGAAGATGTTCTGTTAGTTGATGGTTTAAAACATAACCTCTTGAGCATTAGTCAATTGTGTGATAAAGGATACATTGTCAAATTTGAATCTAATGCTTGCATCATTGAAAAACCACACAACAACACATCCATGATTGCATTAAAACAAAATAACGTATACACCATTGACATCAATGATCTATGTAATGAAATGCGTTTCTTGGTTTTAAATGAGGATGCTTGGCTATGGCATAGAAGATTAGGTCACGCTAGCATGAAACTAATCACTCAAATATCATCCAAAGAACTTGTAAGAAGAATTCCTCATATCAAGTTCATTAAAGATAATGTATGTGATTCTTGTCAATTAGGTAAACAATTTAAGGGTAGTTTCAAATCTAAGAATCAAATGAGCACCTATAGACCCTTGCAATTGATCCACATGGACTTGTTTAGACCAATCTCTACATCAAGCCTAGGAGATAGCAAATACGTCTTCGTCATTGTAGATGACTATAGCAGATATACATGGACTTACTTCTTAAAACACAAAAATAAGTGCTTTAGATATTTTAACAAGTTTTGTAAACTTGTTCAAAATGAAAAGGGTTCTATGATTTCATCAATTAGAAGTGATTACGATGGTGAATTTCAAAACTGTGATTTCCAAGAATTTTGTGAACTTAATGGATACAACCACAACTTCTCTACTCTAAGAAATCCTCAACAAAATGGAGTAGTAGAAAGAAAAAATAAAAACTTACAAGAAATGACGAACTATGTTGAATGAACATAGCCTACCCAAATATTTTTGGGCCGAAGCCGTAAACACTGCATGTTATATTTTGAATAGAGTTCTAGTAAGACCCCTACTCACCAAAACTCCCTATGAGTTGTGGAACAACAGAAAACCCAATGTTTCATATTTTAAAGTTTTTGGGAATAAGTGTTTTATATTGAATGAAAAGATGCCTTAGGAAAATTTGATGCTAAATCTGATGAAAGAATTTTTCTTGGTTATTTATCGATTTCTAAAGCATTTCGTATCTTCAAAAAAAGAACTTTAATTATAAAAGAATCCATTCATGTTGTCTTCAATGAGATTTCCGAAATCAAGAAAAACGATTTTGATGATAATGTTAATTTCGATTCCTTGAATTTAAATGAAACCCCTTCTCCAACTAGCAACTTGGATGCATCCACTTCTGAAATATCCTTACCCAAGGATTGGAAGTATGTAGATGCTCATCCTAAGGAGCTAATCTTAGGAGACATATCAAAGGGGGTTCAGACACATTCTTCTCTTAAAAATTTTTGTGTGCACGCCGCTTTTCTCTGCCAAATTGAACCTAAATGTATTAACGAAGCCATGAAAGATGATTCATGGATTATCACAATACAAGATGAATTAAATTAATTTGAGAGAAATTAGGTATGGAAGCTTGTTCCAAAGCCAAATGACCATTTAGTTATTGGTACTAAATGGGTCTTTAGAAACAAGCAAGATGAATCTGGTATCGTGGTTAGAAACAAGGCTAGATTTGTAGCCAAAGGTTTCAACCAAGAAGAAGGTATCGATTACAAAGAAACCTTCGGTCCTATGGCTAGATTAGAAGTCATAAGAATGCTCGTTGCCTATGCTACTAATAACAATTTTAAGTTGTTTCAAATGGATGTTAAAAACGCTTTTCTTAATGACTTTATTTCTGAAGAAGTTTATGTTGAATAACCTCTCGGATTTGAAAATAAAAGCCTCCCTAATCATGTATTTAAATTAACCAAAGCTCTCTATGGTTTAAAACAAGCCCCAAGGGCTTGGTATGATAGATTAAGTACTTTTCTTATTGAAAATAATTTCACAAAAGGCAAGGTCGATTTCACATTGTTTATCAAGAATTTTGAAAATAATTTTCTCATTGTTCAGATTTATGTTGATGATATTATCTTCGATTCTACGAATGAATCTCTTTGTAAATCTTTTGCTAAAACCATGAGTCTCAAATTTGAAATGAGTTTGATGGGAGAATTAACCTTTTTTCTTAGGCTTACAAATTAAGAAACTAAGCAATGGCATCTTTGTTAGTCAAACTAAATATGCTTTAGATCTACTGAAAATATTTAATATAGATAGCTCAAAAGCTATTAACACGCCTATGAGCACCTCCACTAAGTTCGAAGTTGATGAGAGTGGAGAAAGCTTCGATCAAAACACTTATAGGGGTATGATAGGAAGTTTACTTTACCTCACTGCAACTAGACCAGATATCATGTTAAGTGTAGGACTTTGTGCTAGGTTTCAATCGAACCCTAAAATATCTCATCTCAAAGTAGTTAAAAGAATACTTAGATATCTTAAAGGTACCACAAATATAGGATTATGGTATCCAAAATCCAATAATTTTGAGTTAATTGCTTATGCTGATACGGATTTTGCTAGGTGTAGACTAGATAGAAAAAGCACATCAGGAACAAGTCAATTTTTGGGACATTCCCTTGTTTCTTGGTCATCTAAGAAACAAAACTCGGTTGCACTATCAACAACCGAAGCTGAATATATTGCAGCTAGTGCATGCTGTGCACAAGTTGTGTGGATGAAAAACACCTTAGAAGATTATAAAGTCTATCTTAAAAACATTCCCATTAAATGTGATAACACAAGTGCAATATGTTTAACAAAGAATCTTATTCCACACACAAGAACAAAACATTTTGATATTAGACATCACTTTATACGAGATCATATTACTAATCATGATGTAATCATAGAGTTCATAGGTACTAAGAATCAACTAGCTGATATTTTTACAAAACCTCTAAGTGAAGCACAATTTGATTTCATAATAAGAGAATTAGGAATGTTGATGTGTCCGAATGCATAAACTTGTTAAAATTATTATTCGAACTTTATTGATTGAATGATTAAATCACTTAATTGCCATTAAATGCCTAAAATAACATGTTGGAAATTAATATAAAAATTTCCATAACAATGAGCATGTCTTCATTATTGTATAGTCTTGTCCGATTGCATGAAAGTGTTAAATTAAATTTTCAGTTCCAATCGGATTTCATGAATACATTATTCTCTTTTGGACTTAATAAACATATGTCACATATAGTTTGATTCACATCATTGAGTTTTGACAAATAGAATCATCTAGCAAATGCATATCTTTTAGACTTATCATGTGAAAAATATTCTCTTTGAGAAATAGATTTGATGATTCCTTCTTATAAAAGGAAGATATTTTTATGTGCAAGGATTTGATTCACATAAATATCCTGATCCTTGTAAAGCATGCCTTAATATCCTATCGATTTGAACTACACAAATGGCTTTCCTCCTTCATGCAAAAAGATAATAACAAATAAAAAGGAAGAAGATTTCACTCTATAATCTTTATGTCATGTTTTTCTTGAGATGTTTGTATAATTTATATCCTATCACTCTATATAGATAAATGACATGAACCTACTTATGGCATCACACGTATATTTAAAAGTTGTTTATATCGCTCTCCTTTTTGTTGATGACAAAGGGGGAGAAATATATGAATTGATGCTATAAATGTCATATTATGTTGAAAAAAGCAGATATATGAATTGATGCTATGATTATGCCATGCTTGCATCATCGCCATATTATGTTGAAAAAAAGCAGATATATGAATTGATGTTATGATTATGCCATGCTTGCATCATTGCCATATTATGTTGAAAAAAGCATATATATGAATTGATGCTATGATTATGCCTTGCTTGCATCATCGAAAATATATGAATTAATAATAACTATGATTGTCATATTAGTAATATGCCATGTTTGCATCATGTTAAGATATCAAGAACTTGCATCGTAGTCCTATGTGTTGATATATTACCATGTGATGAAATGCTATGATTGCTAAAATACTTGAAATGTGTGCATCATGTTAAGATATCAAGAACTTACATCGTAGTCCTATGTGTTGATATCTTACCATATGATGAAATGCTTTGATTGCTAAAATACTTGAAATGTGTGCATCATGTTAAGATATCAAAATCTTACTTCGAAATTTTACATGATGAATTGCTATCATTACCATCATTCGCATTTGAAATTTGAAAATGGATGTCAAGCCTTAACATCATACATCATTTTCAGAGATATACATCAAGATGGGAATCATGATGGGAGTATTGATAAGGTTAAATGATTTTAACTTATCAATATGTCTCTTGAATTCAAAGGCTTTGAATTCAAGAATGACTTATCTCAATTATGGCACATAGATATGGGGAGTTAAGGTTAACTCCATTATCAATTGATTGTTATCATCAAAAAGGGGGAGATTGTTGAATCTCGGATTTTGATGATGACGTCAATTGTCATTTGTTATCTAATCCATATGTTGAGATAAGTGTGTAGGAATAACTACGATGAAAGTAAGACATGCAGCAAGAGTTGCGCCGGAGTCAAGACTATGATCATGTTGGGAGTTCGAGAGTTCGACGGAAGTCCAGACGGTCGTCGGAGGTTCTATGGGAACAAATCCGAGAAGTCTAGGAGCTTGCCAAAGAAGCTCGTCCGAACTCGCCAAGTAGATCATCGCAAGTCCAGGAGTTTACCGGAAGTCCGTAGGAGCATCACCGAGGGTTCATCGGATGATCGACGGAAACTCGCCAGAAGCTCGTCGGAAGAAGCGATTGACGCACCGGAGCAAATTGCAGTAAATGTCTTAAGAAATTCGTAGTTAGCACGATGATTAAGTTAGAAATGGGAGGTGATCCCATTAACTTAATCTTGGGGCAATTGGGCCCTTGGCAAACCCAAATTGGGCCGAATAGATCAGCCCATTCGGACCCAAATTACTTGGCCAGAGGTGGCACCGCCTGGGTCGGCGGTGGCACCGCTTGGGTCGGCGGTGGCACCGCCCAGGGCTCAATCTCCAAGCTCTAGCTGGGTGGTGCAACTGCCTCTGACAGAGGTGCAACTGCCCCAGTCAAGCGGTGGCACCGCCTGAGCTCGGTCTCCGAGCTCTGGCAGGAGGTGCAACCGCCCCTGATAGGAGGTGGCACTGCCCAAAGGCTCAGTCTTCGAGCTCTTCTAGGCGGTGCAACCGCCAGACCCTGAAATTTCGGGAATTGACAATTTTGAGCTTGGAATTTAAACTGGGTTAGAGCCTATAAATACCCTACCCTTTCAGCAATGAAAGGGCAACAAAAACACCGAAATCCTGATCTTATTATGTGATTTTTAGAGCTCAAAAGTGTTGTAAAGGCCAAAAGTTCTTCTCTCTCTTTTCTTCCAAGTTCTGATCTATCAAGAGAGGAGAGAAAATTCTATAAGGGTTGTCTCCTAAGCCCATTAAAAGGAGTGAAACTATAAAAGGGTGGTTGGCCTTCGCCTATTGAAGGAAGGCCTCTAGTGGACATCGGTGAACTCGTTGGTGGAGGAAGCTAGAAGTGGATGTAGGTCAAGATTGACCAAACCACTCTAAAATTGTGGTGCTCTCTAGTTTGCATTTACTTTGAGCATATTATCTTTACTGCAAACCTCCTCAATAGCTTACTGCCTTCTGCACATTTACGATCGTGTTTCAAAGTTCAGTATTTTCCGAATCGGTGTTTAGACATAAATCAGTTTTATCGTACGAACATCATATTTCAGTTTGTGCTTACATTCTGATTTCCATCATAACTGCAAACTATCTTTATAGATTCACCTTAACTGCATCTTGCTTGATCACAAGTTAAAGTGATTTATGAATCGGCTTTTCTACCAAAATTGCTCTTATCGTACGAACGTAGTTTTAATTGTCAAAAGTTTTCCGCTGCACTAATTCACCCCCCCCTCTTAGTGCTATTGATCCTAACATAAATAAGTTTACAAATTGAAGACTGAAAATAATAGCTCACAACATAGATACAAGGCACGACTAGTTGTAAAAGGATTCTGTCAGAAGAAAGGCATTGACTTTGAATAAATATTTTCTCCTGTGGTGAAAATGTCCTCTATCCGAGTTGTTCTTGGTTTGGCTACCCACTTGAATTTGGAAGTTGAGCAACTTGATGTGAAAATAGCATTTCTTCATGGTGACTTAGAAGAAGAAATTTACATGGAGCAACCAGAAGGTTTCAAAGTCAAGGGAAAAGAAAATCTGATGAGTAAGCTTAAGAAAAGCTTATATAGACACAAACAAGCACCTAGATGGTGGTACAAGAAGTTTAATTTATTTATGATGAGCCAAAGGTATAATAGAACCACATGTGATCATTGTGTGTTTATGAAGAAATTTTCAGATGATAATTTCATTATTCTCCTGCTATATGTTGATGATATGCTGATTGTTAGCTATGATGCTGGTAAAATTGAAAAACTTAAAAGAGAGTTAAGAAAGTCTTTTGCTATGAAAGACTTGGGATCAGTGAAACAAATACTTGGCATGAATATTCTTCGTGATAGGAAGAAAAGGAAGATTTGGCTATCTTAGGAGACTTACATTGAAAAGGTTCCTGAAAGATTCAACATGAGTAAAGCCAAAGTAGTTTGTTCTCCACTTGTAGGTCATTTCAAGCTTAGTTCGAAATAATGTCCTACAAGTGAAGAAGAAATATCCAAAGTGCCTTACTCATATGTAGTAGACAATTTGATGTATGCTATGGTTTGTATTAGGCAAGATATAGCTCATGTGTTGAGTTGTCAACCGATTTTTCTCTAATCCTAGTAAGAAACATTGGGCAGCAATGAAATTGATATTAAGATATCTAAGCGGTACTTCCAGGTTGTGTTTATGTTTTAGTAGTGATGAACCAGTGTTAGAAGGGTACGCAAATACAGACATGGCAGTTGATACTGATTCTAGGAAATCCACTTTGGGGTTCTTGATGATATTTGCAGGGGGAGCAGTCTCTTAGCAATCTAAGTTACATAATTGTGTTGCTTTATCAACCATAGAAGCAGAATATATAGCAAGTATTGAAGCCTACAAGGAAACTTTATGGATGTAAAAGTTTCTACAAGAATTGGGCTTAAAGCATAAATGATATACTGTTTACTATGACAATCAGAGTTGTTGAATCTCGGATTTTGATGATGAAGTCAATTGTCATTTGGTTATCTACTCCATATGTTGAGATAAGTATGCAGGATTAACTACGTTGGCAGTAAGACATGTAGTAAGTGTTAAGCCAGAGTCAAGACCAAGATCGCGTTGGGGGTTCGAGAGTTCATCGGAAGTCCGGATGGTCATTGGAGGTTCTGCGGGAACAATCCGAGAAGTCTAGGAGCTTGCCAAAGAAGCTTGTTAAAACTCGCCAAGAGGATCATCGCAAGTCCAGGAGTTTGCCGGGAGTTCGCTGGAGCATCGCCGAGGGTTCGTCGGATGTTCGTTGGAAGTTCACCGGAAGCTCGTTGGAAGAAGCGATTGACGCACCGAAACACGATCTATAGTATTCATGTCTTAATTATTATAGTTAGCATGTAGATTAAGTTACGATTGGGAGGTGATCTCATTAACTTAATTTGGGGCCAACTGGACCCTTAGCAGACCCAAATTGGGCTGAATAGATCAGCCCATTCAGATCCAAAATTCCTGGCCGGCGGTGGCACCGCCCAAGAGACTCGGTCTCCCAGGAGTTTTGGGCGGTAGAACCGCCCCTGTCAAGCGGTGGTACCACCTGAGCTCGTTCTCCGAGCGATGTCAGGCGGTAGTACCGCCTAGACTGAGTGGTAGTACCACTCAATGATAGATGACAGGCGGTAGTACCGTCGAGTTATGGCAGTGGTACCGCCAGGACGTCGGAAATCCAGGAATGGATTCTTTTGAGCTCCGAATTCAAACTGATTGGGGCCTATATAAACCCCACCCTCTCCTGCATGAAAGGGCACCGAAAGCTTGCTCTTATTTTGAGTATTTAAGAGCTTAAAAGTGCTGTAAAAGGTTAGAGTTCCTCTCCCTCTTTTGTTTCTAAGTCTTGATCATTCAAGAGATGAGTGAAAACTTGTAAGGGTTGTCTCCTAAGCCAGTCAAAAGAAGAAAAGCTGTCAAAGGGTGGTTGGCCTTTGCCTATTGAAGGAAGGCCTCTAGTGGACGTCGGTGACCTCGTAGGAGGAGGAAGCCAAAAGTGGATGTAGGTCAAGATTGACCGAACCACTCTAAATCTCGATTTGCATTTACATTATGCTCTTTGTCTTAATTGTAAACTACCTCCGTTACTTTATATCAACTATACTTCCATTTGCTCTCAAGTTAAAGATCTTTCTGAAATGATTTTTGTATGAATTCTTTTTGAACTGACGAAAGTTTTTCGCTGCACTAATTCACACCCCCTCCCCCCCCTCCTCTTAGTGCTCTTGATCCTAACAATTGGTATCAGAGTGGGTTCACTCTCAGTTGGATTAAAACCCAAGAGAGATGGTATATGCCGGAAACCAAGAGGGTCACTCTATTACACATCTGCCCATGTTCAATGGGATGGACTACACCTATTGGAAGACCCGAATGAGGATCTTCCTTATTTCCATGGATTTTGAACTTTAGAATATTTTTGAAAATGAATTTTCAAAGTCTTCTCTTCCAATGATCGATTGGAATGAATTGGAGAAAAAGACTTTCACTCTAAATGCAAAGGCTATGAATGCTTTATTTTATGCACTTGATAAAAACGAGTTTAATCATGTTTTGATTTGTGAAACTACATTTGATATTTGGCATACACTCGAAGTGAATCACGAAGGCATGAGTAGAGTGAAAGAGTCAAAAATCAATCTTTTAGTACATTTTTATGAACTCTTTTGAATGAAACCGAGCGAGACCATAGATAACATGTACACCTGTTTCACGGATGTTGTCAATGGTCTAAAAGGACTCGGTAAAAGTTTTTCAGATTTCGAGCTCGTTATCCCTTCTAAAGAGTTGGGACCCTAAAGTCAATGCTATTCAAGAGGCTAAAGATTTAAACAACTTCCCTCTTGAAGAATTAATCGGGTCATTAATGACCTACGAAATGACTTGCAAAGCTCATGAAGAGCATGAGGACACCCTTCCAAAGAACAGGAAGGATATGGCACTTAGAACTCAAGAAGACCACATGAGAGAAAACTCAAGTGATGAGGGCTTTAACGATGACTTGGCACTTCTAACAAGGAAATTTAAAAAAATTATTAAAAGAAATAAATTTAAAAATGACAATAAAAATAAATTTGAACCTAAAAAGAACCAAATTATTTGCTACGAATGCAAGAAGCCGGGACACTATAAAAATGATTATCCCCAAGCCAAGAAGAGAACACCAAAGAAGAAGGCGCTCAAAGCAATATGGGATGAGTTAAGTGAATCCGAAGAAGTAAGTTGCTCATTATGCACTCATGGCCATTGGAGAGGAGGTATCAAATTTAATTGATGTAGATTTATCATTTGATGAATTATTAAATGCTTTCCATGATTTATTTGATGAATGCAAAACAATTAGTAGAAAATAAAAATTGTTAAAAAAGGAGCATGATATTCTTGTTAGGAATTTTGATAAATTAAAAATTAAACATAATGATAGTTTAGTTCCATGTACGAAATGCCATGACTTAGAAGTACTCCATAAGGAGAACTTGCTACTCAAGGATACCTTGAAGAAATTCGAGGTTGGTAGCAAGTACTTGAACATGATCCTTACTGATAAGTGTCACGTTCCTAAAAGAAGTGGAATCGAATTTGTGAGAAGCTTTCACCAAAATCCAACCACTTTCATTAAAGGCCCTATCTTGCATGTTTCGCACCAAAACAAGTGCAACTTTTATTGCAAACATGGATATAGAACTTATCATTGTCCATTCAAGAAGATTAGTCCTAACAAATTGATTTGGGTTCCTAAAAGAAACGTAATAAATTCCATTCAACATGACAAACAATTTAGATCGGTTTTTTAGGCACCCAAGATTAAATGGGTACCTAAAAATCATCCTTTTTTATAGAAACATATATCACCACAAGCTAGGAGCAAGAGATGGTACCTTAATAGTGGATGCTCAAGGTATATGATCGGAGATCCATCTCAATTCTCTAAGCTCACTAGCATAGACGAAGGCGATGTCACCATCGGAGACAACAAAAGGGTAAAATCATTAGCAAAGGAACCATATGTAATAAATCCAACTTCTTTATTGAAGATGTTTTGTTAGTTGATGGTTTAAAACATAACCTCTTGAGCATTAGTCAATTGTGTGATAAAGGATATATTATCAAATTCGAATCTATTGCTTGCATCATTGAAAAACCACACAAAAACACATCTATGATTGCATTAAAACAAAATAACATATACACCATTGACATCAATGATCTTTGTAATGAAATGTGTTTCTCGATTTTGAATGACGTGTTGAATCTCATATTTTGATGATGAAACTACTTGATATATGTTTATGATTTAATTTGTATTTTGAGTAATGCAGGATGCTTTGATCAGGATGAGACAATTAAAGTAGGAAAATCATGTTGTGCTTGAGGAACATGTCAGAAGATTGGACGTCGGGCTAGTGGATCGGTCGACGTATCGACAGAAGGCTTCGGGCTGTGGACTCGGGCATCGGGCCAAGAAGAGCGGGTATTGTGCCAAGGATATCAGAGTTGCGGAGTCAACTGGCCGATTGGACAATAGGCTACAGGAGAGGACGATACGCCGAAGAATCGGACAAAGCGTCAAGGGACCAATGACATGCCGGACAACTTGGTTAATTGCTTAGGATTAATTGTCTCGATCAAAGTTTTGTTTTAAGTGTGCAGGATTAACTATGATGGAAGAAAGACATGCAGCAGGAGTTGCGCCGGAGTCAAGACAATGATCACGTTGGGAGTTCGAGAGTTCGACGAAAGTTCGGACAGTCGTCGGAGATTCTACGGGAACAAATCGGAGAAGTCCATGAGCTTGCCAAAGAAGCTCGTCGGAACTCGCCAAGTGGATCGTCGCAAGTCCAGGAGTTTGCCAGAAGTCCGCAGGAGCATCACCGAGGATTCATCGGATGATCGACGGAAATTCGCCGGAAGAAGCGATTGACACATCGGAGCAAGTTGCAGTAAATGTCTTAAGGAATATCGTAGTTAGCACAAAAATTAAGTTGAAAATGGGAGGTGATCCCATTAACTTAATCTTGGGGCAATTGGGCCCCTGAAAAACCCAAATTGGGCCGAATGGATCAACCCATTCGGACCCTGATTTCTGCTAGGCGGTTGAACCGCCCAAGCCAGGAGGTGGCACCGCCTGGGCTAAGTCTCCGAGTGAGACTGGGCGGTGCAACCGCCCCAGCCAGGCGGTGGCACCGCTTGGGCTCAGTCTTCGAGCGAGACTGGGCGGTGCAACCTCCCTTGACAGAGGTGGCACCGCTTGGGCTCGGTCTTCGAGCTCTGGCCGAGAGGTGCAACCGCCTCAGTCAGGCGGTGGCACCGCCTGAGCTCGGTCTTCGAGCTCTAGCAGGAGGTGCAACCGCCCCTGACAGGAGGTGGCACCGCCTAGAGGCTCAGTCTTCGAGCTCTGCCAAGCGGTGCAACCGCTCCAGTCAGGAGGTGCAACCGCCAGATCCCGGAATTCCGGGAATTGACTATTTTGAGCTCCAAATTTGAACTGGGTTGGTGGCTATAAATACCCCACCCATTCAGCACTGATAGCATAGAACATACACCAAAATCTTGATCTTGTTTTGTGATTTTTAGAGCTCAAAATTGTTGTAAAGGCCAAAAGTTCTTCTCCCTCTTTTCTTCCAAGTTCTGAGCTTTAAAGAGAGGAGAGAAAATTCTGTAAGGGTTGTCTCCTAAGCCCGTCAAAAGGAGTGAAACTGTAAAAGGGTGGTTGGCCTTCGCCTATTGAAGGAAGGCCTCTAGTTGACGTTGGTGACCTCGTCGGTGGAGGAAGCCAAAGTGGAGTAGGTCAAGATTGACCGAACCACTCTAAATCTCGGTTTGTATTTACTTTAAGCATCTTATCTTTACTGCAAACCTCCTCAATAGCTTACTGTCTTCTATGCTTTTACGAACGTGTCTCAAAGTTCAGTGCTTTCCGAATCAGCGTTTAGACGCAAATCGCTTTTATCGTACGAATGTCGTATTTTAGTTTGCACTTATATTCTGATTTTCATTATAACGATAAGCTACCTTCATAGATTTACTTTAACTTCATCTCGCTTGATCTTAAGTTAAAGTAATCTTAGAATCGGCTTTCACACCGAAATCACTTTTATCGTATAAACGCAGTTTTTATTAATCGCAGAAAGATTTCCGCTGCACTAATTCACCCCCCCTCTTAGTGCTCTTGATCCTAACAATTGGTATCAGAGCGGGGTTAACTCTCAAATGGATTAAAACCCAAGAGAGATGGCATACGCCGGAAACCAATAGGGCCATTCTATTACACGCCCACCCATGTTGAATGGGATGGACTACAACTATTGGAAGACCCGAATGAGGATCTTTCTTATTTCTATGAATTTGGATTTATGGAATATCATTGAAAACGGTTTTCAACTTCCCTCTAAACCGATGAACGAATGGTCGGATTTGGAGAAGAAATGTTTTTCTTTAAACGCAAAGGCTATGAATGCCTTATTTTGCGCTTTGGACAAAAATGAGTTCAATCGGATTTCTATGTGCGAAACGGCTTTTGACATTTGGCGAACACTTGAAATCATGCATGAAGGAACTAGTAGAGTCAAAGACTCGAAAGTTAACATTTTATTACATGATTTTGAGCTTTTTCGAATGCAACCAAGCGAGACTATAGGCGACATGTACACCCGTTTCACAGATGTCGTCAATAGTTTAAGAGCTCTTGGAAAATGTTTTTCAGATTTTGAACTTGTAAGCAAGATTTTGCGTTCTCTTTCTAAGAAGTGGGATTCAAAAGTAACTGCAATACAAGAAGCTAAAAACCTAAACAACTTACCACTTGAAGAACTAATTGGTTCGTTGATGACATATGAAATGGTGCACAATGCACATGATGAACATGATGAACAAAATCACCTTCCAAAGAACAGGAAGGATTTGGAACTCCGGACAAATGAATACCACTTGAGCAATGACTCAAGTGATGAGGACAATGATGAACTTGAACTTCGAACACTAAATCTTAATAAGTTTATTAAACAAAAATCTAAAACAAATAATAAACTTGAACGAAGGAAGAGGCCAAAGAAGAAGAACACAAAGTGGGATGAATCGAGCTCCTCCGAAGACGAGGAGAAAATCAAGAAAGGCGAGGTGGCAAACTACGCCTTAATCGCTTTCAATGATGAGGTAATCGAAATCCCCCTAATTTATTTTGAAATTACTTGATGCTTTCATGATGTATTTTCTCTTTTAGTTTAGAATTAATTTTCTTAAAAATTACATGTTTAAAAAAAAAATTATGATCATGCTAAGTAATTTCAAAAATGATAATATTGCATATTTTATGATAAACAAATAAAATAATCTTGATTGAAAATATGAAATCATTGTTAAGAAGTAATAATGTGTATTACGTTGATTTCCATTGTTATTTCTCGATTTTGATTAAAAAATCATGTTTGATTTGAAGAAATGCATAATGATGAAATTAAATATTTTGATTAACAATTTTATGCTTGAGATTTTAAGCTGATGATAAGCATGTGTCATTTTCATGAGTGTATTTGAAAAACTATGGCAAAAATGTGCTTGAATGCATGAACTTGTTAAGATTATTTTTCGGATTTTCTTGATTCAATGTTCAAATCACTTAATTGTCATGATGATTTTACACTATTACATACCCCTTAATAACATGTTGGAAATTATGTGTTTTGGATACAAAATTTTTTATGATCATGAGCATGTTTTATTTTTATGATTGAACTTGAAAATCTATAGCAAAATCTTGTCTGAATGCATGAAAGTGTTAATTTCATTTTCGGATTCGCTTAACAATTGGTATCATAACAACCGGATTTTCTCATACACTTATTATATGAAAAATATTTTTCTGAAATTTATTTGATGAAATGATTCTTGCTTATAAATTACATCTTAAAATATGAATGATAGTGTTTTTACTTGCAAAGATTTGTTTCACATACATATCTCCTATGATTCATGTGTAGAGAAAGAATTTATAAATCATAATACAATAAGATTTCTTATGCAAAAATAAAGTGCTTTTGTGATTCGTTGTTGAAGAAAATAATTATTAAAATCATGATCTTGATAATTATAACATGAAGGTCGTTCATTATGTTCCCTACATTTATCAAAAAGGAATTCTTCAAATGAAGTGTAACTTGTCTTTTGATTTCTCAGAATTCAATGAAGTGTCATATTGATATCTTGATACTTGGAATATTTTAAAATGTGATCTTGATAAGAATGTTTCAAGTTGCTCTTTGTGCTATATCTTTTCAAATGAATCATGAGCCTTGATATAATATATTTCATAATTTAGAAATAACAAGATTTCTTTGCCTTGTATGTCTTATGTGATGATTGTACATCAATTTACTTTATTATGAATTATATGAATCTTGATCGTGAACTTGTTAAGAAGAATCTTAATGAACCATGAATCATATCTTTGGTATTCACGAATTGATCCTCATTGATATCTTTCATTGATATGATAAATTATCATCTCATGATATATCACATAATTATATCATGCTTTGCGATTGTATCATGTGATCTTTGCTGAATTTTCACATTGATATTCTCCATGACATGATTTCTTTGTATTATTGTCTTGTATGCTTCATGTGATAATATGTATTCATGAAATGTTTATCTCATCACCTAATAATTCTTCTTGATATTCCTTATATTCCTTATGTGATGATAAGAATACATGAAATATTCATTAATTTGTTTTGATGTATACAAATAAGAAGTTTCGATCATGCATGATAGGAGGTAATTTGACAAATTTGGTACCATCATGTTGCAAAATAAATAATGATTAGGAATCATGCATTAATGATGATTTTATATTTTATGATTTGGCATGATGCATCCAATGATGAAATATTCATAAATTTGAAATGATGCATGCAATACTTATGACAATGATGTACATGATGTATTGCATATGATATGTATCATGAATGCTTTAAATGATGAATGTTTGGTATCATAATCAACATGTTGATAAATGCTTAAAAATTTTAATGTTTGAGTATCATGTATGATATATCCATTAATGATGATTGATTTTTCGGTATCATGCATGAAAAATAAGGTTTTTGAAATTGTGTATGTTTTAATTTGAATATATAATGATGCACAAATAAAATTGATACTTACCATTGTCATAATCTGAAAATTGAAAAAAAAAAGGGGGGGGGGTCTTCCCTTCTTTTTGACAATGACAAAGGGGGAGCAAGAATTTCTAGCGTGGACATCATGAAAAGAGGCAAACTAGCTAGCTTACACAATTCAAGATGGAAGCAAAAATTTTGCTAGCTTGCACTTTGCAAAGAAAGCAAAAATGATACTTCTCAAAAGAGAAGAAAGAGCTTGTTATCTTAAACATCACAAGCTTGCCAAACAAAAATTGCAAAAGTGCTATCTTGCCTATCTCAAAAAGCAAAACTTGCAACTTGCACATTGCAATAGGAAGCAAGAATCATAAGCTTACACAAGAAAGCTATCTTGCATTTTCTTTTGAAATTTTTGCTAGCTTGTATGTAGTAAAACTTGCATATCGTAAAAATTGCTAGCTTGTAGTATAAAGAGAAGCAAATAGTTGCTATCTCAAGAAAATTAAACATGCTAAACTTACACCTTGCAATGGAAGCAAAATTGCGAGCTCAAACATTGCAAAGGAAGCAAAAATTTGCTAGCTTGCAACTTGCATATTTCAAGAAGCAAGAGTTACCTTCTTGAACATCTCTAAATTGCTAGCTTGCAAGTTCTAAAATGTTGTAACATTGCTAGCTTACATGTTCTAAAAGTGCTATTTTGTATGCTGTAAAACTTGCATATCTAAAACTTGATAGCTTCAATGTTCTAAGCATGATGTAACATTTGCTGAATTTTCTGGCTTCAAAACTACATGATGATAAAACTCGATATTATGTTTTTCATGCAATAAGTTAAACTAATATTCCAAACACAAGAATAGTTGGACTTCTCCTTTTTGTTGATGGTAAAGGGGGAGAAGTATGATGTTATGCAAAAGTTTATGCATAAGTTCAAGATGACATGTTGCAAGTATTCATGATGAATATTGCAATGACTTGAATTCAGTTTCAATTCAAGATTCTATCAATATGGCATAATGATAGGGGGAGTTTGTTTAAACTCCGGGAGTTAAGTTTAACTCCGTCATCAAGTGGTTGTCATCATCAAAAAGGGAGAGATTGTTGAATCTCGTATTTTGATGATGAAACTACTTGATATATGTTTATGATTTAATCTGTGTTTTGAGTGATGCAGGATGCTTTGATCAGCATGAGACAATTAAAGCAGGAAAATCATGTTGTGCCGGAGGAACATGTCAAAAGATTGGACGTCGGGCTAGTGGATCAGTCGACGTATTGACAGAAGGCTTCGGGCCGTGGACTCGGGCATCAGGCCAAGAAGAACAGGTATTGTGCCAAGGATATCGGAGTTACGGAGTCAACTGGCAGATTGGGCAATAGGCTGCAGGAGAGGATGATGCGCCGAAGAATCGGACAAAGCATCGAGGGATCAATGACATTCCGGACAACTTAGTTAATTGCTTAGGATTAATTAACTCGATCAAAGTTTTGTTTTAAGTGTGCAGAATTAACTATGATGGAAGAAAGACATGCGGCAAGAGTTGCACCGGAGTCAAGACAATGATCACGTTGGGAGTTCGAGAGTTCGACGGAAGTTCGGACAGTCGTCGGAGGTTCTGCGGGAACAAATCCGAGAAGTCCATGAGCTTGCCAAAGAAGCTCGTCAGAACTCGCCAAGTGGATCGTCGCAAGTCCAGGAGTTTGCCGGAAGTCCGTAGGAGCATCACCGAGGATTCATCGGATGATCGACGGAAGTTCACTAGAAGTTCGCTGGAAGAAGCGATTGACGCACCGGAGCAAGTTGCAATAAATATCTTAGGGAATATCGTAGTTAGCACAAAGATTAAGTTGGAAATGGGAGGTGATCCCATTAACTTAATCTTGGGGCAATTGGGCCCCTAAAAAACACAAATTGGGCCGAATGGATCAACATATTCGGACCCTGATTTCTGCCAAGCGGTTGAATCGCCCAAGCCAGGAGGTGGCACCGCCTGGGCTAAGTCTCTGAGCGAGACTGGGCGGTGCAACCACCCCAGCTAGGCGGTGGCACCGCTTGGGCTCAGTCTTCGAGCGAGACTGCGCGGTGCAACCTCCCCTGACAGAGGTGGCACCGCTTGGGCTCGGTCTCCGAGCTCTGGCCGAGAGGTGCAACCGCCTCAGTCAGGCGGTGGCACCGCCTGAGCTAGGTCTTTGAGCTCTGGCAAGAGGTGCAACTGCCCCTGACAGGAGATGGCACCGCCTAGAGGCTCAGTCTTCGAGCTCTGCTAGGCGGTGCAACCGCTCCAGTTAGGAGGTGCAACCGCCAGATCCCGGAATTCCGGGAATTGACAGTTTTAAGCTCCAAATTTGAACTGGGTTGGGGGCTATAAATACCCCACCCATTCAGCACTGATAGCATAGAACATACACCGAAATCTTGATCTTGTTCTATGATTTTTAGAGCTCAAAATTGTTGTAAAGGCCAAAAGTTCTTCTCCCTCTTTTCTTCCAAGTTCTGAGCTTTAAAGAGAGGAGAGAAAATTCTGTAAGGGTTGTCTCCTAAGCCCGTCAAAAGGAGTGAAACTGTAAAAGGGTGGTTGTCCTTCGCCTATTGAAGGAAGGCCTCTAGTTGACGTCAGTGACCTCGTCGATGGAGGAAGCCAAAAGTGGAGTAGGTCAAGATTGACCGAACCACTCTAAATCTCGGTTTACATTTACTTTAAGCATCTTATCTTTATTGCAAACCTCCTCAATAGCTTACTGCCTTTTGTGCTTTTACGAACGTGTCTCAAAGTTCAGTGCTTTCCGAATCGGCGTTTAGACGCAAATCGCTTTTATCGTACGAATGTCGTATTTCAATTTGCGCTTATTTTCTGATTTCCATTATAACTGCAAACTGCCTTCATAGATTTACTTTAACTTCATCTCGCTTGATCTTAAGTTAAAGTAATCTTAGAATCGGCTTTCATACCGAAATCGCTTTTATCGTACAAATGCAGTTTTTATTAATCGCAGAAAGATTTCCACTGCACTAATTCACCCCCCTCTTAGTGCTCTTGATCCTAACATGACGATGCTTGGCTTTGGCATAGGAGATTAGGTCATGCTAGCATGAAACTAATCACCCAAATTTCATCCAAAGAACTTGTCAAAGGAATTTATTATATCAAGTTCATCAAAGATAATATGTGTGATATTTGTCAATTAGGAAAATAAATAACGGGTAGCTTCAAATCTAAGAATCAAATAAGCACCTCTAGACCTTTGCAATTGATCCATATGGACTTATTCGGACCAATCTCTATATCAAGCCTAAGAGGTAGCAAATATGCTTTTGTTATTGTAGATGATTATAGTAGATACACTTGGACTTATTTCTTGAAATACAAAAGTGAATGCTTTAGATATTTCACCAAGTTTTGTAAACTTGTTCAAAATGAAAAGGGTTCTATGATTTCATCAATTCGAAGTGATCACGGTGGTGAATTTCAAAACCATGATTTCTAAGAATTTTATGAATCTAATGGATATAACCACAACTTCTCTACTTCAAGAAATCTTTAACAAAATGGAGTAGTAGAAAGAAAGAATAGAAATTTACAAGAAATGGCAAGAACCATATTGAATGAACATAGTCTACCCAAATATTTTTGGACCGAAGTCGTAAACATGGCATGCTATGTTATGAATAGAATTCTAGTAAGACCCTTACTCACCAAAACCCCTTATGTGTTGTGGAACAACAAAAAACCCAATGTTTCATATTTTAAAGTTTTTGGGTATAAGTGTTTTATATTGAATGAAAAAGATGTCTTAAGAAAATTTGATGCTAAATCTGATGAAAGAATTTTTCTTGGTTATTCCTCGATTTCTAAAGCATTTCATATCTTCAATAAAAGAACTTTAATTATAGAAGAATCCATTCATATTGTCTTCAATGAGATTTCCGAAATCAAGAAAAATGATTTTGATGATAATGTTAATTTTGATTCCTTGAATTTAAATGAAACCCCTTCTCCAACTAGCAACTTTGATGCATCCACTTCTGAAACATCCTTACCCAAGGATTGGAAGTAAGTAGATGCTCATCCTAAGGAGCTAATCATAGGAGACACATCTAAGGGGTTCAAACACGTTCTTCTCTTAAAAATTTTTGTGCTAACATCGCTTTTCTCTCCCAAATTGAACCTAAATATATTGATGAAGCCATGAGGTATTATCGCAATGCAAGATGAGTTAAATCAATTTGAGAGAAATGAGGTATGGAAGCTTGTTCCTAGGCCAAATGACCATTTAGTTATTGGTACTAAATGAGTCTTTAAAAACAAGCAAGATGAATATGGTATCATAGTTAAAAACAAGGCTAGATTAGTGGCCAAAGGTTTCAATCAAGAAGAAGGTAACGATTACGAAGAAACCTTCGCTCCTATGGCTCGATTAGAAGCCATAAGGATGCTCCTTGCCTATGCAAGTAGTAATAATTTTAAGTTGTTTCAAATGGATGTTAAATGCACTTTTCTTAGTAGCTATATTTCCGACGAAGTTTATGTTGAACAACCTCCCGGATTTGAAAATAATAGTCTCCCTAATCATATGTTTAAATTAACTAAAGCTCTCTATGATTTAAAATAAGCCCCAAGGGCTTGGTTTGAGAGACTGAGCTCTTTTCTTATCAAAAATAATTTCTCTAAAGGCAAGGTCGATACTACATTGTTTATCAAAAATTTTAAAAATAATTTTCTCATTGTTCAGATTTATGTTGATGATATTATCTTTGGTTCTACGAACAAATCTCTTTGTGAATCTTTTGCTAAAACTATGAGTCTTGAATTTGAAATAAGTTTGATGGGAGAATTAACCTTCTTTTTAGGCTTATAAATTAAACAACAAAGCAATGGCATCTTTATTAGTCAAACTAAATATGCTTTAGATTTGATAAAAAGATTTAATATGGATAGCTCAAAAGCTATCAACACTCCTATGAGCACCTTCACTAAGTAAGAAATTGATAAAAGTGAAAAAAGTTTTGATCAAAAAACTTATAAGGGTATGATAGGAAGTTTACTTTACCTCACTGCAACTAGACCAGATATCATGTTCAGTGTAAAACTTTGTGCTAGGTTTCAATGGAATCCTAAGATATCTCATCTCAAAGTAGTTAAAAGAATACTTAGATATCTTAAAGGTACCACAAATCTAGGATTATGGTATCCAAAATCCAAGAATTTTGAGCTAATTGCTTATGCTGATACGGATTTTGCTGGGTGTAGACTAGATAGAAAAAGCACATCAGGAACATGTCAATTTTTAGGACATGCCCTTGTTTCCTGGTCATCTAAGAAATAAAACTCAGTTGCACTATCAACAACCGAAGCTGAATATATTGTAGCTAGTGCATGCTATGCATAAGTTATGTGGATGAAAAACACCTTAGAAGATTATAAAGTTCATCTTAAAAATATTTTCATTAATTGTGATTACACGAGTGCAATATGCTTAACAAAGAATCTCATTCAACACTCAAGAATAAAGCATATTTATATTAGACATCACTTTATACGAGATCATGCCACTAATCATGATGTAATTATAGAGTTCATTGATACTAAATATCAACTAGCTGATATTTTTACAAAGCCTTTAAGTGAAGAACAATTTGATTTCATTAGAAGAGAATTAGGAATGTTGATTTGTCTGAATGCATAAACTTATTAAATTGGTTTTTCGGACTTTCTTGATTCTATGATCAATCACTTAATGCTAAAAATCTTATGGTATGAATTTTACATGACTATATGCTTCAATAACATGTTGGAAATTATGTGTCTTGATTTCCATGATGATAAGCATGTTTTACCTTTATGATTATGTTTGAAAAGCTATGACAAAACTTTGTCCGAATGCATGACTTTGTTAAACTTCATTTTCAGACTTTCTTGATCCTAACAATGCATGATTTTATATTTTTCTTCTAGATTAAATTAATTTCTTGAATGGAGCTTTCATGAGCCTATGTCATATCAAGTTTATTTCATATGCTCCATGATTTTTGACATATGAAATTGATTAACAAATGCATCTCTCATGGATTTACCTTGTAAAAAATGATTTTTAATCGAGAAATGGATTTGATGAAATGAATTCCTTCTTGATGAAGGAAGACTTTTTTTTTAATAAACACTTGCAAGAATTTAATTTCACATGTATATCTTGATTCTTGTAAAAATAAAGCATGATTTAATCTTTTATCATTTTTAACTTCATTCAAAGTTAGTTCATAATAATGGCTTTCCTCCTTCATGCAAAACGTTAATGACAAATAAGGAAGAAGTAATGAAAGCTATCTCCTTAATGGACTTTTGAATGATACCATGTCATGATTGCTTGAAAAATAATTTGTACGAATGGTATCTTATGGTTGAAAAATAATATGAATCTTTACCTCGCTTATTACTATGCTTGAAATAATCTTGAATCGTTCTCCTTTTTGTTGATGATAAAAGGGGAGAAATATGTGATAAATTGATGATAGAATGAATTGCTATGATTGCCTTATTCGCATTAATGATAAGATATCTAGAGCTTACATTGTAATTTTATAATGTTGATATCTTGCCATATAATGAATTGCTATGATTGTCATATTTGCATCATGTTAAGATATCTAGAGCTTACATCGGAATCTTACAAATTGATATCTTACCATGTGATGAATTGCTATGATTGCTATCTTTCACATATGAAATATAAGACTTGAAAATGTATGTCAAGCCTTGACATCATTTTCAGAAAGATACATCATGATAGGAATCATGATGGGGGTATTGATAAGTTTAAATGAACTTAACTTATCAATATGTCTCTTGAATTCAAAGGCTTTGAATTCAAGAATGACTTATCTCAAGTATGACATATAGATAGGGGTAGTTAAGGTTAAGTCCGTCATTAATTGATTATCATCATCAAAAAGGGGGAGATTGTTGAATCTCATATTTTGATGATGAAGTCAATTGTTATTTGGTTATCTAATCAATATGTTAAGATAAGTGTGCAGGATTAACTATGATGGTAGTAAGACATGAAGCAGGTATTAAGCCAAAGTCAAAACCAAGATTATGTTGGGGGTTCGAGAGTTCATCGGATGTCCAGACGGTCGTCGGAGGTTCTAGGGGAACAATCCGAGAAGTCCAGGAGCTTGCCAAATAAGCTCATTGGAACTCGCCAAGAGGATCGTCACAAGTCCAGGAGTTTGCTGGGAGTCCACCAGAGCATCGCCAAGCGTTCGTCAGTTCGCTGGAAGTTCACCGGAAGCTCGTCAGAAGAAGCGATCGATGCACCGGAACACGATATGTAGTATTGATGTCTTAATTATCGTAGTTAGCATGTAGATTAAGTTAGGATTGGGAGGTGATCCCATTAACTTAATCTGGGGTCAATTGGGCCCTTGGCAAAGCCAAATGGGCCGAATGGATCAACATATTCGGATCCAGAATTCCTGGCCGACGGTGGCACCGCCCAGGAGACTCAGTCTCCCAGGAGTTCTAGGCGATAGTACCACCCCTATCAGGTGGTGGTACCGCCTGCAGTTATTACTGCCAATGGTGGTACCGCCCTTGTTAGGTGGTGGTACCCCCCTATCAGGCGGTGGTACCGCCTGAGCTTGGTCTCCAAGCGATGTCAAGCGGGAGTACCACCCAGACTAAGCAATGGTACCGCTCAGTGACAGATGATAAGCGATAGTACCACCTAGTTATCACGGTGGTACCGCAAGGACCCCAGAAATCCGGGAATGGACACTTTTAAGCTCCGAATTCAAACTGATTGGGGCCTATATTAACCCTACCCTTTCCTACATGAAAGGGCACCGAAAGCTTGCTTTTATTCTGAGTATTTGAGAGCTTAAGTCTTGATCATTCAAGAGAAGAGTGAAAACTTGTAAGGGTTGTCTCCTAAGCCCATCAAAAGGAGAAAAGCTATAAAAGGGTGGTTGGCCTTCACCTATTGAAGGAAGGCCTCTCTAGTGGACGTCGGTGACCTCGTTGGAGGAGGAACCCAAAAGTGGATGTAGGTCAAGATTGACCGAACCACTCTAAATCTCAGTTTGCATTTACATTCTGCTATTTATCTTAACTGTAAATTGCCTCCGTTGCTTTACATCAACTATACTTATGTTTGCTCTCAAGTTAAAGATCTTTCTGAAATGGTTTTCGAACAAAGTCTTTTTGAACCGACGAAAGTTTTCCGCTATACTAATTCAACAACCCCCCCCCTCTCTCCCTCTTAGTGTTGTTGATCCTAACAAAAGTATCATTTATCTCTCTAAGAATTCAACATATCATTCTAGATCCAAGTATATTGATGTGAGATATCACTGGATACATGATGTGCTTGAGATGAAAGAATTACAATTGGAAAATGTGCATACTAATGAGAATGGATCAGATATGTTAACAAAATCTTTGACCAAGGAAAAGCTTGAAGCATGTAGGCAAAGAGCGGGCTTAGTATAACCCACCATATGTGCTAGAGGGGGAGAATTGATGGGTCCAGCCCATATGTGGGCTTGGATTGGACAATTTGGATTTTTTAGCCCAAATTGTTGGGAAATCTAGGGGCGACATCACATGTGCAGTGGAAGAACAAGAAAACAAAATCCCCTATTCCTAAAGAGATATTTGTCATCGTGCAAAGATTGATGCACAAAATCCGCGAAACTTAAAACTACGTATAGAGTAGATTGTGTTACCTAGGGAGATCGTATATCCCTGTTTCCTTACAAATCTTTAGGAGAGGGGGAGGGCTACGACGACACTCCTCAAGACTCCAGGCCTGCTCTAAGGTGGAGAGGGGGAGGAGAATAGGAGAGGCAAGCAAATGCTCTAGCCTATGAGGTTCTGAATCCCTCCTATTTATAGAGGCCCCCTATCAAAACCTAATGGAACCTCCCCTAGTGGGTATTGGATCTGCATCTAATTACCCAAGCCTTTTAGATTAGTGGATCTCTATCCAATAATCTCTCATGGGCTCTTATTGGATCTCGTCCATGGGATCTAATAATTCAGGGGCTTATTGGATATCCAATAAGATAGGGGCTCCGACGGATATCTCATATCCGAACCTCTACTCATTGTAATGCCTACTATATGTGTGTGACCCTCTAGGCTCAATATTGAGCTGGCCGCCATACCTATCAGAACTCCTTCTAACTTAGTGAATTATTATCTTTGTAATAATTCACTCGACTCATCGACTACGAACATACTAGGCCACTACGCCGTAGTCCCTAGATGATACTGGAGAATCCAATCCATTAGATATGTCTGTCCTCAGTTACCATGTACCTATTATCCCTCATCCATTTAATATCCCAAAAATCATATATTGAGCATGGTTCTGTCAGACCCATACGGTTTCTACTCGAGTCTCGCTCTAATCGGATTCTCCCCGAGAACTCTTTCTCTCTCAACCCGAATGACCCTAGCCAGGGATTTGTTTGAGCAAGAACACATGGGATAGTCCTCTTATGATGCCAAGAGTAGATGATACTCTATCGACACTCAATAGCCCTCGTAAGGTCAACTGCCACTCCCAATGACCAATTGTACTAGATCTGGGATAGCCAAACCTATAAGTCTGGTATCAAAGAGTAGAGCACTCATACAGAACATCCTTGGTATTTCAAGTCTTAAGACTAGATACACCACTAGGACTATAGAATTGCTGTCTAACAATAAAGCATCATCAACCATCTAGCATTCTGTAAGCGGATCAATCAGTAAACTCATTCTCCAATGAACACCTGTACTGTATCCTTAGTGTCCCCACATGAGCAGCTATGAGACTAGCTACATCCATCATATGGATTGATATATAGCACACCAGTCTATCTGGTTATCACGATGTCCCTCTCGAGTAACCTATGACCGGGATTATTTATGATCTATGTTTAAAGGTGAATTAATCTCATTATCATGATCTCATCATGGTCCGATTCCCATTGCACAGATCCAAGGACATCACAATATATACATGCATATATGCAATAGTTATAAAGTGATATATGCCAAAATATAATAAGCAAAAAAGATTATGTATCAAGTCACACGTGTCATCACTCATGTGATTGGCTTGCTGGGCACCTATAACTAGCAGTATCCATTGGGATAATATCTCATGGTCCTTGAGGAACTGAGTAAACTCTGTACATAGTGACTATGAGTTCCAGTAGCTTAGTGGCTCTCTCCAATTCCACTAAATGGAGAGTTGGTCAGTTTTTCACGAAGGCAAGGCTCGCAAGTTGCATACGACTCATAGTCAAATAGATCTAAATATCCATCATTTAGCAACTTTTGAATCCTTCCCTCATGGATGTGACCTAGTCTGCAATGCCACAGGTATGCACTGTTGACCTCATCTCGTTTCCTCTTAAACACACTTACATTCATGATATGTGGAGTAGTGTCTAGCATAAACAAACCTTTATGCAATATTCCTCTTGCCAATCTCCTCGACTTTTCCAGAATCTACAACAAATTGTAGATGTGATAAGTAATACTGGTATCTAATACTAATGTACTATCACAAAAATCTGATAATTGAAGATTGATCATGAATGTACCTAAAGCTTCTCCAAGCTTCTGTTTCGCCCTCTCTGTAAGGTACTCTTTGTAGTTCCTCTTCCAGTGCCTATCTTTGTCACAATGGAAGCACTAGCCTTTGTCCTTTGCTAGGTCTTTCTTAGCAACCTTTGCTTTATCTGGTCTGCCCTTGCCCTTTCCCTTCTTAAGGGATTTTTCTGCTTTCCTTTTCTTTCTGATCTCACCAGTGTAGAGAACTAGCTTTTCTTTCTTAATAAAACTCTCTGCCTCCCTCAACATATTGAGGAGCTCTAGGAGAGTAATCTCAAGTTTGTTCATATTAAAATTTATTATGAATTGTGAAAAGAAATCTAGTAGGGACTGAAGTACAATGTTCACACACAAGTTATCATCTAGGACCATTCCTAGTCTTGTGAGTTTCTCTATCCACTCAATCATCTTTAAAACATGGTTCTGAATCAGTGTCCCCTCAGTCATCCTAACGTGGAAGGGGCTCTTAGATATCTCATATCGTTGAGTCCTTCCCTGTTCCTCAAATAATTTATGGACATGTAGGAGAATAGATCTGGCATCCATATTTTTCATGTTGTCTCTATAACTCAGGAGTCATAGAGCCCAACATATAGCACTGAGCAAGAGTGGAGTCATCAATGTACTTCACGTAGTGAGCGATCTCATCCTCGCTTGCCCCTTCCTCGGGCGTAGGCATCACTATATCAAGGACAAACGCGATTTTTCCATTGTAAGAACAATTCTCAAGTTGCAAAGCTAATCCGCATAATTTGGACTAGTGAGGCGGTTGACATCAAGTATGCCACGTAAGAGATTTAAAAATGAAATTTTCTGAAAATAAAGATGCAGCAAAAATGAATAACATGTAGATTTTATAAGAAATAAACAATCAAGATATGGGCTTTTTATCTTAATATGCTCCCACTATTTTACTAGCGAGTCACACGACACCCTCAGCACATGAAACGGAAGTCTCCGATAGACTTCTAGTGGGGATAAGGATCCAATCAACGTCTTAGTGTCACCTCGAGGGACTCGACCAATCACACTAGGACCACAAGGTAGCCAACTCTTGCTGATCATAACTCCTTGTGATTCCTGTCCTATTCGACCTCCGAATCACCATGGTCTCGAGGGACTTGACCAACCATGATACTCGGTTAAGTCTGATTTGATGATGTACCCTCGAGGGATTCGACCAAGCATACCATGTCCTCGGGTCACCGGTGACATCTCTATATTGTAAGCAAGATAGCGAGTCGTAATATAGGTGAGCCTAAAGGGACTTGACCAACTCAACCTACACCGGGAATCGGTTCCTCCCTATAACGATGGAAGGCCACGTGGGTCAATCTAATTGCCTCACGTTTACTAACTTAATATTATCGAGAGAGATGTTTGTATGGTTTGGTCTCCTAATATGACATGTCACACATATACATATTTAATATATATCTACATCGCATACATATATATATATATATATATATATCTAGTATGTGTATAAGCAATCACACTAGATGATCATGGACCATAACCTAATGTGATCAGACCCGATCCAGTAGGCCTGATCACTCACATCAAGATCTATGTGCGCAACGATGCATCTTCGTGCCCTGTGATTGTCCATCTCATCCTCGTCGGTTCCGTTGACATCTCCATGCATCGTAATCGTCTGTCTCGTGGGTCCCATTATCACATCCACACTCCCGCTATGCCTTCTTATATAATTACAACTTAATCATAGGCACGCAGGCCTGACAATAAATGAGAAATATAATGAAGGCTCGTAAACTCCAATAATAATAATCACAAGTACACACATTACAAGGTCCATGATCATCCGTCCACACATCATACATCACATGTATAAATAATCATCATCATGTAAGACTACTAGATAATGATAAAAATAATAGTCAACTAAACTTTTTAATTAATTAATATTTTCTGAAATTAGGGACATTTAGGGAATTTTTGAATTCCTAGGGGTATTTTCATAATTTGGATAAAAGATAGAAACTAGAATTTGTCAAATTCACAAGGGAAAAACTATCTTTTTACCCAAAACTCTAATGCCCTACTCCCCTTTGCTACTGCCGCCATCATGGCCTTTGCGACGGGGCTGGGGTGCCACCCTTGTCTGCGGGCGACACCACCCCTATTGGTGGGCGGCCCTTGTGTTGGCACCCCTGCAGGTGGGCACCTTGTGTGTTGGCACCCCTGCGGGTGGCGCGGTCCCCCGCGAGCGCTATGCCTGCGGGTGCAGTGCCCCGCCGGGTGGTCGCCCCTACGGGTGGGGGGGGGGGGGGGGGGGGGGTTGGGTTTTCCCACAGGAGCAGCAGCCGCAGGCACCATTGCCCTGATGCACCTCAGCCCACGGGCGCTGCGGCCGTAGGCGCCTCACCCCGCGGTGCCTCTGCCCGTGGATCCAGCACTTGCCGGCGCTGCCCTTGCGTGCGTTATGGCCACAAGCGGCGCCTGCGGGTGGGGTACCGCGGGCTGCCAGCCTCGTCGGCCGCAAGCCTACTGCATGCAGGTCGCCGACTAGCTGCTGCAAGCGCAACTCCTGCTCATGCACCGACACTGCATTGCCTGCCTGTGATTGCATGCACATAGATTGAGGGCAGCAACTGTTGCTGTCCTTTCTCGCTTTTGTGTCAACAATTTTTTACTTCAAATTTTTTCCTAAACACAACACATATTGTTCAAAACCAATCATTCGAATGAACAATCAAGCTCTTGTTGAATCTCAGATTTTGATGATGAAACTAATTAATTGTGTTTAGATGTTTAACTACATTTTGAGTGATGCAAGTCTACTCGATCAGGATTAGACAGTTGACGCAGGAGGAATTAACGTTGCGTCGGAGGAGATCACGTCAGGGTATTGGACGGCAGAAGGCTTCGGAAGTCGGGCATCGGGCCAAAGAGAGCGGAATTACGACAAGGATATCGAGGTTGCGGAGGTCAACTGCCGATTGGACAACAAGCCGCAAGAGAGGACAATGCACTGAAGAATCGGACAAAGCGCCAACCAATGACGTGCCGGGCAACAGAATGTCAATTTGTGTTGTAATAATTGTCTAGATCGGAGTAGAGTTTTTGCTTGTGTGTGCAGGATTAACTATGATAACGACGAAGACATAAAGCAAAACAAAGTGCCGGAGTCAAGTACGAAGGATTCATTGCGAGTTCGAGAGTTCGACGGAAGTCCAAAGGTTCATCGGGAATGCTGCAGGAACTAGCCAAGAATAAGTAGGGAGCTTGCCAAAGGGTTTTTCGGAAGCTCACGGGAAGGTTCGTTCGAAGTTCGCGGAGCTCGCCTAGAAAGATCGGAGCTGGCCGAAGAAGCTCGTTGGAACTCGCCAAGATCAAATCATGAAGTCTAGGAGCTTGCCGGGAGTCCGCATAATGGTTTCCGAGAGTTTATCGGAAGACCGTCGGAAGTTCACCGGAAGCTCGCCGGAAGAAGTCTTGACTTACGGACTTTGTAATTGCTTAGAAAATATCTTTAAATTCATAGTTAGCATGTTAATTAGGGTTAGGATTAGGTGTTAATCCTATAACCTAAGTAGGGGCCAATTGGGCCCGAGTTCGGACTAGTTTGGGCCAAATTTGGAGCCCAACCAGTGAGCTGAATTGGCCTAGGCGGTGGCACCGCCTAGACTGGGCGGTGGCACCGCCCAACACCCAAGACCTGGGTGGTGGCACCGCTTGACTGGGCGGTGGCACCGCTAGTCCACTGTCAGTGTCAAACACTGACAGGTAGTGGCACCGCCACTGATAGGCGGTGGCATCGCCGGCCTCGGAAACCAAAGAGAATTCAAATTTTGGAGCCCAAATTTGAATCCTCTTGAGGCCTATAAATACCCCTCAAATCTCAGCTGAGATTACAACCTTTTGAAAAGCAATAGTTTGAGTTGATAGCCTTAGAATAGTCTTTGCAAGCCTTGTTTATCATATTGCTTAAGTGTTCACCTCCTCCCATCTTGTTGAAAAGAATTGTAAGCGTGTGAACAACTTGTAAAGGTTGTAAGAGGGGTATTAGTCCTTCCCCTACAAGAAATTTGCTAGTGGAAGTTGGAAGCCTCTTCAAAGAAGGTTTCGCAAGTGGATGTAGGTCATTTTGACCGAACAACTTTAAAAGCTGTTGCGTTATCTGGTTTGCATCCTACTCTTGCCATTTACATACTGCAAACTTCTCTACTTAGTTACTACGCTTCCATACGTTTCTAAGTTATCAAGCTTCTAAAATCGATTTCCATTAATATTGCTTTTCATCGTACGAAAGATTTCTTCAAAACCGAAGTTTTAATCCGCTGCACTAAATCACCCGCCCCCCCTCTTAGTGTCGCTCCGATCCTAACAATTGGTATCAGAGCCCGGTATTTCTCATTTCGGATTTACACCCGAGAGAAATGGCTCTTCATGGCTTTCAAGAGGGCTTATCGGTTTTTCGTCCACCGTTGTTTAACAGATTGAACTACACTTATTGGAAAACTCGAATGAGAGTTTTCTTGATTTGTATGAATTTGGATTTATGGAATATCGTTGAAAATGGTTTTCAACTTCCCTCTAAACCGATGAACGAATAGTCGGATTTGGAGTAGAAGTATTTTTCTTTAAACGCAAAGGCTATGAATGCCTTATTTTGCGCTTTGGACAAAAATGAGTTCAATCGGATTTCTATGTGCGAAACGGCTTTTGATATTTAGCGAACACTTGAAATCACGCACGAGGGAACTAGTAGAGTTAAAGACTCAAAAGTTAACATTTTAATGCATGATTTCGAGCTTTTTCGAATGAAGCCGAGTGAAACCATTGTTGACATGTACACCCATTTTACGGATGTCGTCAATGGTTTACAAGCTCTTGGCAAATGTTTCTCAAATTTTGAACTTGTTAGTAAAGTTTTATGATCACTTTCTAAAGTTTGGGAATCAAAAGTAATGGCAATACAAGAAACAAAAGATTTAAATATTTTTCCACTTGAAGAACTTATCGGCTCATTGATGACATATGAAATGGTGCGCAATGCACATGATGAACACAATGAACACTTGAACCACCTTCCAAAGA
This sequence comes from Musa acuminata AAA Group, assembly GCF_036884655.1. Classification (NCBI taxonomy): domain Eukaryota; kingdom Viridiplantae; phylum Streptophyta; class Magnoliopsida; order Zingiberales; family Musaceae; genus Musa; species Musa acuminata. The sequence continues at coordinate 29,389,233 of NC_088327.1, forward strand.
ATAGGAAGGATTTGAAACTCCAGACAAATGAATACCACTTGAGCGATGACTCAAGTGATGAGGACAATGATGAACTTGAACTTCGAACACTAACTCTTAATAAGTTCTTTAAACAAAAATCTAAAATAAACATTGAACTTGAACGGAGGAAGAGGCCAAAGAAAAGGAAGGCACCCAAGGATGAATCAAGAACTTCCAAAGGTGAAACGGCGAATTGGGCTTTGACGAGCTTCGACTATAAGGTAAGTAACTCAACTCTCTTGAATTATTTTGAAATTACTTGAAGTTTTTCGTGAGTGCCTAATTTAGATAGTAGGAATAGGAAATAAAAAATTGTTTTTCAAAAATTATATCATGTTTTTCTTTTTAGCATCTTTGAAAAATTAAAAAATTTAAGCATGAAAAGATAGATTCACCTAAAAAGAAAAATGTATGACTACAAAAAATAACAAAATGATTTTGTTTGAAAATGCCTTATGCCCAATGAAACCATCATTGATGAATATGCTTTATATTTAATAGGTTATTTGGCTTATATGCCTTATCATGATAAATGTTTTGAAAAGTTTGTATCATACTTGATGATTGTTATACATAATGATTTATTGGTCTTCAAGTTATTCAATTTTGATTAAATGAAATCATGTTTGACTTGAAGTAATGAGTTGAAATAATTTTTTTTTTAATTATGTGTTGCACCTTTTTTTTTATGATTTTTGATCTTTCCATTTTAAACGATGATGCATGGATTTACAAAAAAAAAAACAAAAGAAAAAAAAAGGTGCATGCTTGTATGGAATCAATCAATAAGTTGAAACAAAAGGAGGAAAGAATTTTTTATTAAAAATTTTCTTTTTCTCTATCTTATTGATTTCTACCTAAGAGACCAATAAACTTATTTATGCCATTTTGAATCTCTTGAAAGAAATGTTGAGATTTTGATGATTTTGACGATTTGAATTTAAACGAGTTTTATCCAAATTCATGATCTTGATTCCGTGATATTTACAAATTAAGATTTATTATGAATCAAGATTTTTTCATTAATCGATCTCTTAAGATTTTCTTTTGATTATTTATGAGTAGGTTTTTCAAAAAGAAATCATGTCATTTGGTATTCACATGTTCTAATCTTTTATGATATGATTTTTATGCAATTTCTTGTATTCATGAAATGTTTATCGCATCACCCAATTACTTTCTTCTTGATATTCCTTATGTGGTGATATAAAATTATGCATGAAATATTCTTGATATTATTTTGATGCATACAAATGAAAAGTTATGATCATGAATGGTAGGATGAAATTTGACAAGTTAATACCATCATGATTTGAAACATTTATGATTTGAAATTGTGCATTCAATTGCCTTTTATTGTGATGATATATGCATATAATGTGTATCATGAAAACTTTATTATCATACATGAAAATAGTGATAAATATTTTGAAAATAAATGTTTGTATCATGTTAGATGATTTTACATTTTGTACATGATGAGTTATAGTGATGATTGAAACAATGATTGAAATAATATGAATGATGATTTGGAATCATGCATATAATGATGAGTTTATATGTTTTAAAAATATATATGATGATTTGGTATTATGTATGCAATACTTTAATGTACGATAATGATGCACGCAATGATGAATTTATTCATGATAAAATTATTATTTTGATATTCATGACTTGAATCTTCCTTTCCTTTTGCCAATGACAAAGGGGGAGAAAGAGTTGCAAATGTGATCTTGATAAGAATGTTTCAAGTTGCTCTTTATGCTATATCTTTTCAAATGAATCATGAGCCTTGAAATCATATATTTCATAATATAGAAATAATGAGATTTCTTTACCTTATATGCCTTATGTGATGATTGTACATCAATTTGCTTTATTATGAATTATATGAATCTTGATCGTGAACTTGTTAAGAAGAATTTTAATGAACCATGAGTTATATCTTTGGTATTCATGAATCGATCCTTATTGATATATTTCATGAATTCTTTGCATATTTAGCTTGTTGAATGGTTGAAATTTTTAGCCATTGAGTCCTCCCTTTCTTTTTGACTTTGATAAAGGGGGAGAAGGTTTTGCTATCTTGTGCATTGAAAATGAAAGTAAACTTCCTAGCATGCTAAGTAAAACTTGCAAGCTTGCACTTCTCAAAAAGAGAAGAAAGATCTTGCCTATCGAAAGAAGCAAAAAGTGCAAAACTTAGGAAACTTGCAAAAAATTGCTCTTGCCATGCTTTGTATCAAAAATAGGTTGATATGCTTAAAAGCATTGCATTAAATTTTTTAGTGTATCGCAATGTATCACATCTATTGTAAATTAAAATTTTTGAGACTATTATCATATCATGTTTAACAATTGATATCTTTCATTGATATGATAAATTATCATCTCATGATGTATCGCATAATGATATCATGATTTACGATTGTATCATATGATCCTTAGTGAATTTTCACAGTGATATCCTTCATGAAATTATTTCTTTGCATTTTTGTCTTGTATGTATCATGTGATGATTGAAATATTGATTGATGTAAATTCATAATTTATGTAAAAGTCTAAATCATTGGTTCCTCTCCTTCTTTTCGGCAATGACATAGGGGGAGAAAGATTGCTAGCTCAAGGCAAATGTTGGCTAGCTTATACTCTTCCCTTCTTTTCGATAAAAATAAAGGGGAGAAAGCTTTTGCTAGTGAGAACATACAAAGAAAAGCAAAGTGCAATCTTACACACGAAGCAAGTGTTGAATTGCCATGATTGAACTTAAGAATCTCGCTATACTTTTGTCCTTATATGTTGTGATGAAAATCTAGTTTTATGTTGCAAAAACTTGCATATCTTTTAAAATAGCTAGAGCTACTTCTCCTTTTTGTTGATGACATAGGGGGAGAAGTATATTGATGACCTCATGCATTGAATTGAATATTTTATATATTTGCATGATGGTTTAAATATTTTTCATAACATGTGATGAATGTTACTTGGATTTGGGATAATTCAAGTATTCTATCAATGGCATATTGATAGGGGGAGTTTGGTTAAACTCCAGGGAGTTAAGGTTAACTCTGTTAGTCATCAATTAGTTGTCATCATCAAAAAGGGGGAGATTGTTGAATCTCATATTTTGATGATGAAACTAATTGATTGTGTTTAGATGTTTAACTACATTTTGAGTGATGCAGGTCTACTCGATCAGGATTAGACAGTTGACACAGGAGGAATTGACGTTGCGCCGGAGGAGATCACGTCAGAGTATTGGACGACAGAAGGTTTCGGATATCGGGCATCGGGCCAAAGAGAGCGGAATTGTGCCAAGGATATCGGGGTTGCGGAGGTCAACCGCCAATTGGACAACAAGCTGCAACAGAGGACAATGCGCTGAAAAATCGGATGAAGCGCCAACCAATGACGTGCCGGGCAATAGAATGTCAATTTGCATTATAATAATTGTCTAGATCAGAGTAGAGCTTTTGCTTGTATGTGCAGGATTAACTACGATAACGACGAAGACATAAAGCAAAACAAAGTGTCGGAGTCAAGTACGAAGGATTCGTTGCGAGTTCAAGAGTTCGACGGAAGTCCGAAGGTTCGTCGGGAATGCTGCCGGAACTAGCCAAGAATAAGTAGGGAGCTTACCGAAGGGTTTTTCGGAAGCTCACCGGAAGGTTCGTTGGAAGTTCACGGAGCTTGCCGAGAAAGATCGGAGCTAGCCGAAGAAGCTCGTTGGAACTCGCCAAGATCAAATCGTGAAGTCTAAGAGCTTGCCGGGAGTCCGCAGAATGGTTTCTGAGAGTTTACCGGAAGACCATCGGACGTTCGCCGAAGCTCGCCGGAAGAAGTCTTGACTTACAGACTTTGTAATAGCTTAGAAAATGTCTTTAAATTTGTAGTTAGCAAGTTAATTAGGGTTAGGATTAGGTGTTAATCCTATAACCTAAGTAGGGGCCAATTGGGCCCGAGTTGGGACTGGTTTGGGCCAAGTTTGGAGCACAACCAGTGAGCTGAATTGGCCTAGGCGGTGGCACCGCCTAGACTAGGTGGTGGCACCGCTTGATTGGGCGGTGGCACCACTAG